>NC_135320.1:7256205-7580580 GCF_048772815.1 Callospermophilus lateralis | reverse complement strand
AGCACCATTTTCAAACAGTTCAAAGCAATTAAGAAAAGTGTTTGACTCTTAAGCAAATACAGAAAGTTTTGTAAGCTCATCAACAAATGATCCAGGGAAAGTACATTTTTGAGGAAGTGGAAATTTACAGGCATTTTTGAGAGGACGCGAGAAGGAGGTGGGTAGATTACATAAAAAGTAATTAATGTCCTAGAGGACACTAACATCATTATCTTTCCTATCTGCAAAATGCATACATCACTTTAGCAGGTAACATTTCAGTGTTTCAATTATAATCAAATAATAAATGAATAAGAGAGCTATGAGAGTATTATCCTAGATGTTAAGAAATAATGGGTACCTGTGAAGACATATTTACAGTTTGTAGTTAAGTGAATAGGGTCTAATAGTGAGTAAGTTAAATAAAATGAAGGCCATTATAGAGAATGGACTCCAGCAAACAAGAGCAGCATTGAGGAGATTGAAATGTTAATATCCCGAAGGTCCAGAGCCCAATACTAAAGAAATGTTAATGAAGCAGCACCCAGCAAACAAGAAAATGCTAATCAAAAGCTGCCACAGATCCCTCCTGCCCAGATTACTCCTCCAGCCAACCTATCTCCCACTTTTGGGCCTTTCCACCTTCATTCTATCACTGAAAGATAAAGGGAACCAGAGAAAACCATGAATGTGGGAAAGCTGAAAGAAGACCTTAGCTATAAAAAAGTGAAGACCTCCCCCTTCCACGAATTCCACCTTTTGGGTCCCCTTCTTCCTCTGGGAGAAGTCTTTTCTGTTTTAATAAAGCTTCTGCTCTCCACTCTACACTTGCCTCAGCATGCTTCTCCGGTGTTATATTTCAGCATTCGGGGAAGCAAGGACTCCTCACCAGCACACAGTGGTAACACCTGTTAAACAATGCCTTTCTAGAAGACTGAGAGGTCACACTATCACACTCTTTGGCAGTATTTAAAAGTGGTACAGTGCTGGGAGCCATCAGCCAAGTAGGTATGACAAATTCCTTGCCAGCTTACTCCCATGTTGTCTAGTGGAAGGACTTCTGAAAGGTGACCTTGCTCAAGGACCAGGGCAGGATCCGTGTTTAGGGTGTTCCCCCTTTAGAATAGGGCGGTTTAGCATAATAGGAGATTAGGGTGTTCCCCCTTTAGAATAGGGCAGTTTAGCATAATAGGAGATTAGGGTGTTCCCCCTTTAGAATAGGGCGTATCCTGCTGCTGAGTTCCTCTTGAGTTCTTAGGGTCAGACAGTATATTTTGGGAGACAGAAGCCCATGCAGAGTGGATTTAGGCAGAGAGTGGAT
The DNA here is from genome assembly GCF_048772815.1 of Callospermophilus lateralis. Taxonomy (NCBI): domain Eukaryota; kingdom Metazoa; phylum Chordata; class Mammalia; order Rodentia; family Sciuridae; genus Callospermophilus; species Callospermophilus lateralis. Next base: position 7,579,280 of record NC_135320.1, on the reverse strand, counting down.
TTGGGAGAGAGTGGATTTGGGCAGAGAACGTGGATTCCCCCAGAGCGTGTTTGTAGACGGCCGGTGTGAGTTCGGGAATAAAGAATTGCTGTTTGAATCTACAAGCTGTGTGGAGACTCGTGATTTGTGCCCAGCCAGAGACTGCGGCATTTGGTGGCTCGTACGCTGAATGCCTGAAGCTTGGGGGTAAGTGAAATTGCTCGCTCCTGAGGGAAGGCGAAAGAATGGGTGACCATTTCAAAAAACAATGTGTTCTTTTTTTGATTTATTTTGTTTTCCTTTCAAGCTGCCTATCCCTAGAAATTTCTCAGGCAAACTGGAAAAAATGGTTGACTAAAGGTTTGAAGTTTGTCGGCCCTGAGGAAGAGAAAATTGATACAATGATTTTTTATTCCGTTTTTGCTTCATTCAGTTTCGGTTTTCTTTTGCGTTATCTTATTGGGTTGCGTTATCTTTATAGTAGATTAAAACAAACTGAAAAGATGTTAAGTAAATTGTTAGAGGTTCAGAACATGGAGAAAGACATTTTAGATCAAGCAAAAGAGAAGGTCTCTCGAGCTAGTCAGACAGAGGAAGAAAATTTAAAGGAAAAGGGGTTGTTAGAAAAAAGGCCAGAACAGGAGGCTGTTACTAACTCTGTTTTATCACAAGAGGGTTTAATTCAACCAACAGCCCCACCGATAGAGACAGCTGAGTGGCCCTCAAACCCCGTAGTTGATAATTGGGATCCTGAGACAGGACCTCAAAGATTAGCATGTCCTGTACTTGAGCAGGCAGGAGGGCAGCAAATTCACCGTGCTTTAGATTTTAAAACAGTGAAGCAGTTAAAGGAGGCTGTAACAACCTATGGTCCCCAAGCTCCCTTCACGGTGAGCATGGTCGAGTCCATTACTAACTTGGACATGACACCAGCAGATTGGGCTAGCATGTGTAAATCTGTGCTAAATGGAGGACAATATTTGTTATGGAAGGTTGCCAATGAGGAATTTTGCGCAGAGACAGCTAGGCGAAATGCAGCAGCCGGTTACCCTCAAAGAAATCTAGAGATGTTGCTAGGGAAAGGACCTTATGAGGGTCAGCAGCAACAAATTGAATATGATCCTGCTATATATGCACAAATTGCTGCAGATGCAGTTAGGGCATGGAAGACTTTACAAGGACATGGAGATTTACAAGGTCAGCTATCTAAGGTAATACAGAGAGCTAATGAACCTTACGCTGACTTTGTAGATAGGCTAATTCAAACGGCTGCCAAAATATTTGGGGATATGGAACAAGCAATGCCATTGATAAAACAACTGGCTTATGACCAAGCAAATCATTGCTGCAGAGAGGTTATTAGACCATGGAGACATGAAGATTTAAACACATATATTAAATTATGTAGAGATATTAATGAACAAGGGCAAGTCTTGGCAGCTGCAGTACAACAGGCTTTAGATGCCAGGCCAAAAACATGCTATGATTGTGAAAAAACAGGACATTTTAAAAGGAGTTGCCCCATAGGAGGAGGATTTAACAAAACTAGGTATCAAAGAAATAGAATACCGGGTATTTGCCCACGATGCCGTAGAGGGAGACATTGGGCTAATGAATGCCATTCTCAAACTACCATAGAGGGTACTCCCTTATCAAAAAACGGACAAGGACCAGGTATTTACCCACGATATCATGGAGAAAGGCATCGGGCTCCATTGCCAAAAAATGAACAAGGGGGCCCAATGCTCCGGGGCCCACAACCACAAATATATGGGGCAGTGGAGGAAACCAGCAACACCATCAGAGTAGTGCCCAGGACACATTGTCCATTAAATCCCTAATCAGACAAACCCGAGGGAGCGCAGGGTTGGACATCTGCGCCTCTGCCAGAGCAGTACTAACTCCAGAGATGGGAGTTCAAATCATTCCCACAGGGGTGAAAGGACCTCTTCCCCAAGGGACAGTAGGCTTATTATTGGGACGTAGTTCATCTACATTAAAAGGACTTATGATAAGTCCTGGGGTAATTTATCCCGATTATGTAGGTGAAATAAAAATTATAGCTAGTTCTCCAAGAGGTATATCAGTAATTTCACCTGGAGATAGAATAGCACAGTTGTTAATAATACCCAGCCTACATAATAAATTTCCTAGTCCTAGTGTAAAAAGAGGTTCCAGGGGATTAGGCTCCACAGGTGTAGATTGGGCTATGTTGTCTTTAAATTTAGATTCTCGCCCAATGTTAAAACTAAATATTCAAGGACACAACTTTAATGGGCTACTGGACACAGGTGCAGACCTTAGCATCATATCTAGTAAGGAATGGCCAAAACATTGGCCATTACAACAAGCCACTCAAACGCTTCGAGGCCTAGGAGTGGCTACTAATCCCCATAGAAGTGCAATGGTATTAGATTTGAAGGATCCTGTTAAGGATTATTTTTTAAGTAGGTTAACAGATCTGTTTGTTTACTTTCACCTTTCCTTTTCATTATATTTAATAATTCTTTTCAGGATAATGTCTTTTTAGCATCATTGCCAGAATTCCTATCTTCATCCCAATGAATATAACTCAACAAGTATGCTCAATCAAGGAGTCAACTTACTTTGGGAGGCAATGGACTTTGGGAGGAGACGGACAGATTGATAGATTCCTCCACTTTGAACTGCTTACAGAACTTGCCTAGACTATGTAACTATGTTAAGTGCAGCAAATTGTGGTAATGCTGGCATATATTTTCTGATGGTGTCACCAGTGATGCAATTTTTATTTCCTTGCCAGCGCACCACATGTTCATTGTGGTAATGCTGACATATCTTTGCTGATGGTGTCACCAATGATGCAATTTTTCCAAAGGAACTGTCAATTGGCTTGGTGTCGTGGCATTTCTGTATCCTCCTCCCTTCTGCTAGTGATGGTCTATTAGATTGGAAGGATCCTGAAGGTTGTGAGGGAACTATACAACCCTATGTATTGGATCATCTTCCTATAAATTTATGGGGACGAGATGTCCTAGATCAATTAGGTTACAAAAAGCTAAGTTAAAATTGTACCTGAAATGCAGGTCAGTATTTGCATGTTCATTTTTTTCAGGGACTCACATACACTATGGTCTTAAATGAATGAAATGAAATCATTAAGCCATTTGGCACAGAGGGATGAATGATGGAAGAGTAACTTTGCAATGCCTTTCCCTTCAGGCTAAACTTTCCTGTGATGACAAAACTTAATCTGAATACATGGCAGCAAAGTGACTTTCTTGAAAATCACATTAATTTGTCCTCCTGCCCACAATGTGATTTCTTTTTTTTTTGAGGGGGGGGATGGTACTAGGGATTGACCTTAGGGACACTCAACCATTGAGCCATATCCCCAGCCCTATTTTGTATTTTATTTAGAGACAGTGTCTCACTGAGTTGCTAAGTGCTTCACTGTTGCTAAGGCTGGCTTTGAGTTCATGATCCTCCTGACTCAGCCTCCTGAGGCCCTAGGATTATAGGAGTGCACCACCATGCCCAGCCACAACTAATTAGAAAAACTTAATGAGGAATGGAGAGAGTGAAAGACATGAGGAATGTTTTAAAAATTCCTCAAGAAAAGAAAAGGCCTGTGATCCAGATTTTTAAACCTTTCTTTAATTGTCAGATTAAAATGCCTTGAGGTCTGCTGAAAGCATTTGGCTAGCATATCATAGGGTTAATGCAGAGCAGAGCAATCAACATGACTACCCTGAACCCACAAAAATCAGAAACAGAACAAATCACAAAATACAAGCATTTGAACATTTAAAACAACCTGAATGACAAACCATTTTTCAACTAAGCAAAAGCCCTCTAGGGAGAGGAGCTGGAATTCTCCCAGAAAATGCCAGAAAAATCCAGATTTATTCTTGTACCTGATGCTGTGCCTGCCAGTGCAGTGCCAGAGTTCTCTGGTCCACTCTACTCTGCAGAGTAGCAACTGCAAGGATCTACACTATGCAGGACAGAGCCAGTTCAACCTCTATTACTTTTTCTTACATAGTTCCTATGAAACACATTTGTAATGAAATGGCATAAGTTGCATGTTCCTATTATGTGCACTCACCTCATCTCACCTGTCAATATTCTAGCGCTAATCTGAGGTTTCACTGGAACTTGCACTTACTCAAAGAATATACAAAACAGCAGTCTACATTTAGATTCACAAAAGTCAAAACATGCTTCTTATACTTTAAATGCAACAAGAGGAAAAACAATTTTAGTGGTGGGTTTTGGAGATACTTTTAAAGGTTCATTTTTGGAAACAGACCACTGATTACATTTGTCAATATTTATTAACAATAACAACACAATTTCTAAGTTTTCAATATAAGTTTAAAACATCTGCTGTACTTTCAAATACTCCCCACCACTTCTGTGCTACAGGTCTGCAATTTCAAAAGAGTGAGCATCCTGAGCAATGTTCCAGGAACAGGGTTCACGTCCACATTATCTGAGGTTCCTCCATCCCACATCCAATATCTCAGTCAATGCAGAGGTCTCTTGGTGCACATCCTCCCCACCTTTTCTCTCCTCTCTGATGTGGGGTGAAGGTGGAACTTGCAGACACATCCACTCATCTGCCATTTTGCACTCCTTGCCCCATACACCTGCAGAGCCCCACATCCAGGCTGCTCTGGTGGTAATACAGGGAAGTGCAGGCAGGGACACTAAATCTTAAACCTGGCTGGCTGCTAGCAATGCTAGGGAGGGAGAGGTACACACCAACTTTTCTGGCTAGTTTATCCTATGTTTCCCACTCTCAAGAGAATAACATTTTCATATATTTCAGCCTAAAGAGGTCAAGAATGATGAGTGATGCTTGCTCATTAACTGGAAATAACTGACATTTATAGAATACTTCATCCAACAATAGCACAACTGACATTCTTCTCAAGCTCACATGGAACTCCAACCAAGATGGATTGCATGATAGGATATAAAACACAACTGAACAAATTAAAAGAATAATGATCATACAAAACACATCCTTGGACAACGAGTAAAGTAGAAAACTATATCAGAAGAATACACCAAAATTCTTAAAATATTGAAGATCAAACCATAGACTTAAAAAAAACACATAAGCCAAAGTCTCAAGAGAAATTAGAAAGCATTTTGAAAATTAAAACTTTTGGTCAAAATTTGAGGGATGTAGAGAAAACAGTTCTTAGAAGTAAGAGTTTAGCACTGGAAAAATATAACACTAATAATTTAAGCATCCACCTTAAGGAAATAGAGAAAGAGCCTAAATAAAGAAGAAAAAAAAGAAACAAAAATTAGAACAAGAAGCAATGAAAATTTTAAAGGGAAAGCAATATCAAAAGGTCAACAAAATTTAAAGTTCATTTTTTGAAAAGACCAATAAAATTGATAAAACCCAAGACAAGGTAACTGAAAGAGAAGGGAAAACAGCAAAGAGAGAAGAAAAATTGGTAGAGGAGAAGGAAAGATAAGAGGAGAGGACACAGACATAAAAAATATTTTAAAACCTAATGTCAGAAATAAAAGAAGTTCATCACCACTAACGTCATGGACATTTAAAAGTTATCAAAAATATTATGAAAATTATGTATGCTTATGAATTTTAAAATGCACTGTTTCCTTGAAAGACGCAAAATACCAAAACGCAGTGTCTTCATATATTCATGAAGCTATGTGACAGAAAAACACAAACCGGGTGGATTGATATTATTTTGAATTGAAAAGAAACTTATTTCTCATCTTACTGGAGGATGAGTGGGTTCAAAATCAATGCAAGCCATCAGCAGTTTCAGTGTCTGATGAGGATCCACTTCCTGCAATATGGATGAATGTGTTCTCACATGGCAGAAGTGGTGAGGATCCATGTGGCTTCTCTTATCAATGCACTAATCCCACTCATGAGGTTCCACCCTCAGAAATTAACTGCCTTTCAAAGTCCCTACCTCCTAATATCATCACATAGGAGACAATGTTTCAATTAATATATTTTAAAGGGATACTAACTCAGTCTACAGCATTCACAAAAGCAGAAATAGATAATGTTAAGTAGGTTTGGTTTATATCTAAAAAAAAGGGTGAATAATCAACAGCCTTCCAATGAAAAAAACACCAGGTGCAGATAATTTCACTGTTAAATTATACCAAAATTTAAGGAAGGAATGATGACAATGACTTATAATCTCTTCAGGAAAATGGAAGAACATAGAACATTTCCCAAATTATTCAATGGGGCTAAATACCAAAACAAGATAAAGGCAAAAATAGAAAACATACATGCTGACCAATATCTTTCAGGAACATAAGATTTTTTTTAAAAAAAAATCCTTAATGAAGTATTGGCAAACAGATTCTAGCAATACATAATAACAATTCTACACCAAGACCAAGTGATATTTATTCCAGGTGTGCAAGACTAGCTTAACATTCAAAATATAGTTAAAGTAATTAACTCATCAATCAGACTAAAGAAGAAAAATCATTTGATCATATAAAAAGGTCCAGAAAATGCATCTGACAGACTTCAATGCTCATTCATGACTAAACTTTCAGGAAACTAGAAATACAATGGAAATTCCTCAATTCGATTTAAAAATCTATCAAAAAAAAAATAAGAAACCCAACAGCAATGTAATTCATAATGTGAACAACTGAATGATTACTCCTAAAATCAGGAGGATGGCATGAATACCCCATTTTACTGTTCCTGGATTCTTAGCTAATGCAGTAAAACAACAAAAAATAAAAAAATAAAATGTATACAAATTTGGAATAAAGAAATTAAATGCTTTTATTCACAGATGATTTGATTTTTTTATGTAGAAAATCTCAAAGATTCAACCAGAAAAACTTCTATAATTAAGAAATGGTTATATAATGTTCCATGATATAAAGTTACTATACAAAGTCAACTACTTTCCTATATACCTTCAATGAACAATGGGAATTTGAAATTAAAAACACAATACTATTTGCATTAGTATCAAGATAATGAATACTTTGGTAAAATATGGTCAGAGTCTATATGAAGAAAATTTAAAAATTCGATTGAAAAAAATCAAAGAAGATTTAAACAAATGAAAAGATGTTTCATGCTCATAAATGTGATAAACTAATGTTGTCAAGAGGTCATTTCTCTTCAAAATGATCTATACATTCAATACAATTCAGTGAAGACACCAAAAAATTAATTTTGTGGAAGTTAACAAACTTATTCTAAAGTTCTTATAGAAAGGCTTAAGATCCATATAGTCAACAGTATTGGAGAAAAAGAAAAAACTTATATGACTTGAAAATTGATCCATGGAACAAAACAGAGAATCCAGAAATGAAAGCACATAAACACAGTTAACTGTTCTTTTACAAAAAAGCAAAGGCAATTCAATTCAGGAAAGATAATTTCTCCACACCAAGTAAAATCTTTGTATATTTATATGTTGAAAATGGAGGAGGAGGAAAAGGAGAGATGAAAAAGCAGCAGCAGTGAAAAAAAAAGAAAAAGAAAAAATTAATCTAGATATGATCTGTGCTATTCAGTTTTTCATTGCTGATACTAAAGTAACTGACAGAAATTGGAAGAGGAAAGATTAATTTTGGCTCACAGTTTCAGAGGTTGAAGTACTTGGCTGGATGGTTCCATTTTTGGGGCCTGAGGTGATGCAGAATATTATGGTGGAAGCATTTAGTGGGAAAAAAAGCTTTTCAGTTCAGGGCAGCCAGGGAGCAGAGAAAGAGAGGCAAAGAAACAGGCAATGGAGAAGTTAATCTCCAGGTTAGTTCACAAGTGACCTACTAGCTCCAACTAGGTCCTGCCTCCCAGAAGTCTATTCAGCTATTAATAAATTTATCCTTTGAAGAGGTTAGAGAACTTAGGATCCAATAATTTCCTAAAATCCCCATCTGTGCAACTTGATGCACTGGGGACCATGCTTTCAGCACATGAACTTTTTGAGATCCAAAACTATAACACTAGATCCAAACCATAACACTAAAACAATCTTTGATCCTTTCAATAAATATTTATTCAACCTGCATCTTAGATGTAATTTTTATTAACATTATTTTAAATTGGGAACGCATAATTATAAATATTTATGGGGTAACATGATTTTTTATATATGTATACAATATGGAATTATTAAGAGGTCAAGCTTATTAACATATCTATCAAGTCATTCAATGATCTGATATTTTTCTGGTAAAACATGTTAAACTTACTTTTAGTTATTTTGAAATATATAATAAGGTTCTCATTAAATTTTTCTGCATATGTTATCCAGTTTTCTCAAAACCACTTGTTAAAATGCTGTCTTTTCTCCAATGTATGTTTCTGATATCTTGTCAAGGATCAGATGACTGTACATGTAGGGATTTATCTCTGTGTCTTCTATGGTATTCCACTGAGGACGTGTCTGTTTTGATGCCAGTGTCTTGTAACAATCATTTTACTCTCTACTTCTATGAGTTAAACTTCAAAACCCAAATTTTAATATAAGACATTTATAAAATTACATCACAAAGTGTCTAGGTGACCTTGAATTTGACAGTGGATATCAAAATTCAATAGCAAAATATAATCCACGAAAAAAAATACTAGTAAATTGTAAGTTTGATAAAATAAAAACCTTTAAGAACCTGGAAGGCTGAGGTGGTAGGAATATATGAGTCCAGTAGTTTAATACAAGCCTGGGCAATATAGTGAGATACCATCACAAATAATGCATGAACCAATCAATTAATCAATCAATAACTAATACTCTGGAAAAAATGTTGAAAGAATAAAGAAACAAATCATAGACTGGGAAAATATATTTACACAACAAATATCTTCTTAAAACCTGCATCCAAAGTATAAAAGTAACTCCAAAAATACAATAATAAGGAAAAAACACAATTAGTAAATAGATTTTAAAAAACCTGAAAACCTATTTTACCAAAGAAAATCTACACATGGAACCAAAGCTTATTGAAAACTACATAATACCATGTGTCATTAGGGATTTTCAACATGACACTACTATGCCACAATTGAAATGGCTATTTTTTTTTTGAAAAATGACAATATCAAATACAAGTGAGAATATGAAGTAAAAGGAACTTTCATGGGTGTTGGTCAGAATGAAAAGTGGTACATTCACTTTGGAAGACCACTCTGAAGTTTCTTGCAAAGACATAGTTTTACTTTACAATCCAGCAATTTCATGCCTAAGTGTTTGTCTTAGTGAGTCAAAAATTTATGTTCAACAAAAGCCTGCACATGAATATTTATGGAAGATTTGTTGATAATCACAAAATGGGAAGCAACCCAGATGTCTTTGTCCTGGTTAGTAGATGAACACACAGTTCTTCATGCATACAACAGAATATTACTCAGCAATAAAAATAAATGAGGTATGAATCCATAAAAAGACATGGAGGTATTATAAATGTATACTAGTAAATGAAAGATGGTAGTCTAAAAATGCTATATACTAGAAAGTTTAAACTATACAACGTTTTGGAAAAGGTAAATTTATACAGAGAGTTAGAAAACTCAATAGTTACCAGGAATTTAGGAGGAAAGAGGGGAAGGATAAATAGGTGAATCATAGGGGATTTTAGGGTGGTGAATGCATTCTATCATTATGCATTCTATCAGAAGCTGCAAAACTGTGTAACTCAGAGTGAAACAATATAAGTTATGGAATACAGCTAATAATGTAGTGTCAATTTGGAGTCATTAATTGCAGCAAATGTGTCCCACTAATACAAGATGAAAATCAAAGGGGAAAGTATGTGATGTAATATAGAGGTAGGTATGGTGTGGATACATGTTACTGCATGTATTATATGTCTAATTAGTTTGTATTGATAAAATTTCCACCTTAACAGCAGAAAATAAAAACAAACAAGAAATTAATGAAGTCAGAGAAAAAAGAACTATCAGCACAGAAATCAATTAAGTAAAACACTTCTAAAATGTATAAAAGAAAAAGCTGTCTCTAGAACAAATAAAATAACCTTGATAAATCTTTAGAAGAATGACAAGTAAATTTAATAATAGACACAAATTACTAATATTAGGAATGTGAGACATTATATCACTAAATATTCTATGGATATTAAATGAAAAGTCAACTTGTCCTGCTGGCACATTCTTGTAATCCCCGTGGCTCAGGAGATTAAGACAGAAGAATTATAAGTTTGAGCCCAGCCTCAACAATTTAATAAAACCCTAAGCAACTTAGTGAGACCCTGTTTCAAAATTAAAAAAAAATGAAAAGAGATAGGGATGTGGGTTCACTGGTTAAGCACTTCTGGGTTCAATACCAAGTGTAAAGGAACACCTGTGGAGGAATACCTGTAAGGAGGTGCACAAAGAACAGACACAGACACACAAGTACAAGCAAACAGGAGGAGTGGAGAGGAGCAAAATGAAGTGATGATGAAGAAGTACAGAAGTGAAATGACCACTCTTCCCTGCCTGGGAGTTTATAACTCAAAGAATATATACTTCCTGTTACTATGACTATATTCTAATTAGTATTTCTTTAACCCAAGTGCTAGCTAAATGAGATAAGATCCCCTTAATACAAACACAGAGTAATTTCTCTCCAAGGACATTGTTAAGGAGACCGAATAGTGACTGCTTAGTTTTCTAATTACCTCACAGGGAGGAGGCTGGGTATGCCTACTGTGGGAATCAGGGCACCAGTTAACACCCCTGGGAATTTGCTCACCAGGGGAAATGCTTCCATGTCTATTTCCATGGACAGAATATCTACAAACAAGCACTCAACCACATTCCCCTCAAAAAAGGAATCAGAAAATATTATGAATTACTTTATGCCAATAAATTTGACAACTATTATAAAATGAGTAAATTCTTACAAAGTTCAAAATAAACCAAAACTTACTCAAGAAGAAATAGATTTGGTCAATTGTCTTGTATCTATAAAAGAAATAGAAATTTTAGTTAAAAACCCTTGTACCAATACCAATCCAATCTCAAGTGGCAACAATATTGAATTCCAATTACAAAAGGAAGAAGTAATAAAATTTTACACAAAACTATAAAGAAAGATGAAGTGCTTTTCAACTCACTTAATGGGTCCAGTATTATTTTCATGGAAAAAAAAACAGGAATGAGCATTGCAAGAGAATATTATTACAAACTAAGATCACTAATTCCCTAATGATTCCCCCCAACACTCCCACCCCAACCCCCCACACAATGATCTTGGATGCAAAAATTCTAAGGAAAATTTGGCAAAGAACATTCAACAATATATGAAATAGGTTAATATATCATTCCAAAGTTTTTCATAGAGATGCAAAGTTGATTTAACATTCCAAAATTGATCAATGCAATTCCATATCAATGATATAAAATGACATATATATGTAATATGCATATACATATACACATATATATTTATAAAATCAATAAGTGTAGAAAAGTATTTCCTAGTAACCCAATATCAACTTCTGTTTAAAATTTTAGCAAACTAGGAATAGAAAATAAGTGCCTCAATGTGACACAGGGAATCTATTAAAAACTTATCAGAAACACAATACTTAATGACAATAAACTGAATACTTAACCAAATCCTCAGAAACAAACAGGGTTTTGTACATATCATTTCTTTCAGTTTGCTACTAAAGAGTCTGTCGATGCACTCAGTTAAGGGGGGAAAAACACTAAAAATCATACTAATGAAAAATTAAAAAATGAATTAACTTTATTTGAAGAAAACATGAACATTTATAGTAAAAATCACTGAATATGTTAAAAATGTCTGGAAGTAATAGTAAAATTGCAGAATTCAAGATCAACATACAAATAAAAATCAATTGTATATATGGTAGAAGTGAATGTTCATAGATAGAGATTTAAAAAAAAAAGATACCATTTTGTTGTGGGTATATAGCTCGGAAAACACTCTCAACTGAATTTTTTCCAAATTGGAGAGTCTTTATTTAGCTAGCTGGCGACTGCTCCCTGATGGACCCAAACTGTTTCTGCCAGGAACAGTACAGGGTACAAGTTCTATGAGGTTTATAAGGGGAAAAACAACATCCTCAAAAATGTAGATGCAAGCAAGCAAGGAGGACACAGAAGCTAAAGTTAACAATCAGCCACCCAATGCATATAACCACATCTTTGTTCTAAACACATGCAGTAAAAAAATAAACGAGTTTTACAAGAAATAAGTTATATAACTAGGGTTACATTTTGGAACTTCCAAATGGAGTCACTTAGGCAAGGTTTTGGTTTGTTTTGTTTTTAAGTTGTCAATGGACTTTATTTATACAGGGTGCTGATAATTGAACCCAGTGTCTTACAGATGCTAGGTAAGTGCTGTACCACTTAGCCACAACTCCAGCCAAAGGCTAAATTCTTTTAAGTACAGTCAGGATAACTTAACATTATTTACCCTATTATCTAATCTTGTCTTATCTATTAATATCCTCCATTTTATAGGGTGCTTATTGGGCTGATACATAATCTAAGTTGGGATATAACAATTAAAGAAAGCATCAAAAATATAATGTGTGTAGGAATAAATTTTAAAAACCTCATTCAAGGAAGCAGGGCTAGTGGGACTCACTGCGCAGTTGCGGGTGCGCCTACTGATGAGGTCCCCTTGGAGCTTCTGTTAGAGGTGCCTGGGCTGCAGGGAGTATCTGGGAAGAATGGAAGAACTTGACCAAGTCCCACAGCTGGACGTGGCTGCTGGTCCTCTGCTTCCTGTTTGGATGCAATATTCTTCTGATCCTCCTTCTGACCTTGTCCTCCTTCATGTCCAGAGTGCTGCAGAATGATGCAGAGCCAGAGCCACACATGAGCGCAGAGATCCAGGATATGAAGCAAGAGTTCTCCGTGGTCAACAAGATGTATGAGTTTGTCAGATATGCCAGGCTGGAATGGAAGATCAACAAGATGGTGGACCAGCTCAAGACTTATGTGAAAGCACGGACTGCTCAACTAGCCAAGATAAAATGATTTTTAAGTGTTGCTTTCTGTACATTGCAAGCTACCTTGATGATGTCACTCATTTGGAAGTATTATTCTGCGCCTGTGACTGTTCTGCTGAGGAAATGGATAACCCCACTAGACCTCCTGGTAGCCTTCCCTGCTAGAACAGCAGGTGGTGTTGGAATTACTAGTTGGATTTTTGTCTGTAACAAGTTGTGGTGACCCCTTGTACTTTACCCTTTCAGTCGAAAAGACAGATGAATACCACTGTGGGATTTTGTTGTTGTTGTTAAACTGGGGGTTGAACTCAAAGGTTCTTTACCACCTAACCCCAGCCACAGTCCTTTTTATTTTTAATTTTGAGACAGGTTCTTGGTAAGTTGCCCAGCCTGACCTCAAGCTTACCATCCTCATACCTCTTTCTCCTGAGTTTTTGAGTTACACTTGTGCCCCACCACACCTATCCCAGCTATTATGATTTCTAAAATGATTCTCTTATTAGGTTAAAAGTCTGATTGCTGCTTAAAAATACAAAACAAAACAAAAAAAACCCCAAAGTACATAAGGTAGATTTGTATTAAATATGTTCTTGGGCTTTATGTGAGATTCTTGTAAGAATCCCAGTATTCTACAGTATTCTACAGTAACACCAGATTTGAAACAGGATGGGGGCCTACATGCCTTACTCCTGATTTGCTCTATTGGCACATTGTGGTCCTGTTGCCAATTGGAAAGTCAAAATTTTCTAAAAACTTGAATACTTTTAAAAATATTTTAATTTATATATTTTTTAGTTGTAGATGGTGCTGAGGATAGAACCCAGTGCCTCACTCATGCTAGGCAAGTGCTCTACCACTGAGATACAACTGCAGCCCAAACTTAAGTACTTTTATATCTATTTTAGAAAGTTTTATTACAACTAGTAGAACTTGAACATTTGGTTTATTGTCTCATGTAGTAAAATTGAAAGAATAACACTAATTGACATTGTGTGTTGTGTTCTTTGTGTCTAAAGTCATTAGTTGGATGAACATTTCTATAGTGTAAATCATCTACTTATTTGCAACTGTTAGTTTTTCATTACAGTGTTTTATAAATGTACTGATGAGACCATAATGCATTGTTTTGTGATTGAATTGTTTTGTATTGAAAGCATTTCACATTAAGTATGTTTTATAAACATTTAATATTTATAATATTTAAATATATAAATTTAAATATATAATATTTAAATATATAAATTTAATATTTATAATATTTATAAATTTTATAAACATTAATATTTCTGCTGTATAGGTTAAAATGTATTTGAAAAACAAAATAGGGAATCTGATTAAGTTAATTTGAATTGATACTTATTTGACTTCTAACATGTAATCACATGACTCAACATTTTACTCTTCATTGTGTCAGAACACGAGTCTATGTTTTCATTCATATTTTCACTTTTACAATCTCAAGAATACTTATATTTCCTGATATACATATTCAGTCTTTACCCCTAATCCTAACACAAACAAGGATTATATTAACCCTTATCTTACCTCTATATGTAAACCAAATTTTACTTAAATCCATATACCAAAATATGATTTTTTTTTTTTAACCAGAATTGAACTCACTCGCACTTGAGGACAGAGCCACATCTCCAGACCTAGTTTGTATTTTATTTAGAGACAGGATTGTTTAGCACCTTGCTGCTGCTGGGGCTGTCTTGAAACTCATAATCCTCCCATTTCAGCCTTCAGAGTGGCTGGAATTACAGGTGTTCACCACTGTGACTGGCAAGAATATGAATTTTAAAGTGTATTCTGACTTCTATTTTAAATTATCAATGTTAAATTTGCATTTGTATTATGCTACATCTTTTATGGGATATGTATCCTTGCATTCCCATCATTACAAAATGTGTAATTACATGGCTCACTTTTTAATTCTTCCTTGTATTACTACATGTATGTTTTTGTACATAATTTCATAGGTGTATTGTTAGAAATATTTATATTTCCACAAACTCTTGCTAATTATAACCCTAACTCAAACCAAAATTTTATGTAAACACTTAACTTATCTCAAATACTAAACCAAATTTTATTAAAAATATGTAAACTATGATAAAATTTTATGTGTTTTTTAACTTATATGTTCAATTATCAATATTAAATTTGCATATACACTGGTATATATTGTTTATAGGATATATTCTTCATCCCCATTTTTACCAAATTTGTAATCACATGACTTACATTTTACTCATGCCTGTGTCACAACATGTGTGTTTATATATGTTATGAAACATAATTTCATAGTATATTCTTATGAATATTGATATTTCCCATTTCAAATATTCATTCTTTCACTAAAACCTTAACACAATGCAAAATTTTATATTGATCCTTATATTACTTCTATAAGAAAGGAAAATTTTACTTCAACCTTTATACACCAATAAGAATTTTATAAATTTACATACATATCACTATATAATTTATAGGGTATCTATTTCTAACTCCATATTTACAAAATGTCTCATCACATTATTTACAAAACACTCTCCCTTGTGTCAGGACATGTATCCTTTATGTCTTTTTACATATTTTTACATTTCAGTCATGTGAATACAGATATTTTCCAGCATATGTGTCCATTCTATACACTAATCCTAACTCAAACCAAAATTTATATTGCATTACATTATCTCTATATCTAAGTCAAATTTGACTTCAATCAAAATACACCAATATAAATTTTAAATTGTATTTTGACTTCCATTTTTAATTATCAATTTTAAATCTGCATATATATTAATATATATCATTTATAGTGTACATCCTCCAATCAACCTATATACAGGAAGTGTAGTCATATGACTGATATTTTACACTTCTCTGGGTCACAACATGTATATTTATATATGTTTTGTACATATTTTCATGTACATTCTTAGGACTATTTATATTTCCACATATACATGCTAATTTTTTAATCCTAACATTAACCCAAAATTTCATACTAAACCTAATCTTACCTCTACAAATTAACCAATTTTTATATAAATCCATGTACACCTATATCAATATTAAAGGGTATTTTTACTTCTAACTCAATTTTCAATATCTATTATACATATTTTATAACAATAAATCCTTTATAATATATATCATTTCATTTCCCATATTTATAAAATATGTAAACACATGACTCACATTTTATTATTCCCTTTGTCAGAACATGTATGTATCTGTTTTCATACAGAATTTCACATGTACTTTCTAATGAATATTCATATATCCTCATATATATGTTAATTCTTTAACCCTAACTTAAACAAACATTTTACATAAAAACTTAACTTACCTCAGTACTTAAACCAAATTTTATTTAAAATCTTGTATACCAATATGAAATTTTATGTGTATTTTACCTATGTAATCATAATATGTATCAATATTAAATTCACATTTATTTTACTACCCATATTTTATGAGATATATTTTTGCATCGCCATATTTACAGAGCTTTTAATCACTTGACTAACATTTGATTCTTTCCTGTGTCACAACCTGCATGCTTATATATGTTATCATACATATCACAACACATACATTTTTATGAGTATTGATATTTCCTGATACACATTATCATTTCTTAACCTTAACCCTAACCCAAAACAAATTTAAATATTAAGCCCTACCTTACCTAAATACCTAAACCATGTTTTATTTTAAAATATATAAATCAATATGAATTTTTATGAGTCTCTTGATTTACATAAACATTGCAATGTAACATTTATGGGTTATATGCTTGTGTCCCCATATGTAAAAAATATTTAATCACCTGACTCAAATTATACTTTTTCCTGTCTTAAAACATGTATGTTTATACACACTTTAATGCATATTTCCACACATATATATGCTTAAAATATTGAGATTTCCCAATTATTGTTCTTTAACCCTAAGCCAAATCCAAAGAAAATTAAATATTGAGCTTACCTTTATATCTAAGGAGAATTTAACATGAATTCATGTACCCCAATTATGAATTTAAAGTTTATTTTTGAATTTTATTTCAATTTTGAATGTAAGATATTAATATATATGTATATAATATACATATGTATGATATTAATATATATATGGTCACATCCCCATATGTACAAAACATATGATCACATGACTCAAAATGTACTCTCCTCTGTGTTAGAAGAGATGTAATATCTTCACATATATTATTTTGAATATTTATATTTCCCAAGGTACATATTCATTCTTTAATGCAAGCAGAATCCTAAGTAGAATGAAATATTAATCCTTACCTTACCTTTATAACTAAACCAAATTTCTCTTAAATCCATGTACAATGATATAAATTTTAAAGCTTATTTTAGCTTGTATTTTCAATTATCAATGTTAAATTTTCTTATACAGTACATTAAACCATTTATAGAATATATGTTTGCATCCCCATATTTACAAAATATGTAATCCCATGACTCAAATTTTCCTGTTCCCTTTTTTGGAATATGTATATCTATACATATTTTCAATCATACAGTCTATGTATATTCATGTTTCCCCATATATATTTTAAAAATTTTAATCATTATTCTAACTCAATTCAAAATTTTATATAAGCCCTTAACTATCCTCAATACCTTAACCAAATGTTACTTAAAATTATGTAATCTATTATGAATTTTTATGTGTATCAGGATATATATTCAAATACATGAAATTTGTCTATATATGTATATATGCATATCATAAAATGGATATATATGGGCAACCACATATTTACAAAATTTGTAACCACCTGAATCATATTTTATGTTTTCCTATGTCAGAATATGTACAATGATGTATATATATATATATATATATATATATATATATATATATATATATATATATATATATATTTTCACACATACATTCTTATGATCATGCATATTTTCTGATACACATATTCACTTTTAATCCTAACCCTAGCAGAAACTAAATTATAATATTATACTTTCTATTACCTCAATTTGTAAACCAAATTTTACCTAAATGTATGTACACAAAACAGGTTTTAAAGTATATTTTGTTTTCTGTTTCAATGATCATTTTTAAATATGCATATATATTACTATGTATCATTTATAGTTAATGTGTTTTCAACCCCATATTTAAAAAGTGTATAATATCATGACACACAATTTACTCTCCTCTGTGTCAGAACCTGTTTGATTATGTGTTTTTGTACACATTTCCATACATACAATCTTATAAATATTGATATTTTCTTGTATACATATTCATTCTTATCCCCAACTGTCACCCTAAATAAAATATTATTTTAATCCTTACCTCTAAAACTAATCCAAATTTTACATATCTCCATGTAACCGAAAATAAATTTTCACATGCATTTTTACTCCTATTTTCAATTATAAATGTTAAATTTGCATATATATTTCACTATATCCTTTACAGGATATACACTTGCCTCCCTATCTTTACAAAACATGTAATTACATGACTCACATTTTAATCTTCACTGTGTCAGAACATGTGTCTGTATGTTTTCATTCATATTTTCAAAGTCTTATGAATACTTACACTTCCTGATATACAGATTCAGTCTTTACCTCTAAACCTAACACAAACCAGAATCATATAAACCCTTAATTTACCTCATTTCTAAGCCAAATTTTACTTAAATCCAAGTACAAAAATATGTTATTTTAAAAAACCAGGATTTGAACTCATTGGCACTTGAACACAGAGCTACATCTCCAGACCTATTTTGTATTTTACTTAAAGACAGGGTCTAACTGAGTTTCTTAGTGCCTCACTGCTGCTGAGGATGTCTTGCAACTCAAAATCCTCCTGCTTCAGCCTCCAGAGCAACTAAGATTACAAGTGCTCACCACCACACCTGGCAACAATATGAATTTTAAAGTGTTTTCTGACTTCTATTTTCAATTACCAATGTAAAATTTGCATTTATATATTATGCTACATCTTTTATGGGATACGTATCTTTGCATTCCCAATATTAGTAATTAGATGGCTCACCTTATATTCTTCCCTGTATCACTACATGTATGTTTGTATATGTTTTTGTACATAATTTCATAGGTATATTCTTAGGAATATTTATATTTACACAAACACTTGCTAATTCTAACCCTAACTTCAACCAAACTTTTATGTAAACACTTACCTTATCTCAATTACTGAACCAAATTTTATTAAAAGCATGTACATTATGATAAAGTTTTATGTGTATTTTGACTTATATGTTCAATTATCAATATTAAATTTGCATATCTACTGGTATATATTGTTTATAGGATATATTCTTCATCCCCATTTTTACCAAATTTGTAATCACATGACTCACATTTTACTTATGCCTATATCAACATGTGGTTTTATATGTGCTTTCATACATAATTTCACAGTATATTCTTATGAATTTCGATATTTCCCAGTTCACATATTCATTCTTACACTAAAACCCTAACACAATCCAAAATTTTATATTGACCTTTATATTACTTCTATAAGAAAGGCAAATTTTACTTCCATCCTTGTACACCAATAAGAATTTAAAAGTGTATGTTGACTTTTATTTTCAATGATCAATATTAAATTCACATGCATATAACTGTATATAATTTATAGGGTATATCCTTGAAACTCCCTATTTACAAAATGTCTCATCATATTATTCATATAACAGTCTCCCTAATGTCATACCATGCATGTTTTTATGTATTTTTTAACATATTTTCACACATTCATCTTA
This sequence comes from Callospermophilus lateralis, assembly GCF_048772815.1. Classification (NCBI taxonomy): domain Eukaryota; kingdom Metazoa; phylum Chordata; class Mammalia; order Rodentia; family Sciuridae; genus Callospermophilus; species Callospermophilus lateralis. Next base: position 7,559,536 of record NC_135320.1, on the reverse strand, counting down.
TGAATACAGATATTTCCCAGTATACATGTCCATTCTTTAACCCTAATCCTAACTCAAACCAAAATTTTATATTATCTTTACATTACCTTTTTATCTAAATCCAGTTTGACTTGAATCCATGTAGTCCAATAAATTTTAAATTGTATTTTTACTTCTATTTTAATTATTTAATGATAAATCTGCATCTGTACTAATATATGTCATTTATAGGTTATATCCTCACCTCCACTTATATACAACATGTGTAATCACATGACTCATATTGTATTCTTCTCTGTGTCATAACATGTATGTTTATATATGTTTTGGTACATTTTTTAATGTAAATTCTTAGGACTCTTCATATTTTCACATACACAGGTTAATCTTTATCCCTACCAAAAACTCAAACCAAAATTTCATATTAACCCTAACCTTACACCTACATATTAACCAATTTTACATAAATCCATGTATTCAGATGTATGAGGTGTATATATGTGCCTGTGAGTGCTAGCTGTGCTTACTTGTTCAGATATGTGTGTGTGTGTGTGTGTGTGTGTGTGTGTATGTATGTATGTATATATATATACATACATATATATCTGACAGGAGACCTCAGCAGTCTTGTGCAGTCAAGCAATTGCATCATCACTACAAGGTCCCTGGATTGGCACTGGCAGGTTTCCATGTTTGGTCAGAGTTATTTAGTGCTGAGCACCGCATTGGCCAGAACTCCAGTTCTCCCACAAGTTGAAGCCAGGAGGGCTCTCAGAACTCCCTTGGCTCCAAACAGCAAAAGTTGTGCATCTACCCAAACCTCAAGCGCTCCTGCAGGGGAGGGGGGGACGACACAACATTCCTGCATTGCCTCCTACACTCTGGCACAGACAAGGAACCGGCACCCTAAGCCACCTCCTGGGCAACTTCTGCAGCGCCCCCTCCTGCAACACAAGCCATCCTCCCCATCCTCCCGGGAACTCTGATTCCCACTCACCCTCCCTGCACACAACGTGGCCCCACCCCTATATTGTTGGGCACAGTCCTGCAGTCAACTCATACGTGAATGCATGATGCGCACATGCAGGAACGCAAGACGCTCACCCGATGCAGGCGCGCCCGTGCGATGCATGCACAGACGCACTGCGAACTACTTCTGTGCAGTGGGTTTCCTGAGGCCTAGAAGTTTCAGGCAGATGGTGGAGAAGCACGTGTCTTCACGTAGCAGAGGACCTACCTTCCGAAGGCTGCCTGGCCTGCTCTGCTCCTGGCCAAGAAGATTTTTCGCCCTCTGGGATGAAGTCCCTTCTGGCTTTCCACTTTGCTGTTCCTGGTGAGGATGTGAGGCTTCCCACAGAGGCAGCCTGGCGCTCACCACTGTGCTCTTGTTGGACATTGTGGATCCCAGTGGAGAGCCTCAGGTAGGAAGGGCACCAGTGCGTTCAGCAGTTTGTGGGGTGCAGCACTGGCTGGAGCGGTGTCATGGGACCAGAGCTGGGTAAGTAATGCATGGGGAAGAGGCAAAGTGTGTCTCTCTCCCTGTAGGGAGTTTCATGGATGCACCGACCATGCTGAGTCCTGTTTGGGATAAGAACCTTGCTGGATAGTTCTTAGGGAACCAGGAGCAGGGTGGGGTAGGAGGTGGGAGGGGTAGGAGGTGGGTGAGGTAGGAGCTCCATGGGGTAGGAGCTGGGTGGGATAGTGCAGGGGAGGGGATGCCCTGTGCTGTCCCTAAGAGGCAGTGACTGAAGGGGTGACCATGCTGAGGCTTGTAGGGGAAGGGTTCTGGCTGGAGATCCTAAGGGACCTGAGCTGGGTGGGGTAGTGTCTGGGGAGGAGGCACACTGTGCCTGTTGCCACTAGGCATTACCTGGTAACATTCCTGGACAAAGCCCCACCCTCAACACACAGGCGAGTGCATAAAGCACACAAGCTTGGGTGGGCATATTGCAAACTGTTTCTGTGCTCTGAGTTTCCAGGCATTCAGAAGTGGCCAGTAGACAGTGGAGAAGCATGTTCCTCAAGTACCTGAGATCCTTCCTGCTGAACCTGGGAGCAGAGCCTAGGTAGGGAAACCTCCAGTGTCCTCAGCAATGTGTGGCATATGGCCCTGGCTGGAGAGGTGTTGGGGGACCAGATTGGATGGGGTAGTGCTAAGGTGTGGTAGTGTGTGAGGAGGGGACACGCTGTTTCTGTAAAGTGGTGCCTGGAGAGGATGCTCATGCTGAGGCCTTTGGGGGCACCACCCTGGCTGCAGAGGCTTCAGGGGAACGGAGCTGGGTGAGGTAGTTGGTGGGAGGGGACACACTGTGTTTGTACCTGTGAGGAGATGCCTGGAGGGGGCGCTCTTGCTGAGGCCTGTGGGAACAAGGCCCTCACTGGAGAGGTGTTAGGGCACCAGGAACTGGATGAGGTAGTACATGGGGAGGGTACTTGCTGTGCCTGTCACTGCAATGCAATGCCTACAGTGGGTGCTTGTGCTGAGGCCTGTGGGGGTGCAGTCCTGGCTGGAGAGGTCTTAGGGGACCAGAGCTGGGTGAGGTAGTACCTTGGGAGGGCTGAATTGTTTTTATAACTGTGAGGTAGGGCCTGGGAACATCCCTGCACATAGCCCCGCCCTTGAGACACATGTGCATGCAGTTTGCACACATTCACTGATTCATGCAGGGACTTATCCCAAACTGCGTCTGCACAGTGGATTTCTGGGTAGCCTAAAAGTGTACTGCAGATTGTAGAGAATCTGGGGCCTTCAAATCACAGAGATCCTTTCTACTGATGGATGCCTGGGCTGCTCCAGTCTTGCCCCTAGACTATGTCACCCTCTGGGAAGGTGTCCTTGCCGTCCTTTCTCATTCATGGGTGAGAAAGTTGTGCCTCCCACAGGAGCAGCATGGCCCTCGCCACCACCTCCTGTTGGTCTTTGTGGACTTATGAGGACAGTCTCAGGTAGGGACGACTCCAGTGTCCCCAGTGGTATGTGGCATATGGCCTTGGGAGGAGAGGTTTTAGAGGACTGGAGCTGGGTGGTGAAGTAGTTCAGTGGGTAATGTGTGGTGATGGGGCACACTGTGCCTGTCTCTGGGAGACAGTTACTTGAGGGGATGCCTGGGGGGGGTGCAGCCCTGGCTGGAGAGGCATTGGGGACTGGAGCTGGATGAGTTAGAGCTGGGTGGGGTAGTGTGTGTGGAGGGGGGATGCTGTGCTGGCCCTTCTGAGGTGGTTCCTTGAGAGGGGCCTCTTTATGAGGCCTGTGGGGGTTGGAAACTTGCAGGAGAGGTGCCCTGGGACCAGAAGCTAGGTGGGGTAGTGTGTGGGGAGCGGGCACTCATTGCCTGTGGCTTCAAGGTGATGACTGGAGCAGACACATGTCGTGAGGTCTCTGGGGGTGCAACCTTGGCTGGAGAGGTGCAGAGGGACTGGCAGCTAGGTGGGGTAGTGAGTGCCTGCTGAGAGGGAGTGCCTTGAGGGGGCACTAGTGCTAAGGCCTGTTGAGGTGAGGAAGTGGGGCATGGAGTTAGTGTGCTGTTCCTGGGTGCTCTTGGCAGGAGCTGAGTGGGTGTGGCAGAAGTTGCAGGGCAGTGGGGCAGAGGCACTTGGGTGCTGTTCCTGGGTGCTCCTGGAGGCAGCTGAGTTTGTGTGGTGGAGGTTTTAGGGCCGGTACCTGGCTTCAGTAGTGAAACCTTGTTGGGGGAGTAAGTGTGAAGGGAAAATTTGGTTGGGGGCTGGCCTGAATGGGAGGATGTTAAAGTGAGAAAGCAGAACACCTGGTTTAAGTGGGAGTACACATGTATCATCTTTAAAGCTGTGTGTACGGTGTATCTTTTTAAAAGCTGTCTTCTCAACTTTATCTGCCAGTGTTTTCTTTTGTTTGTCCCCCCAAAAGAGTAAATTGCAAGTTTTCAGTGTAAGTCTATTCTCTACATTCTGTACATATAATTTATGTGTTTTTCTTGTACCTTATATTTTATTACAAATAGGTGATTTGTAATGATTCATTGTTTACATATCAATGACTTTCATATTTTAAATCAATCATTTTTATGGAAACCATTTTTGTAAGTCCTCATTTACTTTGCTTTTTAGTTCACTATTTCCCAGTAAGTACAATTACTCATCCATTGGCATTTCCGTTTTTGCTGTGCAAAGGGTATATTCATTCTGAAATAATTTAATGTGTATTTTTTCCAGTGTGTGTTACTCAAGCTTCATGGAAATTTAATTATCAGTTGTTTTTGTCTTAAAATGGGAGATAAACTGTAGCTGAAATGGTCAGGTTTTTAAGGCATTTGTCTTCTGGTGACATTTTGCTCTGTTGAGACATGCATTTTGTAAGTACATGTCTTTATAGTAACACATATTTCATGTCAATATTTTTGTTTATTGAACCAGTTTTAGTAAAAAAAGGTTTTCTATTTTTTCACTTCATCATTCGATATGTTTGAGCCTCTGTTCATGTTCTATAGGTGGGAATTTATTATGATCACCATCTGATAAAAGAAGCTGGTAGCAAAGTTAGGGTTATTTTTTATTTTTACCACAAGGTCATTTGTCATAACGAGGTTTAACTTAGGGGTTTTACAAGTTAGCATCAAAGTAGGCAATTAAGAATATTAACATTAACCAGCAATATTATAATTAATTCTTTTTTACTTTTGGGATTTCACAGTGGGATTGAGAATGTATGAGGAGTATCATTTCTTAGAAGTATTTTGAAGTGTAGCAGATGCAACTAAGCTTACATATTTCCATTAAAATATGTAGCCCTGAATTCCTGGGCTGGGGTTGTGGCTACACCTCAACATATACGTGTGTATGTGTGTGTGTGTGTGTGTGTGTGTGTGTGTGTGTGTGTGTATGCTTTGAAATCCTGTCCCTTTTTATTTTCAATTATGTAGAATACCTTTCTGAGTGTTGATTATACTTGTACAAGTTCATTTCATAGTTTTTGCTATTTAGAACGCCTCAAAATGCAAATGAGGGCTCTCATGAGGAAACTGTGTAAATTTTGATTTCCCACAGCAGTTCTGTGATGTATCCCAGGGCCTCCAAGCTCCGGCTAGTGGTTTGGTTTAGAATGATGATGGTATAAATGGAGAAAAGGGATGCATACTTGATTGTTTTATTTGTTCATATGAGTTATAACTGGGAATAAAATGTATTTTGACATACATAAATGGAGTATAACTTCTCATTCTTTTGGTTGTACATGATGTAGATTCACACTGGTCATGTAATAATATATGTATATAGGTTAATAATGTCTAATTCATTTTACTATTCTTCCTACCCTCTTACCCTCCTCCACTCCCTTCACTCCCCTCTGCCTTATCCAAATCACCTGTATTTTTCCCTAGAGGGCATCCTCCTATCTGAGTCTCTAAACTCATGGACATTTCAGGTGTGCACCACAGTGCCTGGCTTTTCTTCTCATTTATTCTGATGTCCCAGGCAATATTTCTTCTCTCAAAGATTTATATTGTTTAACACCTCATAAGTACATATTAATATGCACAATGTAATTACTTTGATTCCTGGGTAATATCTATCTCAACTTTTATCATTTTTTATTGTAAATATATTTTAAATAGCCTCCTTTCTATCTAGTTTCAGTTATTCAATACTATATTCACCCGCCTCTGCCATAGAACACAAGAACTTATTCATCCTAACTATAATGGTGTTCTGGTTGACCAATCTCTCTCCATCCTCCCATCCTCTACACTCTTCCCAGCTTCTGGTAACGACTATTCTCTCAACATCTATGAGATTGACTTTTGTAGAATTCACATATAAGTGGAATCAGGTAATATTTGTTTTTCTGTACCTGGATTATTTTATTTAACTTAATGTCCTCCATGTTTATCTCTGTTGCTGCATATGACACGACTTCTTTTAATTTTGTGCTCAAATAATATTGATTCGTATATATCACATTTTCTTTATCCATTTGTCAGTTTATGGGCACATCTGTTGTTTTCATTTCCTGGCTATTATGAACAGTGCTGCAATCAGTAGGGTAGTGCAGGTGTTTCTTTGCCATGCTCATTTTGTTCCTTTTTGTATAACCCCAATAGTGGAATTTCAAGATTATGTGGTAGCTTTATTTTTAGTTTTTGGAGGACTCTCCATACTTTCTTCTATAATAACTGAACTAACTACATTCCAACCGTCACACTCTTCAAAAATGGTTTTGTGTCTTGCCTACCACACTTATCCCAATCTTTCCCTAATATTATGGCTTTCCAAGTATGAAAATATCTACCTAGCCAAACCGTTATCTCTCTGTCCTCAATACTGTCATGTAAATAAAAAGTTTTTACAACTGTTTCTCAAACACACAATGACAGTTTCTGTCTGGAGCTTTACTAGATTTTTATGCAACAATATCTTTGACTTTCTCAATAATTTACATAGTTTATTCCAGTATACTTAATTTTAAGTGTTTACTGTGTTATTATAAAATTGATTTGTCATTTTTACTTTACCATATTTGTTAATAGTACCTCAATTTTACCTTTATATCCCAAGGGATTGAATCTAGGGCCTTGTGCATGTGAGAAAAGCACCCTACCAACTGAGCTATATCCCCAGCCACAGACTATATTATAAAAATGGAGAATTTCATAGATACCATTGAATTTATGAATTTAGATGCAAGAATAAATAAAATGGCCACATGAGTCATGAATAAAGAATAATTTGAGATTATTCAAAAATAATATCAATAATGATGATATAAATTAAGATATTACTAATAATTAAAATGTCTATTTTTTTAGCACTTAAGACAAATAATCAACCCAGTCAGCAAGAAAATGAGCACATACATTATTATTTAGGCAGTATAAATATCCATGTAAGGTCTAAAAATATTTGGCTTTTATTTGGTGCTAAAGTTAAGAAAAGTCACACATCACTATTGCTGCATTATTTAGATAAGATTCTTTTTGTTAATCTTTTCTTTTTTGCTGGCATTGTAAGGATTTCTAGTAGACATAATGTATTAATTTTTTGAGGTATTCTGCTTAACTTGCATCATAGACTCCTCAAGATTTATATTTAATATTAAAAATATTTTGACACGCATAATCTATTTTTATTTCATCAACACTTTTTCTTAAGTTATGTATTTATGAACCAAATAAACAAAAATATTCTACAAAGGTGATAACAAAATGAATGAAGAGAAGTAAAACAATTCCATTAAACATATAACAATCTATGTTCACCATTGAGCATCAAATTTTTAAATTATCATATCTTGGCATTTTTTCCTTTGTTTCCTAACACAAATTATATTATTCAATACATCTTATACAAAAACCCTTTATTTCTTATTAATAATGTTTTCCAGCTAAAGCAGAATTTTCTCAATATTTCTCTGTGTGCGTGTATGTTTGTGTGCATAAACGTGTATGACTGTATGTGTGTGTGTGTGTGTGTGTGTGTGTGTGTATGTGTGTGTGTGTGTATATAGAGAGAGAGGGGAGAGAGAGAAGAAAAGAAAGACTTTTTATGTTAGGTAAATATATTTGTATTTGTATGGAAACTCTGGTATAATTTTGCTATAAAATTTGAACTTAAAAATGAAGTATCTGATATAAATAGTTTATAAACAGAAAAATGAAATATCTGATAATAAACACAAAAATGAAAATTGAAAAAGTATTATCTGCTTGTACATTCTTTATTTTGTAATTGATCTTTTAATATCAGATATTGATCAGATAATATCAGTACACAGTGAGACTAATTATTTGGGAAGATCATCAATATTAAATGCATTTGAGAAGTCCAAAATAACAGCTATGTTTCCATTTTGTTTTTCTTTTATAAGTTTTATCTTAGTTTTTATTCACTCTTTGCAAAGTATAAACTATCACCACCTCCTTTTCTTATATACTGTAGCTACCTAAATAAATTGTTTAGAAAATTTATAATGCATTCTCCAGTATGTTACATGATCTTTAAAGTTTGAGACAAATGTTTTCAACTCTTGGTATGTTTTTTACATTGTTGCTTTTTTTTTCATTTTATTAGAATACATATAATGGGAGATAATATCTCTATTTTAATGTTGAATTTTTTTTTAATTAATTTTTATTGTTGGTTGTTCAAAACATTACACTGTTCTTGATATATCATATTTCACACTTTGATTCAAGTGGGATATGAACTCCCATTTTTACCCCGTATACAGATTGCAGAATCACATCAGTTGCACAACCATTGATTTACATATTTCCATTCTGGTGTCTGTTGTATTCTGCTGCCTTTCCTATCCTCTACTATCCCCCCTCCCCCCTCCTCTCCCTCTTCTCTCTCTACCCCCTCAATGTTGAAATTTTTAAAGGTCTTAATCACAGTACTTGTTGTAAATCAGAGTTATATACATACCAGAGAATAACATGAATTTGAAAATATAGGACATCATGACAATTAAACAGGAGGATTGCAAGTTCAAGGGCAGCCTCGGCAACTCTGTGAGATCCTTTCTCAAAAATGCTTTCATCTGCTTCACTGAAATAAAATGTTGGGGATCTTGCTAAGTGGTAGTGCATCCCTGGGTTCAATCTCCAGTGTTAGAAAATAAATAAATAAAAATAAATGAAAAAAGAACCAATTAATTGATGACAATTTCATGAAATGAATGTGTATTTTATAAGATAACACATGAAAGGTTGTTTTTTTTATTTAGGTAGAACAAACAAAAAGATAAGGTTATTTTGTCCTAATCATAATATTTATGACTTACGGGATTTATTTTGATAATTTTAAATTACTGAAAAATTGGTATATTACTTTAGTTATTTATATTTCTTTTTGTTAATAACTAGTTGTCAGCTAGTTATATCTAGTGTATAGTGGGCATGGTTTGGCCACCATTCTTTGATGATATAAAACATTTAATCATAAATATGGCTTAAGAATCCTAATCTGGAGGCTTACTGAAGCTGGGGTGTGATTGGCAAGTAATGAACTATGAAAATAATAACAAGGACTTTGGAAAATGTTTATTTTTCTCTCTCTTTCTCTGATTGATATGAGTCTATCTATACGTTTATCCATTTATTTATTAACATGTTTGATTGGAGATTGAAAAGGCAATTTGATATTATTTCTTTTTATATGACAAGGGAGGAAAAAGTTGCCTTGTCCTCTACAAAGGACTCCAAGATGGGTGTTCTGTCATGACAAGTCATCAAGATTTGAACCATTTGCTACTTGGGAACTGAGGCAATTTACTTTTTTTTTCTGTTCCTATTTCTCTATCTAAAAGGTAGCAATAAATATAGCAGCTTGTTTATAATTTCCATTAGTTTTAAATAAATGACGTGGAGACAAGCTGCCATGTAGACAGTGCCCAACAAAAATAGCAGCGACTCTTGCCACTGTCATCTATCTTGTGGTCCTTTGTCGTCATATCACAACAGTGCTGAAGTATCAGAGAGATTTAATCCCTGACAGTATCATTAACTCTCTGGGATCTAATTAGTGACAGCTAATCTTTCTGGGTTTGGTTTGTCATAAATCAGTTGGTGACGAATGGTTCTTTTTCCACACAGATGTTTGAAAAATTTTATGCATTGTTCATACACTGTTGGGTGACATTCTCGGAACACATTCAACTGCAGCTATTTGAAATGTTATTACTAAGAGCCCCTCCCCCAATTGTCTTCATGGCACCTATCTTCTGTAACTTTTCCTATTATTTTCACTTACATCAGAAATTTCTTTCTAAAAATATTCACTCTTGTCACATTACTTCAGATGTACCTTTAGGATAAAAATACAAACAAAAAAGAAACTAACATAAATATAATGATAATGAATTCTTTTTGTTAGCTGATAAGCTAAACATATAGAAGTCCTATAATTTAGTCCTTCCAGTGATTCTTCAATATGGGTGATTGTTTTCCCAATTTTAACTGCTGAAGAGACTGGCAGAAGTAAGATGAATCATTTTTTAGTGGCATCATCTTCTCTTTGTTATTGAGACTTAATGAAGAATCTGTCAGTTATTTTCTCCTTCTTGCAACTTAGAACTTAACATGCTTTTATGTACTGAAAATAAATACTAAAAATAAAAGAAATTCATGTTGCACATCTTTGTTAAGGGAATAGTATACTAAAAATCCTCAGTATCAGCAGTCAGATATAAGGTAAAAATAAAATTTTTAAAAATATCTGTATCAGTATTTCTGAGAATAATTTGAAAAAGTGATCTAAGGTATTTGAAAAAATGTTACAACACTTCACTGAAATAAATAGCACTGTTATTGTTTTTCAGAAAAAATAAACACTCAGGATATTTTTAATTAAAAAATAAGTTATGAATTTAAGCTATGAAGGATAATAAATAATTTAAATTTAACACAACCTTTTTTATAGGATGCATAAGTGTGCATCAAGTATAACTATTCATAATAGAGATACCTGGAAAATTAAAATGAATAGTTCTACAAAATATTTAACTGTATCATTATACTATAGTAAAGCATTATAGTGTGGACACAAGGTAGCAGGTCTATTATATGAGAATAAAAATGGATAACTAGAAAATTTCTAATTTTTTGAAAAAAATCTAATAAATTAATTGTAGAACTTGAAATTTTTATACTATTAACTTCATTTCTAAAAATTTTGCCAGAAGTTACGGAAAAAAACATGTGACATCTTATGGATGAGTACATGCATTGTAAGTTAAACAGTAGAACACATTGGTGTTCAAGTTCTTACAGGCATGACATTAAGCACCTTGCAGCAGAAGAACAAGCTGTAGGTAAATTCTTCTCCATGACATTATCACCTGTTTCTTTAGTAGAACTGCATAATCATCTCTATAAAGTTCAGAATGAATGCACATTTAATTAAGGATGACAGTAATTTTTATGTAGTTTTTTATCTGCCATCATTAGAAATGTAATTAATATATAATTTTCCTACAATAACAATACAAAATAACATTAGAATTTCAACTATTTTGCAGAAATATTATTCCAGTCTCATCACAGTGAATACTTTAGTAAACTTTGTATAATCCTTAAAGCATTTTTATAAATATTATGCTAATTCAGTATTAATAAGAGATCAGTCTAGTTTATATTTTTCCCTAAAAATGGCATTTTAAAACAAAAGTGCATATTTATACCTAGTTCCATCTTATTTTCAGATGTGCATCTATAAGAACAAGTGGATTTTTGTGAAAAGTAATAAAAAATACTTATTAGCCTACAATGTATAATATGCAATTTTCAAAGAACACTGTGAATTATGTACACATTAAATACGTATAATCATATATGTAAGCATTTTAGTATATATATATATATATATATATATATATATATATATATATATATATATGTACAATATAAAGCAATGTTTTCATATTCTAGAACAGAAGTATCTAGGGAGTTCTTTCAGATTTCCTTACACTAAATTCTAAATTGGCAAGCTAAAATGGATGTATTTCTCTCAGTACAGCATAAACTAATAGAAATAAAGAAAACTATGATTTCTAAATTAATTTAAAAACTACCTGTTGTGTTACAAAATGGCTAGGTTGGGGCTGGGATTGTGGCTCAGCGGTAGAACGCTCGCCTAGCATGGGCAGGACCCGGGTTCGATCCTAAGCACCACATTATAATAGAGGCATTGTGTTGTGTCCATCTACACCTAATAAAATAAATATATTAAAAAAATAACAAGGTACTAAAATTAGAATTCAAATTTATATCTGTATATATTTTCAAATATTTGAGCTCTTTTCATTTTTGCACATGAGTCCAAAATAACAATGAAAATACCTAAATCCACACAGTACTAGCCAAAATTTTCATAATATCTAATTACATACTTATTCTATCCAGATTCCATGGTAACTCTTGGCAATAACTAAAAGTGTTTCTAGTAGTAGTAGTAATAGTAGGTAAATGTTAATTTTTTTAAAATCCAAAAGTATTTTTTCAATTTGTAATTTCTTTATGGTTTATTTATTATTTCTGCCCATGTGTGGTTAAGAGTTATGTGACAGAGCAGCCCTTAATGGGGCTATGTAAGTTTCCTGGAAGTTACATAACAAAATACCACAAACCGTGTAGCTAACAACAGACATTTATTCTCTCAAAATTTAGCTGTCAGATTCTGAAGTCAAGGTGTGAGCAAGGCTGTGCTCCTTCTGAGACTCTGGATAAAATCCATCCATTCCTCTTCCTAGCTTTGGTGATAACCATTAATCCTCTTCAATTTTTTTCAGCTTGAAGCTGCCTCACTCCAATCTGCTTCTGTTCTCATAGGTCCCTCCGTTCCCATTTTCTTATATATAAGTCCTTCAAGCATATTGTTTAAGGGGCAACATTAATTCCCTCATGTTTACTGCAAGTAATAAAAACATAATGGATTTTACCATCTTAGCCATTATTATAGACTGACAGATTAATTTTGTTCAAATTATAATTTAAAATAAACAACTTACAAGAGTGACAGGCTTATTGCATATTTTATTTTACAGTCCCAAGCTCTATTAAGTATCCCATTTTGTAATGCCATTTGAACATTCTTAAGTTAGTTATGTAAATAGTTGTTTTGTATTAAAATATGCTGGTATTTTAAATCTATAATTTTCAGTTAGGAATAAATTTTCTTAAATGATACTTAAGAAAATCAAATAGCAATTCCTTTAAAATAACATCTTAGCCATTTTAAGTGTGTAATAGAGTAATATTAACAATTCACATTGTTAGAACAACGTAGGTACTCTTCAACATATGCATTGATTAAGAAAGTATGGTATATATACACAATGGAATATTACTCAGCCTCAAGGAGAATGAACATATGGCATTTGCTTGTTAATTGATGGGACTGAAGCTGTCATGCTAAGTGACATAAACCAGTCTCAAAAAAACCAAAGACCAAATGTTCTCTCTGAGATGTGGATGTTAACCCATAACAAGGGAGGGGAAGTATAGGATTTCACTGAATTGGACAAAAGGGGATGAAGGGAGGGGTGGGAAGAAGAAAAAGAGTAGAATGAATTGCACATGATTTTTGAATGTGCATATGAACACATGAGCAGTATACCTGCACAAGAATGGGATAAAAATTGGAATGGTTTGCACTCCATATATGCATAATATGTTAAAATACATCCTAGGGTCATGTGTATGTAAAAAGAAACAAATTTTAAAAAGGAGAAATAATTTTATACAGGTTTTGTATTCAAATTAACATTTTATGCTGTCAATGATGAGAAATATAATAATGTTTTCTGATAAATAAAAAGAATCAGTATTTGCATATTTTCCTTTCCTAGAATGTTTATATGATTATTTGCTTTTTTTGTTATACCATTCTTTTGTTTCCACTTGAAAGACTGCCTGCAGCAATTCCAAAAAGGAAGTCTAGTGGTAATTAACTCACTCAGCTTTTATGTTTTTGCCAAGAAAGTTGTTATTTTTTCTTAATTTTTAAAGAAAATTATTGCCGGTGCTCGCTTCTCAGTTGTTAAATTTTTTTTAGTTTGTGTGTGTGCATCCTTTTTCTTTGAAAAATTGATACATCATATCTGACCTAAAGTTTTCTTCCAAAAAATCTGCTGATGTTTTTCTGAAAGCTCCATCTTAGGAGATAAATCACTCTTCACTTCTTGTATTCAGAATTTTTTATTTTCATTTTATTTACTTATTTATTTATTTATTTTCTAGTTGCTGATAGACTTTATTTATTTATTTATATATGGTGCTGAGAATTGAACAGACTTTTATTTATTTATTCATATGAGGTGATGGGAATCAAACCCAGTGCCTCACACTTGCCGGGGAAGTGTGCTTCTGCTGAGCCACAGCCCCAACCCATCAAAAATCTTTATTTTTAAATTTTGATAGTTACAATTTTCCTCACTTTGGGTCCTTTGTGGATTCATCTTAATTATTTTTTCTTTGAATTTCTTGAATTTGGGTATCCATTTTCTTTCTCAGAATTGAAAAAAAATGTCTTTTAATTTTTCAAATGAGTTCTACTCACCCTTCTCTTTCTCTTCTTTAGAGATACATGCAAAACACATATTTGTCCTTGTGATGTTGTATCATAAGTCCCTTAGAGTTTCTTCACATTTAAAATTTTATATTTTTAATTTTCTTTTTGTTTCAATCAATAATTTCAAAAAGCCTGTATTTGAGTTGAATGAGTCACTCTTGTGCTTGATCAAGTCTGTTACTGAACACTTCTAGTAAATATTTTATTTCAATTATTGTTTTATTTAAATACTGTCATGTTGGCATTTTTACACTTTACATGCATTTTCCTGATTTTGTGTCATTCTTTTAATATTTATTTTTTAATTGTAGTTGGACACAGTATCTTTATTTTATTTTTTTTATGTGGTGCTGAGAATTGAACCCAGGACTCCGTGTGTGCTAGGTGAGTGCTCTAGCAATGAGCCACAATCCCAGCCCTTTTGTATAGTTTTCTGCTGTTTCCTCATAACAAATGTAGGTATTTTTACAAGGACTATTTTTCATTTCATGAAATTATTCATAGACCTTCAAAGTCTTAGGATTGGTCTTTGTAGAGTCATCTCATTTATTTGATTTATTTGTGTTTCTGTGTTTCTTCATGTGTCTTGTTATTTCTGTTATAATTTTTTGTTTTGTTTTTGCATTTGAAGAAACAGCTACCTCTTCCAGACTTTGTGAATCAGTTTTGTATGGACGAAAAGTTTCACAAATTAGCCAGAAATTTTGGAACCTCCTTGGATCTTTTATGGGAGTGGTTCTTTTCTGGACTTGAAAAATGGTTTCTGAATTAGGTTTGCTGGTTTCTTTAAGAAAGTCTTTTACTCTCTTCCTCCCCCTGGTGTCTCATTGCTGTAAGGTAGAGTCTGATGCTTAGATAATTCTTTTGAGCTCTCTCTGGTTCTCAGCCCAACTCAGGCATTGAAAGTAAGAAATTTCCTCATATGAGCCTTGAGACAAGTGAGAAAAATCATTTCCTTAGACATCTGTCTCTCCCTAAACAACACCTATAATATTGGAAGCATATCCACCCTTCCTCCTAAGAAAGTAGTCATGAATTATGTTTGTCTTGCTGGGTTGGGCATGGGGTTGATAGCAAGTAAATGGAAATGGCCTTTTTTTTACCTCTTTAAATAAAACTGTGTATTCCTGGAATACCCCAATTTCATAACGGGCTTATGCAATGTTTTTATGGGATCATTGGACCATAATCTTTGTGTGTCAATATTTGTGAGGAAGTGAGGTCTGGGGCTTATATTCTGAAAAATTTCAGACATCACTCAAGGAAAATATTTTTATTTAATAAAAAAGTTGATACTAGGCTATTCATGCTAAAATGTGACTTTCATTCAAGTATAATTTCTTAAATGTGAGCTACCTTGTAGCATAACATTCATTTTTACAGGAAAGCTTAAATACACTTCGGCTACTTTTATCTTATGACCATTGAGTAACTACAAATAATAACATTGATGATATTTGTGGTATTGTTTAAATATCCTAAACCTTTTGGGTTTTCAGGTTGCAATATTCTTGTAAAATATGTATTATTTAAGTTATTTTTCAATGCTGAATAGCTGAATGTATCCAATTAAAGTCATACGCATTCTCCAAATTTATAATTCAATTTTCTCAAAAAAGTTTAGTCAAATAGTATTTTTTGTGAGTCCTGAAATAAGGGAATCTGATGAGCACACTAAGATTTTTATATTTTAAGGTGTTAGATTATAAACCACATCTGAAATCAAAAAGAGTTTTCCATTTAATTTTTAATATTTGATTTTTTTTATTGTTTTATTGAAAATATTTTGCATTCCTTTAATTTGTTCCTCAGAGCCCCTATACATCCTAGATTTTACCTTTTAATACTATCTCATATTTCATGAAATTCAGCTCCTATTCTCTTAACATCTTTTCTCCATGATCAAGTTTCTTTTCCAAGATTATGTATATTGCCTTTATTATGTCAATATCTATTTTTTCAAATAGTGTAGTCTGTTGGTAATGCTTTCCATTAAATTTTAAATTTGGTTTATTGATTCTTCAATTTCAAGAGTTTCCAAATTATCCTTCTTCAAAATCTATATCTCCTTCTTGACATGATCTTTCACTTCTAATATTTTCTCTCTGATTCCAATCCTTACCTTATTTTTTACCTCTTATGTCTTCTTCTCTTTGAATGTTCTAAATTTATTCCTTGACATTTCCTACACTGCAGTATCAGTAGAGTTTATTGTTGAATCATTCTGTTTTGGATGTTTTCTTCTCTTGTTTTTTTTTTTTTCATATTGTTTATGTATCAACCCATCTATTCAAATGGATCTGAAACAGTGGGGTTTCTACTCTACCAGCTTTTAGTTATCCTGTAATTTTCCAGTGCCTCAGAGATTAAGGGAAGTCAAATAACTGCAAAAACCTATGCATATAACATATAGGATTAAATTAAGTACTTAGTTCCTATTATGACATGTACAATGTTGATTGACACAATAAACAGAATGTGTGGGGTCAGCAATTTATATCATTAAAGATAGTAGTTATTCATGAATTATGTCCATCAAAAACTCAAACAATTGATATTACCTATGACTTCCAGTGTTTTGACTGCTTCTATTGCATTAGTGGTGGGGTCTGACATTATACAAATTAACCAGTGGTAAGAGAAGTTAAAAAGTTAAAAATAGAGATAATTAAGAGTAAAGAAGAATATATTAGGGAGACAAATATTTGTGATTTCAAAATAGGGCTGATCCATAGACAACATATTGTTCATTACTTATGAGGGGGAAGAGAAGAAATAAAAGTAAAAGAAAAATTAGAGGAACAGTGAAAGAGAGAACAATGAGTCTGGCTTCTGTTGGTTTAACATCTATTTATTTATAGATTTTTAAATTACTACATTATAGACATACACAACATTGAAATTCACCATGCTTTATTCATAGATGTACAAAGAGAGTTTAGTTTGTTTCATTCTACTGTTCATCCCTCTGTTTGTCCTCCATGCCTTCCATGTAACCCCTTCCACAGATATCTCTGCTATTTTTGTTGAATGCCCTCTTTTCCATTATGTGGTCGAGTATTCACATATGAGGAAGCAACTTTACAAATAATCCAATCCAACTTCTTTGTATTTACATGTAAGCGAGTTGATGCTAAGAGAGGAAACTGTACTCCCTGTTTGAGGCACAGCCTGCCTTGAAATCCAGACCCTGTTTACCATGAAGAAGCTGTAGGAAGAAAGATAAGAAATCAAATTTTCTTGTTAGTTTTAAAATAGGTCTTAAAAGCAAGTTCTTCTAAGAGGATTAAAAGACAAGCCACACACAGTAAGGAAGTATTTGCAAAAGATATACCTACTAAAGGATATGTATCCAAAAAAATACAAACAAGACTTGAATCCAGACAATAAAATAACATCCAAATTTTAAAAGATGAGCAAGATCATATAGACCCCTCACAAAGAAGATATACAGATAGCAAATAAGCATAGGAGAGGGCATTCAACATTAGATGTTGTTGGGGAAATAAAAATTGAAATAGCAGTGAGATACTACTATATGCCTATGAGAATGGCCAAAATCCAGAACACTGACAACACTGAATACTGGTGGAGATGTGGAGCTACAGGAACTCTCCTCATATTGATGGGAATGCAAAAGGGCAAAGTCACTTTGGAAGGCAATTTGGCAGCTTCTTAACCAAACTGAAAATATAATCTAGGAATCCTGCTCCTGTGCATTTATCAAAAGGAATTGGAAACTTAAGCCCACATAAAAATCTGCACTTAAATGGTTACAGTAGCTTTATTTACAGTGGCCAAAATCAGAAGCAAGAAGACGATTTTCCATAGGTGAGTGGATAAACAAACTATGGTATGCCCATTTGATGGGTTTTCATTCAGCATTTTTTTTTAGATGCCACAAAAAGACATGAGAAAATTTTAAATCCAATTGCCAAGAGAAAGAAGCCAGTCCCTAAAAGCCTAAATAATCTTTGATTTTGATTACATGGCATTCTGGGAAAGGCAAAACTACAGACAACAGTGCAAAAAAGGTCAGTGATTCCCAGGGGTTGGGTCTGGGAGAATGAGGAATGAATGGATGGAGCACAGAGAACATTTAGAATGGTGAAATTATTCTGTATTGATTCTGTAATGGTGGATACACAGCTATATATTGGTTAAAACCCCAAAAGTGTGCAATGCAAAGAGTGAACCCTACTTAAACTATGAATTTTAGTTAATAACAATGTGTCTTGATATTGTTTCACCAATTTTAATTAATATACCACACAAATGCAAGATATTAATAACAGAGGAACCTGAAGGGAGAAGAAGGAAATGAGAATACCCTTTACTTGCTGGCCAATTTTTCTGTAAACCTAAAACTGCTCTAGAATATAATTCTACTAAATATACAAAATAAAAAATTTACAAAGCAACTATCAACGGTAACCAAGACAGAACTATGCAGTAACACAGATTACACTCAGAACACAACCAATATTTGTTCATATTTATTAACAATATTTTAAAATATTTGGACTAGAAACAGCATATTAACTAGACATATGGAAACTGGAATTCTGCATAGTATTAACATTGTTCCTTGTATGCCTGAAAAACAGAGAAAAATGAAATTTTAAGGTAATATTGCTCTTATTAATTCTGAGTTATTACTATGAAAACCTTATCTAAATGGTATGTTTTTTTTGTCTTTCAATGATATTATTTTCAACTACTTATCCTTGTTTCTATACATCCATATTTTGTATGGGATGTAGAATATCTTTTCTTGATATCTATATCCATTTTAATTGTGCCAATCAAAGTTTTTTAACAATCCAATCTTCAGAAATATATAAATGCTGCCTGCAAAACACCAGTCCTCTAGAAAAGAGCATATTCTTGAAGAAAGGCCACGTTCAGATAGGTACAATGACACTGAAAGCACTAAACTATGGCTGAACCGGGACGTCATGGAAGACCCTTGAATGTATAATGAGGGCTGCTGCTTTTAGTTATTTAATGGGGAAACCTGCACTGAGCAAGCCCTGTGGACTATTGGCAGAGCAGCGCCTGGCTCCAGCCTCTAGCTTAGTGGGCAGCGCCATCTAGTGGAAAGAAGAGGTTCTTAGTTTCCATTTTACCAACCATTAGCTGAATGACTTCAAGAAAATCATTCACCTCTGACTCAGCTGCTTCGTGTATAAAACTAAGGATGATAATGACTGCTCTGCCAATCTTCTTATAGTGACTGCTCTGCCTATCTTAGTTACTGAGGTAAAAAGAAATGAAGTAATGCAAACTCTTGGGTCTTTATTGTTCATAGCTGCTCTTGAAAGAAGCAAGTTAATTTCTGCTCTAGGAAAAAGCAGAATTCTCAAGTCCCTGTGAGTGCAGATAAATTTGGCTGAAGGCTATTGGTTTTCTCTCCGTCTAGGATCATGACACATATAAAACTAATTAGTGCATCTGAAAGTTTATGAAGTGACTGGTTAGAGCCCAATAACCTTTATTGCATGTGGCCCACACAAGCCCATTTTGAAGGAAAATTATGGGCGCCGTTCTGATGTAAGCGGGGGTAAATCTCAGAGGAGGCCACAAAAGGGACCCCATTCTCGGTAAGGAACCAGACAAAACCGGACGTAGACTTCTGTTGCTTGACAAGGAGGTCATACCTGGGATTCTGCAGGGATTGATGTGCCCTGAGGCCCTCTAATTGCTTTTCTCTAGCCTCTGGGTCTCCTTTGTTTTCTCCTCTCTGATTCATATTCAAGAGCATGATTGGAAGGCTTGAACAGATATGCAAAGTGTTTCTTAAATGTAGACAATTGAAATATCAATGTTCCTCCTATGCACTATTAATTATTTTATAGCTTTCCCCAAGCACCCTTTGTATATGACCTTTGGCTTCCTGAGTATGGCTTATTTCACTTCGAATTGTGTTCTCATTTCATCAATTTTCCACCTAGTGCCATAATTTAATTCTTCTTAATGACTTAGTAAAACTTCATTGTGTATATACACCATGTATTCTTTATCCATTACTCTGTTGATGGGTTTGATGGCTGGTTCTGTAATTAGGTTATTATGAATTGTGTTGCTATAAGCACTGATGTGCCTGTGTTTCTATGGTATGCTGATTTCAGATATTTGGGTATATACCAAGGAATGAGACAACCGGGTCAGATGGTAGTTCTATTCCAAGTTTTGAAAGGGCTATTCATCCAGTTTTCAAGAATGGCTGTACTAATTTGAAGTCCTACCAACCCTGCATTTCCCCATGAATTATTCTTTTTTTCTTTTTAAAAATTATTTTCAGGTGTATGTACAGTGAAGTGTATTTTGACATATTATACATACATGGACTATAACTTTCCATTCTTGTGCTATATATACTGTAGAGTTACACAGGTTGTGTAATTCATATAAGTACATAGGAAAGTTATGTCTGTTTCATTCTACTATTTTTCCTATTCCCATCCTCTCCTTTGCCTTCATCCTTCTATGTCTAATCCAATAAACTTTATTCTTCCTTTCCCCCCAAATGTTCTGTCTGATATGTGGATTTCTGCACAATACTCTTTATAATTGATATTTTGAGTGGTGTGAGATAAAATCTCCATGCAGTTCTTTTTGAATCTAATAGTTTTATTGAAGTATAGGGAAAGAGCAAGGACATTGTAACAGACTTTCTCTTCCTTGTAGTTTTGATTGTCATTTCCCTGATTCCTAAATATGTTTTATGTATATTTATACACACACACACACACACACACACACACACACACACACACACCACTTGTATTTTTCTTTTAAGCAATGTCTGTTTTAGACTTTGTGCCTGTTTCGTTTAGTAATTGGGGTTTAATATTTTTTAGGTTTTTTTATTCTGTATATTAATTTCCTGAGGAACAGATGAAAAATATTTTATCACATTGATAAGCTCTTTGTTTACATTCTTGTTTCCTTTGTTGTGCAGAAGTTTTGAAATTTGATTTCATCTCATTTATTGACTGTTAGTTTTATTTCTTGTGCTTTAGAGGTCTTGTTAAGTTGATGATTTTGTCAATATGTTCGAGTGTTGGGCCACATTTTCTTTCTTTTTTTTTTTTTTCAATTCACAGAAATTACTATTAATTTATATTAACACGACTTCTATTTACATTCATTTGTAAATATCAAGGTATCTTGAATTTTCATCATTTTAGGACTATCTTATACTAGTAGTTGATTAAAAATTTACATTATTTTTTTCACTTAAAATTTCTTTCCTCTTCATAGAGTCTGATGTATGGTTGTAATGAGTTATTCAGGACTATGATTTTTGCATATTTTGATTTGTAAACTTAGAGCTGTAAGAGAAAAATAGGGAGTATTTGAGCATCTCAAATATAAACTTTCCAGGATTCTTTCCAGGTATCCTTGTCCAGTCTTCTCTTTTTAGAGGCAGAAAATGATCCCTAGAGAAGTGAATTTGAAATGCAAAAAGCACTGGACCTGGGCTAGATGATTTGATAAGTCTTCTCTCTGTGTCCTCCTACCTGTGTGATCTTTTTTTTTTTAAATTAATTTTTATTGTAGGTTATTCAAAACATTACATAGTTCTTGATATATCATATTTCACACTTTGATTCAAGTGGGATATGCGCTCCCATTTTTACCCCACATACAGATTGCAGAATCACCTCAGTTGCACAACCATTGATTTACATATTGCCATTCTGGTGTCTGTTGTATTCTGCTGCCTTTCCTATCCTCTACTATCCCCCCTCCCCCCTCCCCTCCCCTCTTCTCTCTCTACCCCCTCTACTGTAATTCATTTCTCCCCCTTATATTTTTCCTCCTTTCCCCTCACTTCCTCTTGTATGTAATTTTGTATACCCCTGAGGGTCTCCTTCCATTTACATGCAATTTCCCTTCTCTCTCCCTTTCCCTCCCACCTCTCATCCCTGTTTAATGTTAATCTTCTTCTCATGCTCTTTGTCCCTACTCTGTTCTTAGCTACTCTCCTTATATCAAAGGAGATTTGGCATTTGTTTTTAAGGGATTGGCTAACTTCACTTAGCATAATCTGCTCTAATACCATCCATTTCCCTCCAAATTCTATGATTTTGTCATTTCTTAATGCAGAGTAATACTCCATTGTGTATAAATGCCACATTTTTTTTATCCATTCTTCTATTGAAGGGCATCTAGGTTGGTTCCACAGTCTTGCTATTGTGAATTGTGCTGCTATGAACATGGATGTAGCAGTGTCCCTATAGTGTGCTCTTTTTAGGTCTTTAGGAAATAGACCGAGTAGGGGAATAGCTGGATCAAATGGTGGTTCCATTCCGAGCTTTCCAAGAAATCTCCATACTGCTTTCCAAATTGGCCGCACCAATTTGCAGTCCCACCAGCAATGTACAAGAGTACCCTTTTCCCCACATCCTCGCCAGCACTTGTTGCTGTTTGACTTCCTAATGGCTGCCAATCTTACTGGAGTGAGATGCTATCTTAGGGTGGTTTTGATTTGCATTTCTCTGACTGCTAGAGATGGTGAGCATTTTTTCATATACTTGTTGATTGATTGTATGTCCTCCTCTGAGAAGTGTCTGTTCAGATCCTTAGCCCATTTGTTGATTGGGTTATTCATTATCTCATTGTCTAATTTTTTTAGTTCTTTGTATATTCTGGATATTAGGGCTCTGTCTGAAGTGTGAGAAGTAAAGATTTGTTCCCAGGACGTAGGCTCCCTATTTACCTCTCTTATTGTTTCTTTTGCTGAGAAAAAACTTTTTAGTTTGAGAAAGTCCCATTTGTTGATTCTAGTTATTAACTGTTGTGCTATGGGTGTCCTATTGAGGAATTTGGAGCCCGACCCCACAGTATGTAGATCATAGCCAACTTTTTCTTCTATCAGACGCCATGTCTCTGATTTGATATCAAGTTCCTTGATCCACTTTGAGTTAACTTTTGTGCATGGCGAGAGAAAGGGATTCAGTTTCATTTTGTTGCAAATAGATTTCCAGTTTTCCCAACACCATTTGTTGAAGATGCTATCCTTCTTCCATTGCATGCTTTTAGCCCCTTTATCGAATATAAGATAGTTGTAGTTTTGTGGATTGGTTTCTGTGTCCTCTATTCCGTACCATTGGTCCACCCGCCTGTTTTGGTACCAGTACCATGCTGTTTTTGTTACTATTGCTCTGTAGTATAGTTTGAAGTCTGGTATAGCTATACCGCCTGATTCACACTTCCTGCTTAGCATTGTTTTTGCTATTCTGGGTCTTTTATTTTTCCATATGAATTTCATGATTGCTTTCTCTATTTCTACAAGAAATGCCGTTGGGATTTTGATTGGCATTGCATTAAACCTATAGAGAACTTTTGGCAATATCGCCATTTTGATGATGTTACTTCTACCTATCCATGAACAGGGTATATTTTTCCATCTTCTAAGATCTTCTTCTATTTCTCTCTTTAGGGTTCTGTAGTTTTCATTGTATAAGTCTTTTACCTCTTTTGTTAGGTTGATTCCCAAGTATTTTATTTTTTTTGAGGATATTGTGAATGGGGTGGTTGTCCTCATTTCCATTTCAGAGGATTTGTCGCTGATATACAGGAATGCCTTTGATTTATGCGTGTTGATTTTATAGCCTGCCACTTTGCTGAATTCATTTATTAGCTCTAATAGTTTCTTTGTAGACCCTTTTGGGTCTGCTAGGTATAGAATTATGTCATCTGCAAATAGTGATAATTTGAGTTCTTCTTTTCCTATTTTTATGCCTTTAATTTCTTTCGTCTGTCTAATTGCTCTGGCCAGTGATTCGAGAACTATGTTGAACAGAAGTGGTGAGAGAGGGCATCCCTGTCTTGTTCCAGATTTTAGAGGGAATGCCTTCAGTTTTTCTCCATTCAGAATGATGCTAGCCTGAGGCTTGGCATAGATTGCTTTTACAATATTGAGGTATGTTCCTGTTATCCCTATTTTTTCTAGAGTTTTGAACATAAAGGGATGCTGTACTTTGTCGAATGCTTTTTCCGCATCTATCGAGATGATCATATGGTTCTTATTTTTAAGCCTATTGATGTGGTGAATAACATTTATTGATTTCCGTATATTGAACCAGCCTTGCATCCCAGGGATAAATCCTACCTGATCATGGTGCACAATTTTTTTGATATGTTTTTGTATCCGGTTCGCCAGAAGTTTATTGAGGATTTTTGCATCTAGGTTCATTAGAGATATTGGTCTGTAGTTTTCTTTCTTTGAAGTGTCTTTGTCTGGTTTAGGAATCAGGGTGATGTTGGCCTCATAGAATGAATTTGGAAGTTCTCCCTCTTTTTCTATTTCCTGAAATAGCTTGAAAAGTATTGGTATTAGTTCCTCTTTAAAGGTTTTGTAAAACTCTGCTGTATACCCATCCGGTCCTGGGCTTTTCTTAGTTGGTAATCTTTTGATGGTATCTTCTATTTCTTCAATTGATATTGGTTTGTTTAGGTTGTCAATATCCTCCTGACTCAATCTGGGCAAATCATATGCCTTAAGAAATTTATCGATGCCTTCACTATCTTCTATTTTATTGGAGTATAAGGATTCAAAATAGTTTCTGATAATCTTCTGTATTTCTGAAGTGTCTGTTGTGATATTGCCTTTTTCATCCCGTATGCTGGTAATTTGAGTTCTCTCTCTTCTTCTCTTTGTTAGCGTGGCTAAGGGTCTGTCGATTTTATTTATTTTTTCATAGAACCAACTTTTAGTTTTGTCAATTTTTTCAATTGTTTCTTTCGTTTCGATTTCATTAATTTCAGCTCTGATTTTAATTATTTCTTGTCTTCTACTTCTTTTGCTGTTGTTTTGCTCTTCTTTTTCTAGGATTTTGAGTTGCAGTATTAGATCATTTATTTGTTGGTTTTTTCTTTTTCTAAGGAATGAACTCCAAGCAATAAATTTTCCTCTTAGAACTGCTTTCAATGTGTCCCATAGATTCCGATATGTTGTGTCTGTGTTTTCATTTATCTCTAAGAATTTTTTAATTTCCTCCTTGATGTCTTCTATAACCCATTGATCATTCAGTAACCTATTGTTCATTCTCCAAGTGATGCATGATTTTTCCTTACTTCTTTTATCGTTAATTTTCAATTGCATTCCATTATGGTCAGATAAGATACATGGTATTATCTCTACTCCTTTGTATTGTCTAAGAGTTGCCCTGTGACATAATATATGATCTATTTTTGAGAAGGATCCATGTGCTGCTGAGAAAAAAGTGTAACTGCTTGATGTTGGGTGGTATATTCTATATATGTCAATTAAGTCTAGGTTATTAATTGTGTTATTGAGCTCTATAGTTTCCTTATTCAACTTTTGTTTGGAAGATCTGTCCAGTGGTGAGAGAGGTGTGTTGAAGTCTCCCATGATTATTGTATGGTGGTCTATTAGACTCTTGAACTTGAGAAGAGTTTGTTTGATGAACATAGCTGCACCATTGTTTGGGGCATATATATTTATGATTGTTATGTCTTGTTGGTGTATGGTCCCCTTGAGAAGTATGTAGTGTCCCTCTTCATCCCTTTTGATTAACTTTGGCTTGAAATCTATTTTATTTGAAATGAGTATGGACACTCCTGCTTGTTTCCGAAGTCCATATGAGTGATATGATTTTTCCCAACCTTTCACCTTCAGTCTATGTATGTCTTTTCCTATCAAATGCGTCTCCTGAAGGCAGCATATTGTTGGGTCTTGTTTAGTGATCCATTCTGCTAGCCTGTGTCTCTTAATTGGTGAGTTTAAGCCATTAACATTTAGAGTTATTATTGAGATATGGGTTGTTCTTCCAGCCATATTTGTTTATTTATGTTACTAAACATGGTTTGTTTTCCTCTTTGATTATTCCCCCCCCTTTACTGTACTACCTCCCGCTGTTGGTTTTCATTGATATTTTCCATTTCCTCTTCCTGTAATATTTTGCCGAGGATGTTTTGAAGAGATGGTTTTCTAGCTGCAAATTCTTTTAACTTTTGTTTATCATGGAAGGTTTTAATTTCATCTTCCATCCTGAAGCTTAATTTCGCGGGATACACAATTCTTGGTTGGAACCCCTTTTCTTTCAGTGTTTGAAATATGTTATTCCAGGATCTTCTAGCTTTGAGAGTCTGTGTTGAAAGATCAGCTGTTATCCTGATTGGTTTACCCCTAAATGTAATCTGCTTCCTTTCTCTTGTAGCTTTTAAAATTCTCTCCTTATTCTGTATGTTGGGCATCTTCATTATAATGTGTCTAGGTGTGGATCTCTTATGATTTTGCACATTCGGCGTCCTGTAGGCTTCTAGGATTTGGGATTCTGTCTCATTCTTCAAGTCTGGGAAGTTTTCTCGTATTATTTCGTTGAATAGATTGCTCATTCCTTTGGTTTATACCTCAGTACCTTCCTGTATCCCAATGACTCTTAAGTTTGGTCTCTTTATGTTATCCCATATTTCTTGAATGTTCTGCTCATGGTTTCTTAACAGCTTTGCTGAGCTGTCTATGTTCTTCTCCAGTTGAAATACTTTGTCTTCATTGTCTGATGTTCTATCTTCTAAGTGTTCTACTCTGCTGGTAGTATTCTCAATTGAGTTTTTAAGTTGGTTTATTGTTTCCTGCATTTCCAGGATTTCTGTTTGTTTGTTTTTTATAACCTCTATCTCCCTGTATAATTGATCTTTTGCTTCTTGGATTTGTTTATGTAATTTATTGTCAAAGTGGTCGAAGTGGTCTTTCATAGTCTGATTTTGCTGTCTAATGTCTTCCTTGAGACTCCAGATCATCTGAAGCATGTATATCCTGAATTCTTTATCTGACATTCCATCTGCTGCAGATATTACCTCTTCTAAAGTTGAGTTGACCTGCATTGCTTGTGGTCCTTTCTTTCCTTTTCTTTTCATATTGATTGCGTTTCTTTCTGCTTGGTGAAACTGTTGTGTTATTGATTTTTCCCCCTATATATTTATATTGCTCTTGTATAGCTGCAAAGTCTCCCTCGCAGGCTTTGGCGGTGGTTCTGCCCCTCCTCCAATTGGGGCAATGTGTCTACCACGCCGGGAGGCCGCTGTGCCTGT
Organism: Callospermophilus lateralis; assembly: GCF_048772815.1. Taxonomy (NCBI): domain Eukaryota; kingdom Metazoa; phylum Chordata; class Mammalia; order Rodentia; family Sciuridae; genus Callospermophilus; species Callospermophilus lateralis. The sequence goes on along the minus strand of NC_135320.1, from coordinate 7,532,449 downwards.
ACTTTCGATGGGCCTGTTCTTTCGGTGGTCACAGGTCCGCCTATCTTGCAGGCGTGAGCAGCGGCTTTGTCCCTCCGCTGGCCACTAGGCCTGTTCTGTCTGTCGGTTGCAGGTCTGTCTACCTAAAAGGCGCTGGTGGCTGCTCTGCCCCTCCCCCAACCGGGGCGATGTAGCTGGCGGGCCACTGGGCCTGTTTTGTCAGTGGTCACGGTTCCGCCTACCTTGCACGTGCCTGGAGCAGCTGTGTCCCTCAGAGAGTTGCTGGGCCTAACCTGCCGGTGAGTGGCAAGTGCGCCTGCCTTGCAGGCCCGGGGGTGGCTCTGCTGCTCCGCGGGTTGCTGGGCCTGATATGCTGGTGAGATGCAGGTTTGCCTACCTTGCAGGCGCCTGGCGGCTCTGCGCCTCCCCCAACCAGGGCGGGCGATGTGTCTGGCCGTCCTCTGAGCCTGTTCTGTTGGTGGTCAGGGTACTGTCTACCTAGCAGGATCGTGGGGCAGCTGTGCCCCTCCGCAGTTTGTTGGGCCTGACCTGCTGGTGTGTGGCAAGTGCGACTACCTTGCAGGCCCGGGGGTGGCTCTGCCGCTCCGCGGTTGCTGGGCCTGATCTGCTGGTGATTCGCAGGTCTGCGTAACGTGCAGGCACCCGGCGGCTCTGCCCCTCCCCCAATCTGAGCGATGTGTCTGGCAGTCCACTGGGCCTCTTTTGTTGGTGGTCACAGTTCCGCCTACCTTGCACACGCGTGGAGCAGCTGTTTCATTAGTGCCTGGGCACACTCTCCTTGTTTGCCTCCCTCAGGCCCTAAGTTTGTAGAGCTTGGGGCTGAGAACCCCCAGTAAATTTGCTTACCTTCTGGTAGCCACGCCCCCATATCTGATGCAAGAGACCTCAGTTGTCAGCACTGGTGGGAGCGGTAGCCGTGAGTCCCACGCCAAGGCGAGTCGGTGCAAGAGACCTCAGTTGTCAGCACTGGTGGGAGCGGTAGCTGGGAGTCCCGCGCCGTGCGGTTCCTGCCGGCTTCTGTGCCAGCGCCGCCGCGGCTCCCACCGGCTCCCGCGCGGCTGCTGCGGCTCCCGCCGGTTCCGGCCGGCTCCCATGCCGCTGCCCCAGCTGACGCCGTCTCCTTCGCCGCAGCCGCGGCTGCCGCCGGCTCCCGTGCCGCCCTCGGTCTGGCTATTACGCTCACAGGAGAGCTGGGAGGGGCCCTTAAGTTTTCCCCGCTGATCTATAGCTGAAAGAGCTGTGATCAGTCAAAAAAAAAAAAAAACAGAGATGATGACGTCAGCTCTCCAAGATGGTGGCCGCTGGCTTCCTCTGTGGTCTGACCGATGTGGAGAACTGAATTGGATGGCTTCCTTCCCCTTCTCAAGCCCAGAATTCAGCTCTGAATACAGTATTTGCACAGCTGGCGGGAGCCTGCAGAATCCGTAGCGCTGTATCTTTGCATTGTTATCTTAGCAGAGCCAGAGGGGAATGGCGGGAGCTGTCTGCCGGCCGGGCGGGGACCCTTCTCGCCAAGCGGGGCCGCCGGGGGCCGCTTGTAAAGCCGGGTGGCTGCAGCAGCGTGGCTAAGAACCAGGCGGGCGGGGTGGCTGTTTGCAGAGCCAGAGGGGAATGGCAGAAGCTGTCTGTCGGCCAGGCAGGGACCCTTCTCGCCGAGTAGGGCCGCCGGCGGCGCTTGTAAAGCCGGGCGGCTGCAGCCTCGTGGCTAAGAACCAGGCGGGCGGGGTGGCTGTTTGCAGAGCAAGAGCGGAATGGCGGGAGCTGTCTGCCGGGCGGGCGGGGACCCTTCTCGCCAAGCAGGGCCGCCGGTGGCCGCTTGTAAAGCCGGGTGGCTGCAGCCGCGTAGCTAAGAACCAGGCGGGCGGGGTGGCTGTTTGCAGGGCAAGAGCGGGGCCGCCAGGGTAGCCGGGATGGCGGAAGCTGTCTGCTGGCCGGGCGGGGACCCTTCTGCCGCACTGCTCTGGGCCGCCTGCCGCTTGCAGAAGCGGCCGGTGGCCGCGGGATTGGACTCTGCGCCCGCCGGTCAAGTTTCACTTGTCTGGGGCAAACTGTCACGTCTAATAAAGTTACTAATTCTCGGCAGGTCTTCTTTCAACGGAATTTTGCTAGATGATCCTCAGTAGGTAGAATGTAGCTGTTTTAATGAGTGTTTCTGATCCCGTTAATGTGGAGATATTGAGAGTGCTGTTTCCTCGCCGGCCGCCATGTTGGATCCCCTCGGGCCACATTTTCTTTAAGCAACTGTAAAGTTTCTGGTTTAATTCCTAGGTCTTTGATACATTTGGAGTTGGCTTTTATGCAGGGTGATAGGGATCAAGTTTTATGTTTTTCATATATGAATATCCAGTATTCATAGCACCACTTGTTAAAGTGTTCCTGTTTTCTTCAACATATATTTTTGGCACCTTTGTCACATATCAGGTCACTTTATCTATATGGGTTTGTCTGTGTTTTCTTTTCCATTCATCTTCAGGTCTGTTTTGGTGCAATATAATGCTGTTTTTTTTAGTAAAGCTCTGTGATATAATTGGATATCTGGTACTGTGAAGATCTGAGCATCACTCTTCTGGTTCAGGATACATTTGGATGTTCTATGTCACTTCTGTGTCAAAATGAATTTGAGAAATGTGTTTTGTCTGTGTGTTATGAAGAATGTCTGTGTTGTGAAGGATGTCATTGATATTTTGACTGGGATTGTACTGAGTCTGTTCACTGGTTAAGGTAGTATGACCATTGTAATAATATTTATTTTGCTTTTTTCAAGAATATTGAAAGTATTTCCACATCTTAAGATTGTTTTCGATTTGTTTTACTTCACCATTTTATAATTTTTATTGTTGAAGTTTTTCATCTCCTAAGTTAGATATTTTCCAAAGTATTTTCTTTAGGGGTTTTGAATGAGACATTTTTCTCAATTGTTTTGAAGAGGGTTTGCTATTGCTTACAGGACTGCAATTGATTTATGTATCATTTTCTTGTATCATATCTTTTAGTAGATTGGTTATCAGCACTATAAATTTTCTGATGGAGCATTTTAAATCATCTAAGTAAAATGTTCATGTCTTCAGTAAACAGAGGCAACAGGACTTCTTTTTTCTATGTGTATGAAATTAGTTTCTTCTCTTGCCTGTTTGCTCTTGCTGGTGATTCAAGGAGTGGTGAAAGGTTACTTCCTTGTTTTGTTTTTGTTTTTAGAAAAAATGCTTCAATTTTTTTTTTAATTCAGTTTGATGTTGGCATTTGGTTTCTCCTTCTATCACTAGTCCCTCTGGTATTTTTAACCTGAATGGGTGCTGAGTGTTGTGAACAGGCTTTTCTGAATCTACTGATTATATCATGGTATTTTTGTACTTAAATTTGTTTATACAGTATATTTTGTATGTGTGTGTGTGTGTGGGGGTGCATGCGCACGCATGCATGTGTGTGCGCATATGTATATATGTACACATGTATGTACTTAAATTTTTTTTTTTGGAATTGGGAATTGAACCAAGGCATGATTTTCAAATTAGGTTCATGTGCTACTATCCACTTTTTAATTTTTTTCACATTTTTGTAAACGCATTATAGTATTACAGAACAATGGATTTATTGTTACATATTCACATATAAATCTAATGTAAAAATAAGCAATATTATACCCCAGTGTTTCCCTTTTTTTCCTTCCCTCCCCCAGGTCCTTTTACTCCTTTTTTATTTCTTCTTTTTAGATATATGTGACAGTAGAGTACATTTGGAGATATTATATATGGATGAGATATACCTTATTCTAATTAGGATCCCATTCATGTGGTTGTACATGGTGTGGATTTTCACTGGTCATGAATTCATATATAAACATAGGAAAGTTATGTTCAATTAATTCTCATGTCTTTCCTATTATCATGCTGCTCTCTTACCTTCATTCCTCTTTGTCTACTCCAATGAACTTCGATTATTTCCTCCCTGTCCCTTATTGTGTATTAGCATCCACATATAAAACAAAATATTTGGCCTTTGGTTTTTGGGACTGATGTTTTTCACTTAGCTTGATAGTTCCTAGTTCCATCAATGTATTGCCAAATTCCTTAATTTGATTTTTCTTTAAGGCAGAGTAATGTTCTATTGTGTATATATAACCATATATTCTTTTGGATATTTGATTTTAAGAGAGACTAGGATGAAGGGTCAGAAGCTTGGGAGAGAAAAACTATTGGTATGATTCTCTAATTCCAAGGTGTCCTTATGGAGAATAAAATTGACATTTTCACCCCAGGCCATCTGTTCAAGACTACAACAGTACATCTCGAGAAGGGTACATGACAGTCACTTGGAGAGCTCACTCAAACTCAGACTTCTGGGCCTCAACTCAGAGTGTCTGACTCAGGGCCCTGGGTGGCCCTTCTTTATTCCTTACAAGCACCTAGGGTTTGCTAAAGTTCCTGGTCTAAACACTTCCAACTGATGGCCCTGGTCTAGAAATTTCAGGGGCAGTGAAGGTGACATAAGGTCCTCCTTGGTTCCAGTCTTCACCTTCTTTCCCTACCTCTTTTCCCAGTGCCCTACAGAGAAACCTACTGTAGCTCCTACTTAGATCACACCTGCATATGCCCATGATAAATTGGAGCACGTGGGATCTTCCAGTCTCATGGGCCTTCCACAGTTTCAGATTTTTTTCCCTGAAGACTGAAAGCCCTATCTCTGTACTTCAACCACTGTCTTCATATCAGTTTTTAGAATCTCATCTTTTGGATTGTTGATTTCCATGTGAATTTTAGAACATCGTTTACTCTTAGAATTCCACATTGCATTTTCATGATATTTTATCCAGGACTTTGTGGACAAAGGATGTTGTTGATGACAATGGGATTCCTCTTTTTCCCTTTTATGAAAGGAAGCTACCAGTCTGGGACTAACTCCTCTACTGAGTGTCAAGGAGGAGCCAAACATGGGCCCTTTTGGGTTCCTAGGACTACTCTGAAAAATAATACTTACTCGGTGTCCTAAAAAATCAATTTATTATACCACAGTTGTGGAGTCTAGGAGTCCAAACTGAATTATTATAAGGTATCTGCTCTGGAAGGTCTAGGGGAGGATTTTTCCTTGTCTCCTCTAGCTTTCAGTAGTTGCAGGAAATTCTTCGCATACCTTGACATGTAGATTCATCTCTCTTTTTTTCTGTCGTGATCATCACATGTTGTTCTCTCTTCACAGGTATACTTGTCCAAATTTCCTCTTCTAAGGTCATGAATCATTAGATTATAGCCCACTCTAATTGACTATGGACTCATACAACATTTCTATGTGCAAAAACCTCATTTCCAGATGAGGTAATAAGCTGATATGCTGAGAAGAACATGACTATTCAACCCAGAGCATGTATTGAGCACTTAATGTGCCCTATTCCCTGTATTTCCCATGGCAGCACTGTGAGGTACACACAGGCATCACTCACACTGAATAAACTAGGATATGAAGCTCAGTAAAGTTGTGCTCCAGCCAGAAGCACATGGAACACACAAGGTTGTAGTCACAGTGTAGCTGTAGCATGGGTCCACCTGTCCATTGAAAGAACCAAAGGCCAAATAATCTTTATGATATGTAGATACTAACAAATAATCAGGAGGGAGAAGGAAGAATGAGACATGTGTAGACATGAGACTGCTTCCCAGAAATAGTCCCAGAGTACTACAAAGGACTTCAAATCTTTTAGTAGCTGCCTCTTTGAGAATCTTAGAGCAGGAATTGATGCATAAAATAACAATGCTCAAATTTACTCATCAATTACCCCAAAAGTTGCAATATTACTCTTCTACATTTAGATTACTAGAATTTCATTGAACATCCTATGTGGGTTTATAGTATGGAATTAAAAAAATATTTTTCTTCACTATTTAGATATATAAATGACAGTAGAGTGAATTCTGAAATATTATATACACATAGAGTATAGCATATAACTTATACTAATTAGGATCCCATTCTTATGGTTGTAACATGATATGGGGCTTCACTGTGTGTATTCATAGACGAACATAGGAAAGTTATATCTGATTCATTCTGTCTTTTCTATTCCCATTTCCCCTTACTTCTTTTATCCCCATCTGTCTAATCCAATCAATATGTATCCTTCCTTCTCCCCCCTGATTATTTGTTAGTATTCACATTTCATTAAGATTATTTGGCCTTTGGTTGAAAGGGTCTATTATGCTAATTTTATGTCCTTTAGGTTTATACTGAGAAGTGGGATAACTTAGTCAATTGGTGGCTCCATTACAAGTTTTCTAAGGAATCTCCATACTGCTTTCAAGTATTGGTTGCACCAATTTGCAGTCCAACCAGCAACGTATGAGTGAACTTTTTTCCTACATCCTCTCCAACATTTATTATTACTTGTATTCTTGATAATTGTCATTCCAATTGGAGTGAGACAGAATGCCCGTGTAGTTTTAATTTGCATTTTTCTAATTTGTAGTGATGTTGAAATTTTATTTTATATATTTGTTGGCCATTTGCATTTGTCCTGTGATGTGCCTGTTCAGTTCTTTTGCCCATTTGGTGATTGGAATGCTTGTTTTACAGTGTTAAGTTTTCTGATTTCTTTATATATCCTCGAGATGAATGCTGAACCTGATGTGCAGGTTTCAACAATTTTTTCTCCCATTGTAGGTTCTCTTCACATGGTTGATTGTTTTCTTTGCTGTAAAGAAGATTTGTAAATGGGAAACTCATGTCCCTCTTGAAGCAGTTCAATAATAAATGATACATGGAAAGCAAAATATAAATTACATGTGTGTCACGCTCATTTAAAGAGTCATAATACCTTCAAGAGATAAAGGCAGTGATAATCCTATTTAAAATCATGAAAGTAGGTTCATAAAATGTAGGCCCTTTAGCCAAATCCCAGTTTCAGTAAGTCATAGAGTACAGATAGAAACCTAGTTCTGCACTGTTATTTGTGTTTTCCCTGAGCCAAGCTGTAGTAACAGGCCCAAAAATCTAATGAATTCAGTTTGTTTGAATAGAGATAATAAGACATTAAAACCCACTGGTCCAGATAGTATGATGGTTTAGCATTATGTCTTCTTTGCCAGTATTGGATGTTGACAATTTAAAATATAGTTTAGTATTCATCATTGATTTTATAAATACAGATGTTTGGCGTGGGTGAGATAGGGAGAGAGGCTCTGCTTGTAATATACAAAAAACAAATTGCCTCATTCAAAAGTTGACAGATATAGCTGAAGGATGTTAGAACAGTCAGTGAAAGAACTCAAAGAACTCAGAAGTAATCCTGTATTCTCGTTTCAACTGATAATATATATATATATATATATATATATATATATATATATATATATATATATATATATTATTACAAACTGTCATTTTTTTGCCTGTTTTATTCCCCTTTTTCTTCCATTTTGACATCAGAAGAAAAAAATAAAGAAGAAAATGCATAAAAAAGACACAGGAACAGAAAAGAGAAGCAAAATCGTAAGACCACAATCATATGGAAGAGTAAGTAAAAAGGGTCTTCTCTCCTGTACCTTATATCTGGGAATGATTTTATTGTGCTTCAGAGTAACAGGTTTATAACTAGACAGGGCCTCTCTCTCTTTGAATTTCTCCACTGATTAACTTTCAAAATGATCACTAAATTTAATAGAGATCAATCAGTGGGTAGTTGAATAAAAGTTTGTGGCACATGCAGTGCCTTTTATATAAAAAGATAAGAGGTTAAGAGATGGTTAAAACACCACTATCTGAATTGTTCAATGTCCTTCATTCAGAGAACATAATGAAAACAAAACTAGTATCTTGGGAGGCACCTGACCTTTGTTCAACAGCTGGCAAATAGTCCCCTCCTAGGAGTAATAAGAATGTTGGACGTTCATTTTGAATTGTGAGGTTCCAGATTAGTTGGTAAAATGATCCGTTGCTTCAGGGAGAAGATAAAGATGGTCTCCTACACCCTAGAGGTGAGGCATCAAGAGTTATGTGGGCTCATGATTCTTTACAGTCTGTAAATGGTGTGTGAGCATTTTGTGAGCTTGTTAGCACTTATGGAAGTATATACAATGCCTTGCTGTACCTTTTGATCACTAGCACCCTGAAGAGTTGCTGCAGGGTGTAAGCACTCTGTAATCAGTGTTTCTTCACAAACCAGTATCTGTATAAAAGGCCTACTTTGAAAATAGAAAAGAATCATTTGTTGAAACATGAATCTATAGACATGATGTAAAAGGGAGTTTTTAAAAAGGAATTTGGAGTCATCATCAGTGATAGAGAAGACTGGCAGACTCCAGGTGTTACCAGATCCAGGTCCAGGCTCCTCATTACTGGAAAACCAGTAGTCAGGAGATGTGAATTAGTGGGAAAGAAATCAGGTTTACTGAAGATCCAGCACACTGGTAGAGGGAGGGTGCTGTCATCCTCATAGTGTACTCTTGGGAATCTCGGGGACACAAAGGATTTTTATAGGGAGAGAAAGATGGGATTGTGATGCAGTGGGAGAGGTTTCTTTAAGCAGAACTTTTGTCATTGAGGGTGTGTTTTTTTTTTCTTTCTTTCTGAATGGACCATCACAATGGAGCTTGACTTTCTGGGGCTAGTACGTTTACTTTTTTTGAATCAACATATTTCTTTCTGCATGGTAAATTTCACAGAAATGTGCTTGTTTTGTGTTGGTATATAGCTACAGACTAAGAAGAGGCATGACACATTCTGATTTTATCTGAGAAACACCAGATATTCTGGGTTTTGTAAATCTAAAGGAACATTATACAGCAGTTCACATCTTAATCAGTTAGCCACAGCTTCTCTCCAAAATTGAGAAACCTGGGTGGAAGAGAGGGTGTAACTCTGTGGGGTGCACAGGAGGAAAGCTGAAGTAACTACCTAAGCCAGCTCCCAGTGGTGATGTCCTCCCCACCTTTTTCTTTTTCTTTTTTTTTTAAAGAGAGAGTGAGAGTGAGAGAGAGAAAGAGAGAGAGAGAGAGAGAGAGAGAGAGAGAGAGAGAGAGAGAGAGTGAGTTTTTTAATATTTATTTCTTAGTTCTTGGTGGACACAACATCTTTGTTTGTATGTGGTGCTGAGGATCAAACCTGGGCCGCACACATGTTAGGCGAGCGCGCTACCGCTTGAGCCACATCCCCAGCCCCTCCCCACCTTTTTCATTGATATTTTTTAATGAATCCAGAGGCACTTTACCATACAACTGAACTTATATATTTTTAATTTTAAAAACATTTTTGTTCCAATCTCTCATTAAGTTGTTGAAACTTGCCTCAAAGTTGAGATATTCTGTCTCGGCCTACTCAATAGATGAGGTGACAAGTATACACCAGTGCACCTGGATAAGGGTGGCAACTGTTAAACAGAAGCAGTCCTTATTTTTATTTTTTAATATATTGTTATTAAAATGTTTAAACACTCACAAAAATATAAGTACATAGAATACCATCCCACCCTTTTCTGTTATCACACTGTTTAAAAACTTAGCTCTAAAGTTCTAAATATGGAAGGATAATTCTTGACCAGGCCAGCATATGATGAAATATACAGTATAGATTAAAAAAAACTTTTAGTTTAAAGAAATGTACAAGCTTTTGAATTTTTCTGAAAATGAACCTTTTTTCATATGTACTTTATTATGGATAGAAGAGGAACAATGTAGATGACAAGAAGAGCTCATGGAAAAACAGGAGGTAAACTTTTAGCAGATTCTGGATGGGGAGCCAAGGTAAATACAAATGACATTTAATCTCAATTCAGTAAGAATTAAAAACTTTCTGCTTCATGTAAGCAGGGTTACATTCCCAAGAGGCTGGCCTGTGGTACCTGGAGTCTTCTGTACCATCCTGGATGACATCACCTGCCAGCCCAACCCCATCCTGGAAGGGCATCCAGCAGCATGTAGGGAAGGCTCTAGGGTCACCAGCAGGAGTGGGAGGGGTTTTATTCTTTGTCAAAAGAAGTTCCAGGGGACCAGCACAGTGTTGCTGAGAAAGGTTGGGGTGAGAAGGAGATGGGGGAGGGGAGACCATTGAAGCCTGTTCAGGGGTTCTGTGCAGAGCAGAGGAAGTGGAGGCTGGGTGTTTGTTGGGGGCAGCAGCTTTTCAGAGGTGATAGCATGCCAAGCTTGGGAACTGGGAGGGCTTCAGGGTGTGGGAAGCACACTTGGACTGGAATAAAGGAGAGATTTCTTACATAAATAAGTGTCCTGAAGTTGTGTCATTTGAAGTCAAGGTTCAGAACATGAGCTGACAGTGGTTGTGTTTCCTCTGAAGAAGAACTTGCAGGTTTTTAGTGCAGGTCTATACTTCACCAGATTAGTCTCAGGAGTGGTTATTTTCTTCTTCACTGATCGTTCATCCCAGTTCAACTGAATGGCAGCGGTCCACTCTTTTTTATCCTAAAGATTTCCACATCCATGCACAACTTAATGTTGTCAGAAACATTTTGTGTACTTCTTTCTTGACTTTTATTTGGTCTTTCCCAATAAGCAGAGTAGCTGTCCAATGCTGTTTATTAACATGGTCCCCAATGTCTATACAGACATTTAGACCACTGTAGATCCTTTTTTGAAGTGCGTGATGAGATGACTTTTAGTCCAAATAGAATTCACATATGTGCAATTAAGTACTCAAAAGTATTTTGAACCTGAGGGGAACCATGACATTCTCAAGTAGGAAAGAGAAAGGATACTGCAGTATGATCCTTCAAGATATCTCTGAACAGAAAAGCACTATATATTGAGAAAAATATTAGCTACATATTGAGATTTGTGTGTATCTTTTCTAGGTAGAAGAATCTAGAATTGTTTTAGTTTAGCCTTGATCTGTTAGTACTGTAATAATGGTGAGGACATTACCGTGCCTTTCCTTATCTTTCTTGCTTCCAGTTTCCTTCTGTATGTAAACCTAAAAAAAAAAAAAAAAAAAGTCGAGTGTGAGTGAAGTTCTTATTTTCTCTCTCCTTTTGTAAATGATGTTTATATTTTGACCAGTAGAAACTTAGATGTACCAGAGTTGTACATATTCGTGGTAGTTAAATATATTAACATGGTTATTTTAGCTCATTCTGCTTGTGCTCAGTTTTGATAAATGTATCCCTGTTCTCTGAATGTTTAGTAATACACTGTGTTTGGTATTAGAAGTGTATGGAAATAGCAGCACCGTTGCCTCTGATTCTTAGCCTGGTAGTTTTCAGGGCTTGCTTGCTGAGTAGGAGAAGTTTTACGAGCCTCCAGTCAGTGAACTGGTTTCTTGTGAAGAGTATTTCCTGGTAGGGTTGCACTCTAAATTCCATTTCTGTGTATGACAGGTTGTGTTGATGGGATGGGACACCAAGTATAATGGGAAGAATGGTGCTCCAATACTAAGGTAATGACTCCTAGAAACATCAGTTCTCACACTCAAACCAAGTGTGATCTTGCAGGTGCTAGAGAGAATCTGAGGCTGAGCATGAATCAGTGGATTGGAGACACTTGGAGACCCTGCTGCAAGCTAGGAGGCACTGGTTTGCAGTGGAGCAGAAAGGCAGTGTGGGCTCTGGTTCAACATCCACTTGGAAGACACCATCACCAGTGCTTAAGGATGGAAGAGAGCCCCCCGATCTGGATTTTGCTTGACTTTAGGGGAATGACGCAAATTGGAGGTTAGTTGTGGCCTACATGATGGGGAAGTGTGCTCCTGAATATTGCTACTGAGAGGACCATCTGCCTTCTACATGCACCACAGTGCTTTGGATGCCTGGAAGACCTGGGATGTGTGTCTAGGTATTAGTGAGCAGCAGGAAAGTGGGAGGCAGTGGGAGCTTCCAGAAAGGGGAATTGATAGAATGCAGGACCCTGTCAGGACAGGGTTCTTGTGGGGATTAGGCTGGGAGTCCTGGGAGGGGAAGCAGTGGGAGGCAGTGCAGGGGCAACTGGCTGAGGAGTAGCAGTTTGGGTCTGGACATTGGCTGATTGATCTTTGAAGAGGTTAGAGAATGCCAAGCCTGCTGACACACACCAGTAAGGATGTGTGTCCTCAATGATGTAAGTCCTTTACCTGGGGATGAGGTAGGGTTATTACATGGAGGAGGAAGTATTTTATAGTGACTGATTGTGGGCATTGGTCAGAGAGAAACTTCCTTTTGTTATTAAGCATATTGAAATAGCAAATATGAAATCCAGGTTCTGAAAAACATTTAGCACTTTTTTCCCTTAATGAGGAGTCTCCTGCAAACTTGTGACTTTTTCACCATAGTCAATAGATCATAGCTGGTTGGTAGGGTTTCATTGTTTTGTATACCATTGACTCCTGTAATTTAAAACAAGCTTACCTTTCCCAAAGCTCTTTTTCTATCTCTTCTGGTACTTTGAATTTTATTTTACCTTTGCCAATAAACAGTGTCTTTCCACTGACATTTGTCATCAACTTGTGCAAGCTGAGTACTCAGTAACTTTGCTGTCTATCCCATTCAATGTTTTAAACTCACCCATCTTAAAAATTACTTTGCCACTGAAAAGCTGAATATCCAGTTTTCTTGGTGTAAATGCCAGTGTGTTGCACTTTGTACCCTCAACCCCAACAAACAGTGCATGCCAAGATGGAGCATCCTATCTTGGTGAGACCTACAGCTCCAGGAGCAAAGCCTCTTCCATTTTTGTGCTTGAAGGAAAGAAGGAACCCTCAATGCTGGCAGCTGGCTTGGATCAGGGAGGCCCAGCAATTGAGAAGCAAAATATCCCAGGAGCTAGAATAGTGTCTGGATCTTCTAAGAGACCCTGTAGTGTAGGCCCCTCCCTCAAATTTCACAGGTTGCTTCTCTGGGAACTCAGGTGTAAGACTGAAGCAAGTGAGGTTGATCAGCACCGTGAAGTGGACCTTCTCAAAATCACAAGTAGAAAGAGAAAAAGGAAAGATCAATATCTAAGATCAGTGTTGTTAAGAAAGATGCATATGGGCTGGGGTTGTGGCTCAGCGGTAGAGCACTCGCCTTGCACATGTGAGACCCTGGGTTCGATCCTCAGCACCACATAAAAATAAATAAGTGAAATAAAGGTATTGTGTGAAACTACAAGTAAAAATATTTTTTTAAAAAAAGAAAGAAACAGATGCTTAGTGCTAGTCTGACTTACTCATATATTGAGGTTTGGGGTTGAGAGAATAGAAAGTTGTTCTGACCAAGGAAGTAGAAGCTGTGAATGGATGGGGTCTTCGTATTTTTGAAAAAGTAGAATTGTCTGGTGATTGGTCTTTGGCTGACACCATACATCCCATTTTTCAGGAACATCAACTCTGCTGCTGGTGACATCAGCATTCAGCTCATGGTCCATTATCAATGTGTGCCTCTTTGGTAGCTCTGTTTGGATATGTGAAGTTCCTTTAGTACTGTTTGCTAGTCAAGACATGATGTTGTTGGTCCTGGTGCATCAGTAGCTGATCAGAGCAGACTGTGTACTTGCATCTGTATTGGAGAACCAGCCTTTGAACATGGACTTGAGGATATTTGAGGAAGGAAGCTGTGACATACAGCAGAATTTGAGCAAAAACAAAGATGGCAATATGGTTATTGATATTGTACTTGGGATAGACATTTCAAAACCCAACAATCTACCAATAGATGTGAAAACCATGACTGAAGTGAAGAAAGTGAGGAGTTCTGGAATTCTTCTGAGAGAGTGCCAGTAGCCCTCCACTTACTCACTGCACTATGTACTGCCTTCTGGCGACTTCTGAATGAATTCTCTCCATAGCCTCAGTTGATACATGTGTAATATTTCTTTCCTCTGGCAATTAAATCATATGATGTTTTTTAGGGCATAAATATTGTTTTTAATTTATTCCTCATTTAGAGAGAATTCTCAGAAACTTCTGGGCATTTTTACATATTCCAAAGTACATTTCATCCTGTAGCTAGTGCTTTACCCTCTTACGTCTTTGTAACCAGTCAGGTGGCTCATCACTGTGTGATCTTCTTTCTATTTTTATGTGATCCCTGTTTGTTCTTAATTTTTCTCTCTAGCTTTTTCATTGGGTTTAAAACATTCAACCCTTTGTATTCTGTGTCTGATTATGTCACTGATCATGTCATTCCTTGTTCCGTTCATAACTTTGCTGGACATAGCAGTCTTGGTTGGTAAGTATATACTTTCAAAGCTTGGAATACTTTATTCCAAACCCCCTTGAATTTAGAGTCTGAGGTGCGAAGTTTGAAGTGAAGCTTACAAACATGAATATAATTAAATTTATACAAACAAATATAATTTTATATAAATGTGACCTAATGTTTTTCATGTGTATCTTTTACTATTTTTCTTTATTTCCATTGTTAGGTCCTTTGATTATAATATGTCTTGCAGAGCTGCTTTTTACCTTAATATTTTTTCTTTGGGATTTTGTATGTATAGTGTATGTATATGTCTATCTTATTTTTAATGTTTGAAAATTTTTTTTTATTGTTATTTTATCAAAAAGGTTGACACAATTAGCCTGAATCTCTATGTTCTTCTCCATCTTTGGCCAAGATATTCTATTTGACCTTTAGCCCAAAGCAGTGGTGTTTGCCAACCATGTACTGAAGGTTTTGAAAATGTAAGCAAAAAAAACTTTCCTTCTTAAAATTGTTGTATGGTATATTAGTCATACTTATAGATAATTATTAACAGGGAAGGAGATACATTATAATCAAAATTTTGAGATTTTGTTTTTTTTTTCAGTTTATTCTTTTCCAGGTTTTAAGGCTATTTTGAAGTGGAAGTTAATGTATCTCAATTTTATATATTAAGATTTACATTTTCGGGAGATCCAGCATGGCGGCCGGCGAGGAAGCTGCACTTTCAATATCTCCACATTAACGGGATCAGAAACACCAATTAAAACAGCTACATTCTACCTACTGAGGATCTTCTAGCAAAATTCCGTTGAAAGGAGACCTGCCGAGAATTAGTAAGTTTATTAGACGTGACAGTTTGCCCCAGACAAGTGAAACTTGACCGGCAGCGCGGGCTCAGAGTCCAATCCCGCGGCCACCCGCCGCTTCTGCAAGCGGCAGGCGGCCCAGAGCAGCGCGGCAGAAGGGTCCCCACCCAGCCAGCAGACAGCTCCCGCCATCCCGGCTACCCTGGCGGCCCTGCTTTCGCTCGGCGAACAGCCACCCCACCCGGCTGGTTCTTAGCCACGCGGCTGCAGTCACCAGGCTTTACAAGCGGCCCCCGGCGGCCCTGCTCGGCGAGAAGGGTCCCCGCCCGGCCGGCAGACAGCTCCCGCCATTCCACTCTTGTTCTGCAAACAGCCACCCCGCCCGCTTGGTTCTTAGCCACGCTGCTGCAGCCACCCGGCTTTACAAGCACCCCCGGCGGCCCTGCTCGGCGAGAAGGGTCCCCGCCCTGCCGGCAGACAGCTCCCGCCATTCCGCTCTTGTTCTGCAAACAGCCACCCCGCCCGCCTAGTTCTTAGCCACGAGGCTGCAGCCGCCCGGCTTTACAAGCGCCCCCGGCGACCCTGCTCGGCGAGAAGGGTCCCTGCCCGGCCGACAGACAGCTTCCGCCATCCCGGCTACCCTGGTGGTCCCGCTCTTGCCCTGCAAACAGCCACCCCGCCCGCCTGGGTCTTAGCCACGCGGCTGCAGCCATCCGGCTTTACAAGCGCCCCTGGCGGCCCTGCTCGGCGAGAAGGGTCCCCGCCAGGCCGGCAGACAGCTCCAGCCATCCCGCTCTTGCTCTGCAAACAGCCACCCCGCCCGCCTGGTTCTTAGCCACGAGGCTGCAGCCGCCCGGATTTACAAGCGCCCCTGGCGGCCCTGCTCGTCGAGAAGGGTCCCTGCCTGGCCGACAGACAGTTTCCACCATCCCGGTTACCTTGGCGGCCCCGCTCTCGCCCTGCAAACAGCCACCCCGCCCGCCTGGGTCTTAGCCACAAGGCTGCAGCCGCCCGGCTTTACAAGCGCCCTGCTCGTCGAGAAGGGTCCCTGCCCGGCCAACAGACAGTTTCCGCCATCCCGGCTACCCTGGCGGTCCCGCTCTTGCCCTGCAAACAGCGACCCCGCCCGCCTGGGTCTTAGCCACGCGGCTGCAGCCACCCGGCTTTACAAGCGCCCCCGGCGGCCCTGCTCTGCGAGAAGGGTCCCCGCCCTGCCGGCAGACAGCTCCCGCCATTCCGCTCTTGCTCTGCAAACAGCCACCCCGCCCGCCTGGTTCTTAGCCACGAGGCTGCAGCCGCCCGGCTTTACAAGCGCCCCCAGCGGCCCTGCTCATCGAGAAGGGTCCCTGCCCGGCCGGCAGACAGCTCCCACCATCCCGGCACTCCTGGCGGACCGCCCGCTCTGCGAAGGGTCACCCCGCCCGGCTCTTAGCCACGCGGGCGCCATCTGCCTGGCTCTGTGGGCGCCCCTGGCGGCCCAGCGCAGCCAGAAGGGTCCCCGCCTGGCCCGACAGAAGGCACGTGCCCTTCCGGCTCTGCTAACGGCCCTGCCCACCCGGGAAAGGGCTCCCCCCCTTGAGAGGATGGGAAGGAAATCTAACCAAGCCTCTATGAATTAGCGAACTGGGATCTAAAACCAGAGATTGTGTCAGACCAGAGACAAGCCAGTTCCACCTCTCCCTTCGGTCACTCCTGCAAGGAGCCAGGGGCCCGCCATAGCAGAGAGGGGAAGTCACCAAAGATCGGCCAAAGAGATTCCTTCCCAGCGGATTCTAAATTAGCAGGAGCTGCGAGGGAGCCGGCCGGAGCTGGCGGGAACCGCGGCAGCGGCACGGGAACTGGCGGGAGCTGAGGCGGCGCTGACGCAGGAGCCGGCGGGAGCCGCGCGGCGCGGGTCTCCCAGCTACAGCTCCCACCAGTGCTGACAACTGAGGTCTCTTGCACCAGATACGGGGGCGTGGCTACCAGAAGGTAAGCAAATTTGCTGGGGGTTCTCAGCCCCAAGCTCTACAAACTTAGGGCCTGAGGGAGGCAAACAAGGAGAGTGTGCCCAGGCACTAATGAAACAGCTGCTCCACGCGTGTGCAAGGTAGGCGGAACCGTGACCACCGACAAAACAGGCCCAGTGGCCCGCCAGATACATCGCCCCGGTCGGGGGAGGGGCAGAGCCGCCACCAGCGCCTTTTAGGTAGACAGATCTGCAACCGACAGACAGAACAGGCCTAGTGGCCAGCAGAGGGGCAAAGCCGCTGCTCACGCCTGCAAGGTAGGCGGACCTGTGACCACGGAAAGAACAGGCCCATCGAAAGTACAGGTACAGCGGCCTCCTGCCGTGGAAGGCACATTGCCTCAATTGGAGGAGGGGCAGAGCCACCGCCAAAGCCTGCGAGGGAGACTTTGCAGCTATACAAGAGCAATATAAATATATAGGGGGAAAAATCAATAACACAACAGTTTCACCAAGCAGAAAGAAACGCGATCAGTATGAAAAGACAAGGAAAGAAAGGACCACAAGCAATGCAGGTCAACTCAACTTTAGAAGAGGTAATATCTGCAGCAGATGGAATGTCAGATAAAGAATTCAGGATATACATGCTTCAGATGATCTGGAGTCTCAAGGAAGACATTAGACAGCAAAATCAGACAATGAAAGACCACTTGACCACTTCGACAATAAATTACATAAACAAATCCAAGAAGCAAAAGATCAATTATACAGGGAGATAGAGGTTATAAAAAACAAACAAACAGAAATCCTGGAAATGCAGGAAACAATAAACCAACTTAAAAACTCAATTGAGAATACTACCAGCAGAGTAGAACACTTAGAAGATAGAACATCAGACAATGAAGACAAAGTATTTCAACTGGAGAAGAACATAGACAGCTCAGCAAAGCTGTTAAGAAACCATGAGCAGAACATTCAAGAAATATGGGATAACATAAAGAGACCAAACTTAAGAGTCATTGGGATACAGGAAGGTACTGAGGTATAAACCAAAGGAATGAGCAATCTATTCAACGAAATAATACGAGAAAACTTCCCAGACTTGAAGAATGAGACAGAATCCCAAATCCTAGAAGCCTACAGGACGCCGAATGTGCAAAATCATAAGAGATCCACACCTAGACACATTATAATGAAGATGCCCAACATACAGAATAAGGAGAGAATTTTAAAAGCTACAAGAGAAAGGAAGCAGATTACATTTAGGGGTAAACCAATCAGGATAACAGCTGATCTTTCAACACAGACTCTCAAAGCTAGAAGATCCTGGAATAACATATTTCAAACACTGAAAGAAAAGGGGTTCCAACCAAGAATTGTGTATCCCGCGAAATTAAGCTTCAGGATGGAAGATGAAATTAAAACCTTCCATGATAAACAAAAGTTAAAAGAATTTGCAGCTAGAAAACCATCTCTTCAAAACATCCTCGGCAAAATATTACAGGAAGAGGAAATGGAAAATATCAATGAAAACCAACAGCGGGAGGTAGTACAGTAAAGGGGGGGGAATAATCAAAGAGGAAAACAAACCATGTTTAGTAACATAAATAAACAAATATGGCTGGAAGAACAACCCATATCTCAATAATAACTCTAAATGTTAATGGCTTAAACTCACCAATTAAGAGACACAGGCTAGCAGAATGGATCACTAAACAAGACCCAACAATATGCTGCCTTCAGGAGACGCATTTGATAGGAAAAGACATACATAGACTGAAGGTGAAAGGTTGGGAAAAATCATATCACTCATATGGACTTCGGAAACAAGCAGGAGTGTCCATACTCATTTCAAATAAAATAGATTTCAAGCCAAAGTTAATCAAAAGGGATGAAGAGGGACACTACATACTTCTCAAGGGGACCATACACCAACAAGACATAACAATCATAAATATATATGCCCCAAACAATGGTGCAGCTATGTTCATCAAACAAACTCTTCTCAAGTTCAAGAGTCTAATAGACCACCATACAATAATCATGGGAGACTTCAACACACCTCTCTCACCACTGGACAGATCTTCCAAACAAAAGTTGAATAAGGAAACTATAGAGCTCAATAACACAATTAATAACCTAGACTTAATTGACATATATAGAATATACCACCCAACATCAAGCAGTTACACTTTTTTCTCAGCAGCACATGGATCCTTCTCAAAAATAGATCATATATTATGTCACAGGGCAACTATTAGACAATATAAAGGAGTAGAGATAATACCATGCATCTTATCTGATCATAATGGAATGAAATTGAAAATCAACGATAAAAGAAGTAAGGAAAAATCATGCATCACTTGGAGAATGAACAATAGGTTACTGAATGATCAATGGGTTATAGAAGACATCAAGGAGGAAATTAAAAAATTCTTAGAGATAAATGAAAACACAGACACAACATATCGGAATCTATGGGACACATTGAAAGCAGTTCTAAGAGGAAAATTTATTGCTTGGAGTTCATTCCTTAGAAAAAGAAAAAACCAACAAATAAATGATCTAATACTTCAACTCAAAATCCTAGAAAAAGAAGAGCAAAACAACAGCAAAAGAAGTAGAAGACAAGAAATAATTAAAATCAGAGCTGAAATTAATGAAATCGAAACGAAAGAAACAATTGAAAAAATTGACAAAACTAAAAGTTGGTTCTTTGAAAAAATAAATAAAATCGACAGACCCTTAGCCACGCTAACAAAGAGAAGAAGAGAGAGAACTCAAATTACCAGCATACGGGATGAAAAAGGCAATATCACAACAGACACTTCAGAAATACAGAAGATTATCAGAAATTATTTTGAATCCTTATACTCCAATAAAATAGAAGATAGTGAAGGCATCGATAAATTTCTTAAGTCATATGATTTGCCCAGATTGAGTCAGGAGGATATTGACAACCTAAACAGACCAATATCAATTGAGGAAATAGGAGATACCATCAAAAGACTACCAACTAAGAAAAGCCCAGGACCGGATGGGTATACAGCAGAGTTTTTCAAAACCTTTAAAGTGGAATTAACACCAATACTTTTCAAGCTATTTCAGGAAATAGAAAAAGAGGGAGAACTTCCAAATTCATTCTATGAGGCCAACATCACCCTGATTCCTAAACCAGACAAAGACACTTCAAAGAAAGAAAACTACAGACCAATATCTCTAATGAACCTAGATGCAAAAATCCTCAATAAACTTCTGGCGAACCGGATACAAAAACATATCAAAAAAATTGTGCACCATGATCAGGTAGGATTTATCCCTGGGATGCAAGGCTGGTTCAATATACGGAAATCAATAAATGTTATTCACCACATCAATAGGCTTAAAAATAAGAACCATATGATCATCTCGATAGATGCGGAAAAAGCATTCGACAAAGTACAGCATCCCTTTATGTTCAAAACTCTAGAAAAAATAGGGATAACAGGAACATACCTCAATATTGTAAAAGCAATCTATGCCAAGCCTCAGGCTAGCATCATTCTGAATGGAGAAAAACTGAAGGCATTCCCTCTAAAATCTGGAACAAGACAGGGATGCCCTCTCTCACCACTTCTGTTCAACATAGTTCTCGAATCACTGGCCAGAGCAATTAGACAGACGAAAGAAATTAAAGGCATAAAAATAGGAAAAGAAGAACTCAAATTATCACTATTTGCAGATGACATGATTCTATACCTAGCAGACCCAAAAGGGTCTACAAAGAAACTATTAGAGCTAATAAATGAATTCAGCAAAGTGGCAGGCTATAAAATCAACACGCATAAATCAAAGGCATTCCTGTATATCAGCGACAAATCCTCTGAAATGGAAATGAGGACAACCACCCCATTCACAATATCCTCAAAGAAAATAAAATACTTGGGAATCAACCTAACAAAAGAGGTGAAAGACTTATACAATGAAAACTACAGAACCCTAAAGAGAGAAATAGAAGAAGATCTTAGAAGATGGAAAAATATACCCTGTTCATGGATAGGTAGAAGTAACATCATCAAAATGGGGATATTACCAAAAGTTCTCTATAGGTTTAATGCAATGCCAATCAAAATCCCAATGGCATTTCTTGTAGAAATAGAGAAAGCAATCATGAAATTCATATGGAAAAATAAAAGACCCAGAATAGCAAAAACAATTCTAA
This sequence comes from Callospermophilus lateralis, assembly GCF_048772815.1. Taxonomy (NCBI): domain Eukaryota; kingdom Metazoa; phylum Chordata; class Mammalia; order Rodentia; family Sciuridae; genus Callospermophilus; species Callospermophilus lateralis. The sequence continues at coordinate 7,511,408 of NC_135320.1, read as the reverse complement.
GCAGGAAATGTGAATCAGGCGGTATAGCTATACCAGACTTCAAACTATACTACAGAGCAATAGAAACAAAAACAGCATGGTACTGGTACCAAAACAGGCAGGTGGACCAATGGTACAGAATAGAGGACACAGAAACCAATCCACAAAACTACAACTATCTTATATTTGATAAAGGGGCTAAAAGCATGAAATGGAAGAAGGATAGCATCTTCAACAAATGGTGTTGGGAAAACTGGAAATCCATTTGCAACAAAATGAAACTGAATCCCTTTCTCTCGCCATGCACAAAAGTTAACTCAAAGTGGATCAAGGAACTTGATATCAAATCAGAGACATAGCGTCTGATAGAAGAAAAAGTTGGCTATGATCTACATACTGTGGGGTCGGGCTCCAAATTCCTCAATAGGACACCCATAGCACAACAGTTAATAACTAGAATCAACAAATGGGACTTACTCAAACTAAAAAGTTTTTTCTCAGCAAAAGAAACAATAAGAGAGGTAAATAGGGAGCCTACGTCCTGGGAACAAATCTTTACTCCTCACACTTCAGACAGAGCCCTAATATCCAGAATATACAAAGAACTAAAAAAATTAGACAATGAGATAACGAATAACCCAATCAACAAATGGGCCAAGGACCTGAACAGAAATTTCTCAGAGGAGGACATACAATCAATCAACAAGTATATGAAAAAATGCTCACCATCTCTAGCAGTCAGAGAAATGCAAATCAAAACCACCCTAAGATACCATCTCACTCCAGTAAGATTGGCAGCCATTAGGAAGTCAAACAGCAACAAGTGCTGGCGAGGATGTGGGGAAAAGGGTACTCTTGTACATTGCTGTTGGGACTGCAAATTGGTGCAGCCAATTTGGAAAGCAGTATGGAGATTTCTTGGAAAGCTCGGAATGGAACCACCATTTTATCCAGCTATTCCACTACTCGGTCTATTACCTAAAGACCTAAAAAGAGCACACTATAGGGACACTGCTACATCCATGTTCATAGCAGCACAATTCACAATAGCAAGACTGTGGAACCAACCTAGATGCCCTTCAATAGACGAATGGATAAAAAAAATATGTGGCATTTATACACAATGGAGTATTACTCTGCATTAAGAAATGACAAAATCATAGAATTTGGAGGGAAATGGATGGCATTAGAGCAGATTATGCTAAGTGAAGCTAGCCAATCCCTTAAAAACAAATGCCAAATGTCTTCTTTGATATAAGGAGAGTAACTAAGAACAGAGTAGGGAAGAAGAGCATGAGAAGAAGATTAACATTAAACAGGGATGAGAGGTGAAAGCGAAAGGGAGAGAGAAGGGAAATTGCATGTAAATGGAAGGAGACCCTCAGGGGTATACAAAATTACATACAAGAGGAAGTGAGGGGAAAGGAGGGAAAATATAAGGGGGAGAAATGAATTACAGTAGAAGGGGTAGAGAGAGAAGAGGGGAGGGGAGGGGGGAGGTCGGATAGTAGAGGATAGGAAAGGCAGCAGAATACAACAGACTCCAGAATGGCAATATGTAAATCAATGGTTGTGCAACTGAAGTGATTCTGCAATCTGTATATGGGGTAAAAATGGGAGTTCATATCCCACTTGAATCAAAGTGTGAAATATGATATATCAAGAACTATGTAATGTTTTGAACAACCTACAATAAAAATTAATTAAAAAAAAAAAAGAAAAGAATACCACTCACCAGCTTTCTAAGTTCTAAACAGTTTGAAAAATCTTAAATAAATGGAGATTTGAAAAAAAAAAAAAAAAGATTTACATTTTCATTTATACTGGTTTTGCTTCAATGTTGAGTTTCTCTTCAAAGTCAATTTGGAAAAAATTGATTGAGACTATAAATTTGATCCATTAGATCCTCCAGGATATATTTTTATTTAATATACATAAGCTTATCTCAAATGATTTGGAGAGTTCTTCAGGCTGGGCTACTTGATTTGAAGAGAAGGAAAATTTAAATTAAAAGCTTCAAGTTATAAATGCATTTTGGAACCAACTCATATCCTTCTCAGCTATATTGGTGTTTATATGTTGTGACTTGTTAACCACCTGTGGGAAATTTCACTGAGCTGTTCCAATTATTATATTGAAACTGTTGTTTTAATATTAAGTGATATTTTTCTCAAGACAAATCATAAGTATATTTTCCACTGATATTTTGAGAGCCATATTCACTACACAGTTTTTAAATAACAGATACTTTTATCTCTAAATCTATTTTCTGACAGGGTACAGTAAGCAAATGTTTTGTGGATTTGTATGGAAAATTAAATAACTCTACCCAATGGAAAATATAAACATTTGACCATGTATCTGAATCAAAAACATCAAGGTATGTTTCTATTGTAGATGTAATAAAATACGATTTTTAATCACTCCTTCTTCATACTTATAAACCATTCTTTTAAAAATGATTGTAGTAGAGTGACATGAATTTAATAAAATTCTTAAAACTATATAAGCATCTCAATTACAGTTGAATGGCATTTCCTTGTCTCTCATTAATACTTGACCATATGGCACAGAATGAGAATTCAGTAATGAACTTTTCTGTGGTTGGAAGAATGATTGATATTAGTGTAGAAACAGAGGATCTGTCCATGAACCATAAATGCTCTTCAGCAGGGAGTAAATGCTCATATAATTAAATACCTATAACTATAAGATACCATAACTTCTATATTATGATATGTAAGTAATTCATTTTATGTTGCCTTTATAAGGTATATGGGTAAGGTTACTTTTATAGTTTTCTATTTTTTGATTCTTATTCCTTTGTTATTCAGAAAGTTTTTCCTTGTAACCTATTTTCGCCTTTAGCACTATTTTGAATGCTGGAAAATATATAATAGCATTTTTAGATGGTATTTAATATTTTTTACTTTTAATATTGGACAGGTTGTCTATCCCTTTCTGTTTTAGAACATGAATATATCTGTAGGGATATCAAATTGGGGTTAAAATAAATAAAGGACCCAAACAAAAAGAACTTAAGTTAGAAAACCACAAGCCATTATATAAAGAGCATAAATCATGCTGTCATTAGTTAAGTGGGTCCACATTTAGAAGGTCAGGGGCTCACCCTGCTTATGAATAGGTTGAGTTCTTTTGTAAGTCTTGAGTGTCATAATCTATCTATCTATCTATCTATCTATCTATCTATCTATCTATCTATCTATCTATCTATGTCTATGTTTAGTATAGTAATATAAATATGCAGAAAAACTTATACATACATGTGTACATATGTAATAGGGCTTCCAAGAGATAGAGCATCATAAAATGATTATAGATATTTGTAGATTTTTAAGCTGAAACAATCAGTTCACACTGGCTATTATTATTTTTTCAACATTTTTAAAATTTGTGCATTATATTTGTACATAACAAGGATTTGTGTTATATATTTATACATGCACACAATTTAACAATATTATTTGGCCAATATTGCTTCCCAGCACTTCTTCCCTCCCTGCCTACCTTTCAACCCTTGGTCTTTTTCTTTAATTATCTCCCTTTGATTTTCCTGAGATCATCCCCAACACCTTTCTATTTATTTTTCCATTCTAGCTTGCACATATGAGAGAAAGCATATGATCTTTAATCTTCTAACTTTGACTTATTTTGTTTAATATTATGGTCTCCACCCATTTTCCTGCAGATGACATAATTTCATTTATTTTATGGCTGAATAAAGTTTCATATTATCTCACTTCTTTTTGAATTCCTAGCATTAGGCACACAGGGAAGCTAGTGTTAGTCCATCATATTGATGATAGTAATAGCACAGCCCTACTTTCTCGTTTGCCTCCAATTTTGGTGTTCCTCATGTGTGACTGCCATGATCCTTTAGGTGATCTTTCATCCTTGTGGTGGAATAGTATAACTTGTGGTAAAGAAGACGGATACTAAGTCAGAGAAGAAAACAGATGGCTATGGAGGCAACTCCATTAGTTTGAATCCATGTCCATCATCTTTTTTCCTTGAGAAGCGTGGGTGCCAATTTTAAGCCAGAAAATGTCTGCAGTATGAGGATTGCCTTCATCTTATAAAATTTTATTCTTCTTGTATGTATCACAGTATTTTCACATGTGAACTATAATTCTGTATGTAGTATAATTTTGATAATTATTTGACTATCTCATTTTTTCTGGTTGGGGATATGTTAGTATTGTAATAAGCTTTTTCATTAATGAAATAGGTGGATTGGATCAGGTGATTTCTAATTCTGATTTCATCTTTGATACACATTTTAATCTTTTACAGTTATTTGACATGTGTTTCTTTTTTCCTGAGCACCTAAAAACATTTTTTATTCATTCTATTTAGTTGTACATGGCAGTGGAATGCTCTTTGACACATCATTCATAAATGGAGCATAACTTCTCATTCTTCTGGTTGTACATGACGTAGAATCACACTGGTCATGTAGTCATATTATGCACATAGGGTAATATGTCAGATCCATTCTGCTATTCTTCCTACCTCCATTCCTTTCCCCCTCCTTTCACTCCCCTCTGCCTTATCCACAGTACCTCTGTTCATCCCTAGGAACCCCAAACCTTATTGTCAATTAGCATCTGAAATTCAGTGAAAACATTCAGCCTTTGGTTCTTGGGATTAGTTAATTTTGTTAAGCATGATATTCTCCAGCTCCATTCATTTACCACCAAATTCCATAATTTCATTCTTATTTAAGGCTGAGTAATATCTGGTTATGTATGTATACCACATTTTCTTTATTCATTCATCTGTTGAAAGGCACTTAGACAGGTTTTATAGTTTAACTATAACATTGATGTGGCTGCATCACTGCAGTATTCTGACTTTAAATCCTTTGGGTATGAACTGAGAAGTGGGATAACTGGGTCAATTCCAAGTTTGCTGAGGAATCTCCATGCTGCTTTCCATAATGATAAATTGAAAATTTGCCTTCCCACAAGCAAGGTATGAATGAACTTTTTTTCCTACATCCACCCAACATTTATTGTTGCTTGAATTCCTCATAATTGCCATTCTGACTGAAGTGAGATAAAATCTCAGTGTAGATTTGACTTGCATTTTTATAATTACTAAAGATGAACATTTTTTCATATATTTGTTGATGGTATTTTTTTATCCTGTGCAGTGTCTGTTCAGATCCTTAGTCCATTTATTGATTGGGTGGTTGTTATTGTTGTTGTTATTATTAATATTATTATTAGTAGTAGTATACTGTTTTTGAGTTCTTCATATATCCTGGAGATTAATCCTGAAACTGAGGTGCAGGTGGTAAAGATTTTCTCCTGTTCAGTAGGCTTTCTCTTCATATTATTGTTTCTTGAGCCAAGAAGAATTTTAAAGGCTGCTTCTTTGATTCCATCCCATTTATTGATTCTTGATTTTACTTCTTGTGCTGTACTGGTGTTGTTAAGAAAGAAAGTTCCTAAGCTTACATTCCTACTTTTTCTTCAGTTAGTTGCAGGGTCTCTATGTTCTAATGCCTAAGTCCTTGATCCACTTTGAGTTGTGTTCAGGGTGAGAAGTAGGGGTTTAATTTCATTTTGCTACATGTGTATTTCAAGTTTTACCAGCACCATTTGTTGAAAATGCTATCTTTTCTTCAGTGTTTGTTTTTGGTGCTGTTTAATAAATTAGATAACTGTACTTATGTGGGTTTTTCTCTGTGTCTTCTCTTCTTTGCCATGGTTCTGGTACTTATTGTGATTCCTCCTGCATCACTTTTTATGCTAATGACTGCTTTGCCTATTCTGATTCTCTAATATTTCCAAATGAGTTTTGTGGGTGATTTTTCTATTTCTACAAAGGAACTCATTGGTATTTTTATAGGAATTGCATTGAATCTGCAAAGCACTTTGGGTAGTATGGTTAATTTGACGATATTCATTCTGCCTAAGATAGGCAGAATTAGGGCATGGGAGATCTGTTCATCTTCAAAGGTCTTTAATTTCTTTCTTCAGCATTCTGTAGTTTTCATTTTAGAACTATTTCATACCTTTTCTTATATATATTCCAAAGTATTCTATTGTTTTCTGAGACTATTTTGAATGGGATATTTTTCTAATTTCTCTTTCAGTTCATTTGCCATTGATATATAGGTACATAAATTATTTATGGGTGTTAATAACCCAATGAATTTTGATGTATTGTATCCCTGTTCCCATTTATTTCTGAAATTTTTTCTCCCCTGATTGTATCTCTGATCCAATACTAATCCAAAGTTGTATATTTTAACCTCAAGGCATTAAAAGGTTTGTTTCTTGTCATTAACTTCTTATTTCTTTTATTTATGATCTTATAGGGTGCAAGAAGTTATCTCTATTTCTTGTAATTACCTTGTACTCAAAAATATGATTTTTTTTTTGGTTCCAGGGATTAAACTCAGAGGCACTTGACAATTGAGCCACATCCCCAGCCTTACTTAGATACAGGATCTCACTGAATTGCTAAGCAATTTTTGTTTGCTGAGGCTGGATTTGAACTTCCAATCCTTCTGTCTTAGATTCCTGAGATGCTGGGATTACAGGTGTGCTCCACCATGCCTGACAATATGAACTATTTCAAAGAATGGTCATTGTTTCATGGAGAAGCAAATGAATTTATTGTTGATGGATTAAATAGTTCATAGATGTCTGTTCAATCTATCTGATTAGTTCTGAGGAAGCTAGGCTGGCAGGTTTTTCTTTTTGGGTGGGCATAGTACAGAAAGGCTTCCCCAAACCTCAGCAGTGCAAAGAGTATGCAGTGTGGTCCTCACAAGGCCTTTCATTTGCCACAACAATTCTGTGTTCCATATGTGGCTCCCTCCAATTGTCACCTCAACCACCCCCCCCAACACCAGACCATTTTATAGGAATCTTGTATTGTTTAAAAGTATTGAGCCAGGTGTTGGGTATATGGCTTAGTGGCAGAGTGCTTTAGCATGTATGAGAACCAGAGTATGGTGCTTATCTCTTTAAAAAAATGATTTGCCAAAATTATTTTTGCCAATGAAAAATCTAATCAAGGGAAATTGAGGGATACTGGCTGATTTGGGCCATATGTGGAGGTCCTGACCTGAAAGCCTAGAGAAGCAGAGAGTCCATGAATGTCTCCATACATCTATTCACTCATTTTGCAAATTTGACTGAGTCCTGGAAGATAAAGTGCAAGTCAGTTATGTAGATTAGAACAGTGTCCAAGATAGTATGTCTGGTCTCCTTCATTTCAGTTAATATTTAGGGATAAAACAAATTAAGTACAATAAATACAATAAAGAAGGCTCTGTAAAGGACACAAACTAGGCATTCAGTGTTCATGGTTCCAAGACTGGCTTGCTTCTGAGTGAGGGCTTCATCATCCTGTGATGGCAGGAAAAGTGGGAGCAAGGTGCTACCAGAGGCATTGGATTAAGTGCAGGGATATGAAATAATGCAACAGGCCCTGAGGGGAGGGAGCAAGATCAAGGGAGGGTACAAAAGGATTATGGAAATCATTGCCTGGTTGTGGGGACTGTGGACCATGGTGAGTATTTTGAACTTTATTCTAAGGGGAATAGGAAGTCATCTGTGCCTGAATCAGGGTGGGTGTCATGGGTTGGCTCCTGGTATAAACTTTCTTCATTGAGCTGATTTTGTTTTAACCCAACTGTTATGTTGTTCTCCCATTTTCATTATATCAAGGTCTCTAATTTTGTTGGACCATTCATTTAATGAAGACTTTTTGTATTCCTTGTGTTACCGCGTTTCTCTGATTCTTCTTGACCCTAGTAGCTTGAAAAGGTGAATGCACATTTGAAAAAACCATTACTTCTTCCAGACTTAAAGACTTATTTGAGGATGGGAAATCTTTCTCCTGCAGAGCAGTACGGGAGGACATGCTGACCTAGTATAGCACTGGTCTAGTGGCATGGAGAAACATCTTTGTTATCTGAGTTTGAAGGATGCATTGCTTCTTTTTTAGCAGGCACAACTGTTGGTAACATGAGAACCTTCATGGTCATTGGTGGTTAGAGCTATGGGAAATCTAGAGTTGCTATGAGGACTAGCTGGGTCATAGATAGTGCCTCTAGATCCATGCAGAGAAGACTAGAAAAGGTGAAAGACATATGGGCCAAGCAGTGTGTACACTTTGGTGCAGTGTCAGCTGCAGGCATGTGCAATGTAGACAGGCTACCTGTGGGCAGAGAAGTAGTAAGGAAAAGCTAGGACCAAGGACCGAAGCCAGGGCTGGCAAAGAGTGCCTATAAGGTGGGACCTAGTTTGTTAAAGCACAGGACTGTAAGATCAGATCTGATTGTAGACACATAGGGCTTCAGGGAAGGACCAGAAGCAGAGCTTTGCCTGGCTGCTGTGTATCTACAGATCTGGGGCCTAATCATGGATGCATAAAGCTAGAAACCTCACCTGTGAATTGAAGTATGGTGGCAGGGACATGGAGGTGTTGAGGATGGCTGAAAACATGCACTATTTTTTTGTGAGTGGAACTGAGGAGAAACGTGTGCAGTGGCACAGAACAACTCTCTTCAGGCTAAGCTACATGGTTGTGGGGATGGTTAATGGGACTCTGGGTGCTTACATATGTTAATATCACCAAGAAACAGAGCTGGTGACACATGTGTATGTAACTTCAGAGGCTGCAAAATATGGTGAGCAGTGGCTCGTGGCAGGTGTTGGAAGTGGTATTGTGAATGTGCAACTGCCAGCCCAACATCTGGCAGTGTGTATGGATATGGCTGCAGGTGTACACCCATCACATGGGATTGTGCCTCCAGTATGGACTGCAGCCTTCATGTTCTCTTGCACAGAAAAAGGCTGTTTGGGGACCTTAGATCTGGATTTGTGGCAACTATAGCTGAGGTTACCTTGGGAACGCAGAATCTAGAGGTAGTGGTACAGGTGCTTGGAGACTGTGAATGCAAACACCTTTGAGGCTTTTTGTAGTAGGGAAAGATGCAGGGTTTCTCTGTGGCTGTTGGTTTCCTCAGTGGCAAAAACTACTGCAGTCTGTTTGGAGCAAGCACCTGAAGTATGTAATGGCAAACCCTGAGGGAACGCCAGAAATGAAGGCTAGAGTTGTTTACAGAAGGAGACAGTGCAGAGGTTGTGGGGGTTCTGGGCAGAGTAGCCACTGGGGACCATGATTTCTTCGGCTGCAAGTTGATCCATGTGTTGCACCACTTCTTCTTTGTTTCAGGTCATCTCCAAATAGCTCATCTCTTCTTCTCTGCTCAGTAATCTGGGTTGTGAGAAACTGAATCAGGACATTTTGGTACTACACTGGAAAGCCTAGAGTGATGGTTGTTACACTATTCTCCTTTTGCTTTTGAGTGGAACTGGTGGGCTGCTTACTCCCTCTTGTGTTGAGCAGAGCTATGTCAGGGAGTGAATGATGCTGCAGAGTGACACTAAAATTGCTTTTGGCTCAGTTATTTTGTTGTTTTCTTCTAATCCGTTGCTTTAAATTAAATGCATTCCTGAATTTTTCCAGATTTTTTAAGTGGACATCTTAAGTCAGGGATCTCCTTTTCTGCCATTTACTGAATAAAGTAATAGGAAGAGTGCAGTATTTGTTTCCTGCTGTGGACATAGGCAGCTGTGCAATGGCAGAGAGGGTGAGTCCTGCCCACCCAGGTCTTGGTGTGGGGGTTCTCACCTGCCCGCCATTGAGGCCCACCTGATTCTGGTGAGGCTTCTCACTCACTGTATGGGTCTTGGGGAGTCTCAGGGGAGTCCCACAGGGTTCTTGGTGGGGTCTGTACAGAATAGCCAGGCGCTGATTACAGTACAGGGGGCGGACCTTCCAGGAGCCAATCACCTAGGGCCATGCAAATTGTGGAATGTGCATTTGTGTTTATCAGTGTCACCTGGCAACGACTATTTTGCCAGTTGGTTGGCAGATAGGTAATAGCAGACCTGCTTTGGTAGGCCACTTGACAGAGGTTGTTACCTAATTGTCTTTAGGATGGATAGAGCCTGGAGAAAGTTTGTTTATATAAGCCTGGGAATCAAGTTTTTTGGATATAACCCTCTTGGGAAGATCCACCAGGCTGCCAAAAATTGTGAACTGGGAAGAATTAAACGTTATCTGGGATGTGGATGTCATGTTGATGGCACCGATCATAAAAATAGGTAATAGGGTCTGGGAGACCAGGGACTGAGGGGTAAGGGACCAATGGGCTGATGGAATTGAAGCCTGCACCATCCAGGCTGTGCCAATGGGAGCAGAGCAGAAAGGATACCAGTTCTCCTTTCACCAGAATATTTGACTTTAATATCCTGTGGAGTCCTTAATATCCAGGACCTGTACACCTTGGAAGTTCAGTACCCAGGATTTCTAATGGGCAGCTAAACAAAACCAAATTTTTAACTGGTTTCCCAGACACTTAAAATTTCCCTATAAGATCACTGATTTTTTTTTTAAAAAACAAATACACACAACAGCTTTTAGTGTACACATTTTCAAAATCATTGAAAATTTTTCAATGATACCTGTTGTATCCCAAGAGCCTCACAAGAACTCTGAATTGGGAAGATGGCTTCATGTTCTTTCTTCTTTTTATATTTTTAAAATTCCTTCACACTAGTATATTTAGGGGTGTGTCTTCCACCTCTAAAAATACGATTTTACTTATTTCTCACATGCTTCACTCACTAATTTATGAAATTCTTAGGATAACTTGGTGTCATCTTGATCATCCAACCATTTTCATAAAAACAGTGTTGACAAGCCCTGAATTTTCTGCAAATACTTCATTAACTTCAGTTAGTGAAGTTAACTACTTTTAACTACCTTTCCACAGAGGACACTAGAGTTCACTGGCAGCTTTCACACTTTCCAAAACACCAAACACAGCATGCTTTTTCAATTTTGTTATCACTTTAGACTAAAGTAAAAAAGCATCTGCCAAAAGCTTCTTGCACAAAATTCCAAAATTGCTTATTCCACTGTTCCAGTACCCTTTCCTGTAGTTATCCATTACTGTGTATCTGTACAAGCATGAAGAGTAGAGCATTGGTTGAGAGCATCCAGGCAGTGCAAGCTCACAGTCACCAGGGCCAAGGGAGTAGCACACAAAGGGTGCCTAGTCTGTACAGTGCTGCCTGCTGCTGCCCTACTGTAGCTGCCCTACTCTTTTCTGAAGGGACTAAGAGTATCAAAGGTAGGCCCTGCTTGTGGTTTGTGCATTAGAATACTCATTGACCCCAAATGTGAGCTCTATCTGTGGTTATCAGTTTCACAAAAAACAAATAAAAATATCTGTACATTTTTTAGTTCCACACGCAGTCATTTAGGGTCATGATGACACTAAGAAAATGTTTGCAGTGAAAAAAGACTTGCCATTCTGTGTATCAAAATACATTATTAACTTTCACAAATTACTTGTTTTCCAATGGCCAAAAGATAAGTGACTGGAACAGGATAAAAAGAATACTCAAATATCTAGAAGGAGAGTAAAATGGAATTGGTAGGTAGTGGCATACACAGTTTTAAATGTGGCACAGAAGTTATCATTAAATCATCTATTTGAGGATCAATAAACAGCTCAAGCCAAAATCAACAGCCCAATACCACTACTCTTCATCTTCAAAATATTGTAGCTGCAAAATTTATTTCATTTGTTAGACTTAAATTCCTTCTATTGCCAAGAACATAAATATTTTTTCTATGTTCATATGTCACTTGAGCATCAGTAAAATTAGAGTATTTTACCTGATTAAATTAGAATTCCACGGTTGGAAATGTAGCTGAGTGTTAGAGCACTTCTTGCATGTCAAAGCAAAGGGTAATGGTGCAATCCCCAGCAAAACAATAACCTTTTCATCATCATCAACATAATAAATTTTAAAAAGAGAGGTAGGAAAAAAAAAAGAAGTATTCTTTCAAATTCATTATTTCTTAGAACGCCTTTGCCATGAAGAAAGCATTTATGTTTTCTTCTAGTACATTTCTATATAGATGTCCTATAGTGCATTTCATCTATTGTAGATATTACTATACATACATTTCTTACTTATGTATATTTTATTTTACATATGTAATTATAGGTTAATAATATTGTTTTGGTGAGAATAGAAGAGAGCAAGTATAAAAGATTATTACTCCTGAAAAAATATTGCTTTACTTTATAAAAGTTTCACATAAAAATACTAAACTTCTCAACTTTACTATTTTTAAGTGAAACTTTTATAAAGTAAAGCATTAAAGAATTTTTTTTAATTCTCTTCATTTGTACTCATAAAATGAATACATTTTTAATGCACAAGAACTGCACAGCTACTTATTTTGTATTTGACATATTCTACTATCTCAGAGAACTCTTACATAAAAACTTTCTAGGTGTGACCAGTTAATTAAAACTGACGTGATAGGACTCAATTTCAAATGAAACTGTTCTTCCTCCTTTTCATTCATGCATTCATGGAGGTAAGAAATTGTAAACATCCCTTGTGAAAAATTAAGACAGTATTAAATACTGAACATTGAAAATACCTGATTCATACATAAATCCCATATATATAAATACTGAATTAATTTAACCACACTAATTTATTTGGGTTCTTTTTCCTTTGGCATTAAGTTTGCTTTCGGTTTGGCCTTTTACTGTTATTATTCAGCCTACTTTACCTATCATACTTTTAAAACTGAATTTAAATGCCATCCATGTCATGAGAACTGCCATAAATCTATTGTTTGACTCACATTTCACTTAAGGTAAGGCACCATGAATTATGATGGTTCTTTATTTTGTTTATGAAGAAAAAATTAAATGCTGCCAATTATAGTTGTAATGCAGCCTGAATTATTAGTGGGATTCCATTGTCAGTGTTGTTAAAATGATAAGGAAAAAAATCATCTTAGACTCATTGAAATACATAGTTTTTAAAATATATTTTTAAAAATCACTACAATACTACTAACTTATTAATTGAAATAGTCTTAGTTGATAAAAAGCAATAATATTGATTATAATAGCTACCTATTATGGAGCTGTTGCTGGTGCTACAAAATCTTCAGATGTTTTATATAGATTCTCCATTAAGCATCCTGGTAGTATTCAGGGAGATACTCATTTTAATCCTTACTTTTTTAGGAAATTGAGGGAGAATATGACTGTGGGATAACTAGTACATCACAGAGTCTAAAGTAGAATTCAAACTGAAGATGAGCTAAATCTCAAGTCCATCTTCTTTCTAGGCAAGTGGGCTGCTCTGCTCTGGGGATGTGGTTCTATGGTAGATCCTTTCCTTACCTAGAATGCTTCAGGCCTGGGTCCTATCCCCAGCAATATGAAAACAAGGCAAACAAAAATAAGTAGAATCAATGGAATCAGGCACAGTCGCACATACCCATGATTCCAGTGACTTAGGATGCTGAGGCAAGAGCATTTGAAGTTTAAGACCACAGTGGGCAACTTAGTGAGACCCTGCATCAAAATTGTTTATATAATAAAAATGTGCTTAGGATATGACTCATTAGTTGAGTAATCCAGGGTGCAATCCCCAGCAGTATCAAACAAGAAATAAGAAGAAAATGTCAGTGGCATAGGCTGATCATTCATTAATAAAATAAGTAATGACAGCTACTTAATATTGTACCTTCTTCATAAGAAAATAGAGGAATTATGAGCTACTTAATGTTTATAATTGCATAAATAGTTGTATATTTCAAAAGGTACCTTATGAATTCCTAATAAAACTTCTTACTTGCACAGAATCCCTCTACATTATGCCTGTGCCTATGGCAATCCAGCAGTGGTGGCTCTTCTAGTGAAGAGGAAATGCAATGTCGACTTGTGTGACAGTGATGGCAACACACCATTGATGAAGGTAGATATACCAGTGGTTTTACAGGAAATGAATTTGATGAAATGCTTAGAAGAAAAATTGGTTAATGCCATTTAGTTATAACTAATGAGTAAAATGTGAAATATTTTTCTTGGATTTCCAAAATTTACAATCTATTTCTTGGTTAAAACCAACAGGCCCTACAATATGAGGAAGAGGAATGTGCAATTATTCTTCTAGAACATGGTGCCAATCCAAATGTTCACAACAACAAGGGTGAAACTCCGCTCCACTATGTTATCTTTTACAGAAACACATTAATAGCAACAAAACTGCTTTCATCCAACGCAAATATTGAAGCCAAAAACACGGTATATACATCAATCACTATTATTTTCAAAATATTTAAAATTTTTCTTAAATTTAACAGTAATGCATGTTAAAAATACTGATTATATGCAAATTTTCTTTTTATTAAAATACTAGCAAATGTTGGAAGTTCTCCTCGTATTCTTCCTCCTTCTTTTGTAGCTCATGTGTGTATTTAGTTTGCCTCCATCAGTTGAATCCACACTTAGAATTCAAGAGACTCATGCAGAAATCTGAACTTCAAGCTTCTGTGAAGGAACCTGATGCGGTCCCCTTGAGCCATGGTACTGTGTGGTGTGGTTTGCATGGTTTGCCTCCCACATGCTGGGCACACATGTTCTTCAGTTTGCTTCTGGCAACTGCAGCACTTACTCCAATCACCTACTTTGCCTCTCTAAATGAGGTTACAACTCCTCTTTTTTAATATAGTGTGATAAAGGTTTCATGGTGTTTTCTACTGATGTACAAGAATATGGACTACATAATATATTATGAATCTTTTTCAAATGGGATTAAGTGTTTGAATATAGAATTTGGAAGTTAAATAGTTTTCTCTATATATACTATAAAAATCATGTTCCCACTGGAATTTTTGAAAGGCTGATTAGGTCACTCATTGCTAGAATGGATAAATTATTGATAGAAGTAGATAACTCATGAATTTCGCCAGCTGTACTATGTATCAGTCTTCAGCTTTGTTCCTTAAAAATGCAAATGTTTAGTGCCTTTCATGATGCTACAAGTAATCTGTGTAGATCAGCGTAAATCTTGATACACAAAATTACTGAATTAAATTTTGCCTAAAATTATAAGTAACATTAAGTAGCAATTAAAGTGGATGAGAATAAAAATAATTTTGGAAAATAACCAAGCATTATGTTACCAGGATTGTCATTACAAGTGAGAATACATTTTTAATGTTATTTTTATTAGAGTTTATAGTTTTACATAGTAGTTGAATTCATTCCCCCCAAATCTTACATGCATGGAATTCCAGTTGAGTCATTGATTCCCTCTTTTCCATCTGTCTACCCCTCCTCCTCCATTCTCCCCCTCCTATTCTCCTGGACCTCCTTTCACCTGTCTATATATTTATATTTGGTTGGTTCTTTTTTACTTATACATAAGGGTGCAATTACCTGTGGTATATTTATATATGCATATAACATGAATTTTAAAGGTTTCCTTCTTCATTGCCTTCCCCTTTTCATTATTTCTGTGCCTCTCAATCATCTTTTTCTACACTAATGATTTTCTTTACATCTTTTGAAATTTTGTTCTTCATTTCTTTTTCTTTAATTAACTCCAGCTTCCACATATGAAACATTTTACCTTTGAGTTTCTTATTTGACTTATTTCACTTAGCATGATATTCTTGGGTACCAACTCATTTACCAACAAATGACATAATGTATTTTTATGGCTGAGTAATACTCCATTGTATGTATGTGCATCAGAATTTCTTAATCCTTTCATCCATTCACAGGTACTTGGGTTAATTTCATAATTTACCTGTTGTGAATTGTGCTACTGTAAACACACATGTGACTGTATTAATATACAGTTACACGTAAAATTTTGTTTTACTAATTTTGGGAAAATACTGAGTCATGGGATAGCTGTTTCCTGTTGTATTTCCCTTCTTAGATTTTGGGGAATCTTCAAACTGTTTTCCAGGATGGTTGTACTAGTATGTAGTCCCACCAACTGTGTAAATGTGTGCCTTACACCCACATTCTTTTTTTTAACCAGGGAGAGAGAGAGAGAGAGAGAGAGAGAGAGAGAGAGAGAGAGAGAGAAAGAGAGAGAGAGAGAGAAAATTAAAATTTATTATTATTATTTCTTTCGTTTTCAGTGGACACAACATCTTTGTATGTGGTCCTGAGGATCGAACCCGAGCCACACGCATGCCTGGCGAGTGCGCTATCACTTGAGCCACATCCCCAGCCCCACATTCTTACCAGTATATATTACTGTTTGTGTTCTTGAATAATTACCATTGTGGCTGGAGTAAGATAAAGTCTTAGTGTAGTTTTTATTTGCATTAACATAATTGCTAGAGATGTAGAAGACTTTTTTTATATATAGTTTGGACATTTGTGTTTCTTTTGAGAAATTTCTGTTTAGTTCTTTTGCTCAGTTATTGACTGGGTGGTTTTTTTGTTTGTTTCTTTGGAGTTTTTAAAAATATTTATATTTTAATTCTTATTGGACACAATACATTGATTTTATTTATTTTATGTGCTGCTGAGGATCAAACCCAGGGCCTCACGTGTGCTAGGTGAGTGCTCTACCACTGAGCCATAATCCCAGCTCTGTGTTAATTTTTTTTTGAGTTGGTTATTTCTCTTTGTTAATCCCCTCTCAGTGTATTAGTTGGAAAAATTTTCTCCAATTGCATAAAAATAATATATTTTTGTATTGAACTTTCTGACATGTAAGATAAATATCTTTAAACTTATAATAAGAGAAGACACAGAAACAATTATGAAAAAGCAACATAGTTTACTCAGACCCTAAAATTTTAAGCAGAAATTCCTTACATTGGAATCTGGGATTCTGATTTCATAAATAAAAAAGAATCAAGTGGACTTGTATAACATGGAGAAAACTTCCATGTTGCTGGAAAGCTCTCAGAAATATATTCCTGTAACCTCAATTGTTCACATGTGAATATCTCCAATAAAAAATCGGTGTCAAGTAGGTGTTAAGCAATGGAAAAGCTATTTCTGTACTACTGGACATACAATGCACAGTTGTGTAAATTTTCTCTAACAGTAAAACAAGGAATCTTTTCTATGCAGCTTGGTATTTCTGGAAAAGTAGACGTTCTTCAGAATATGATTTATACCCCCTACTAGTGAGTTGAGAATTTGGCTTGTTAATGAAATATAATACTTATATCCTTTACTAATACTTTCTAGGGAATGGGGCTATTGGGATATAAAATACAGTTTATGTCCTAAAGATGCTCTTGGTTGAGGAGGGTTCATGTTACATAACTCCAAGATGCCATGATGAATGCTTGACAGTAGCAAAGATCCATGGAAACAGTAAATGTATGAAGCAGTTTTAGAAATTCTGGAGTTCATGTGGCCACTCTAGGCAGAGGAGAGGCATCTCAAAATAAAAGAGCAGCACATATGGAAGCAGAATGGGAAGAGAAGAGAGTGGCTACTCTTAATTTACATTATTATGATATTCTTATGTTCATACAGTATTTTGTAAGGTTAACTTCAGTTGAAAAGTAGTAATTTTGTGAATAAATTATATTTGTTGTTTTTCAGAGTGGCCAAACACCACTTTTACTCGCCTTAAAGAAAAACAGACAGATAATGGTAGAATTTTTGATTAAGAGTAAAGCAAACATACATGCAGTTGATGATAAGGGAAGGTATAGTACTTTATATTTTTTGGAAAAGGGTTAATATTGTAGTAAAATCACTCAAGTTAAAAATATTAAATTAATGGGAATGACATAATCATTGGAATAGAGTGAAATTTATGAACATAAATTAAAATTAAGGAGAGAAGCAATTATTCAAACTGAGCAACACAAATAAGAATATGTAGTATGATTCACATGCTCTTATAATTATTGGCTGATGATTACTATTTGATTTTGTTGATCACATAATCTTGTGTTAGCTAGAGTTTTCATGTTAGTTTTGTAAAATATAGACTTTTAGTTTGTGCTTTTATTCAGTATTGAACTTTTAAAATTTTCTGTAATATTTCATCTTCTCCTGGTATAGTTTTCTTTTGGAAATGCTGTGTTGAGTATAGATAGACATTGCAAATTATTTTTCCTTTATATGACTATTTGCTTTAAATTACTTAAGTTGTAGAATATTGATTTCATATTTTTCCTAAGTGACATCTAATTAGTCTTGACAAATTTTGAACATTTATAATGAAAAATAGTGTAACATGCTTGAAATCTGGTTGCAAGATTATACATGTAGCATTGATTTCAATGCCTGGCAAATGCTTATCAGAGTGAATGACTGAAGCAACAATTATGATTATTATCACCAGTGCTACTGTTATTATGTTATACCTGCAAATACCTTTTTTATTCTTTGACCTTTGGCTGACTGTGAGTTACAATATATTACATCACTCTAAGAAAGAAATGGAGCTTTATTCATTGAAATCTTTGCCAACTCCAGATGAATGACCTCATCATAATTAATGTTCATTGAAGGATTTTAAGTTTGTAACTCTCCCCTTTTGGGACACGTGATTTTTTTTATGTGTTTGTTTTCCTTTTAGACTTACAAATGATTTAGAAAGACAAAGAAAGATAAAGATTTGATCTTCCAAGATGTATATGTCTGTTAGTGTATGTAAAGCTAGATGTCAAATTGTTAAAATGTATTACAATGGCTTTTTAAATAAACCTATTAAAATACCTAAATTTAAAGTTATCTCTCTTATTTTAGAACACCCCTCATGTTGGCTGTGGAACATAAATCAACACACATAGCTGAGCTGCTTCTTCAATGTGGTGTTAATGTGTCTGCTTCAGATAATTGTGGAGAGATTGCCTTGTCTTATGCCATTGCTAGTGGAAATACTGTGTAAGTATTTACATTACAATACTAAACAACATTAGATGTATATCCACAATAGTTACACCTGTTGCATCTTATATATGAGGTGAGATTTCATAGCATTACTATGTATGGAACTGTAGTGAGTTAGGACAGTTCATTAGTCAGAAACCCTTCAAAGTCTAGCCAAGAAGCAGTGATGATACTTTGATTGGGAAAAGAGAGGGATGGAGGGGTAATGGAGACAAGAAAGATGATGGAGTGAGATAGATATTATTACCTTGGTACAGGTATGACTGCATATATGATGCAATGGTACATCCTGTAAAAACAGAAATGAAAGTTGTTGCAGTTGTCTCCAATGAATCAAATTTCACTCTACTGTCATATATACATAATTAAAATGGATTAGTTATTTTTTAAAAAAATTAGTAGTGATGTGTGCATGAGTCACCTTCAAGGTTTGTTCTCTCCTCTCTCTTCCCCTCTCCATTCTTTTTCTTCTTATGCATGCTGGGAAATTTTTCTACCACTGAGATATACCACTAGCTAATATCTTAGGACTTTGTAAACCTCTATTCTTAGGGTTTCCAGTATTATCCAATTTATTTCAAGCATAACCCCTCCTCACAGGGACAGATAGTATCACACCTATAATTTTATAATTTGCTATTTGGGTCTTGAAATTCCCTGTTTAGCTGAAGTTAGCTATTCTACCATCCCCCTTTAATTTATCAAGGACCTAATGATATCCTTGCAGTGTAAGGAAGAAAATTCTGTAATCAGATGGAGGGGAATAAATAGATTTTTAAATTGTTCTTTTGTCTCTGTCAGTTCTGTTGCTGTGGTGTTTCTGCCAGACCTGGCCCTGCAGTCTGGTAGTGAAGAGCTTTTAATTCAAAATATCCTGACTGATCCAATCCCTGAGGCTTCATGGTAACCCACACTTAGACTCAACACTCTTTTTAGTTCTCATGCACTTATACTTTTTTATTCAACAGTTGTTTCCAAGCAGAAGCACTCTGCTTTGATACTTGGCCTCTAGCTTTGGCCAACAAATACTAAGCACTCTGACTCTGTCCCCCTTTTAGGAACCTTATGTGGAATCCCCATATTAGCCTTGCCCTTTCTGATGCATTATCCTTTTAGGACTTTGTCTTTTCTGTCACAAAATTAAAATCATTCAAATCTATTAGAAAGCTTCAAGTAAAGCTTCAAGTAATCTCTGGACAAGATCAGAGTTTTCTGTCATCTTGGCTAAGAATCTATGCCCCAAATCCTTCCATCCCTTGAAATAGATTTCCTTTGACTGCAGGGGGTTCCACATCACTGTTTTCCATGGTGAGTGCCAATTTAGATTGGCACTTCTAGTAGTTTTCCCAAGTAATGGAAATTTCTAAGCTGTTGGAATCGCTGCCTAAAGTTTTCAGCATTTATTAAGGTCTGCCTCAAAAGGAATAGATTAAGCAGATTCATTGAATCTAAGAGAGCTAAGCCCCATCATGACTTTTCAGTATCCATTGTTTTAAAGAAAATTTTGTGTTCCAAGTCAGTTGGAGATCAACATGGAAATTTAGCTACACTTATCTGCTGATTCTGTTCAACTAGGTAGAGAAGAAATAGTAGTAGTCCAAGTTTTTGGCATTTGTTAATTTCTTGCCTTTGTTATTATTGATTAGTCTCACAGAAGGGGATGATTATATTCTCTAATTTAAGGAGATATTTATAAACAGTAAAAAATTGTTGGTTTGCTTTGAGTTATAAAGCACAAAGAAGAGCCCAAATGATCATGAAATTTAGGACTCAAGCATTTTTAAAATAATTTTAACTTTTGAATATTAGAACCTATAAAAAATGCACATTAGTTCTAGCTGAGATTCTAAGTAGTTAAGTATGCCATTATTTTACTATTTTGCTTTACATGTTTCAATATTATCTTAGTAAATCTCCATAACAACCTGGTGAACTAAAGTGATACAATCCTTATTTTTGAAAAGGCCTTAAGCCTAAGAGAAAGAAGTTGTGCAAGAACAAAAAAACTATTTTTTACAGACACAGGACATTTTCTGAGTTCAAGCTACACTAGTTAATATATTTACCTGTCCTGTTCTCAATTAATGATCATTTCATCTTTTTTCTTCTTTAACTTCAAGCTATGGGTGCAGTGACACATGCATTTATTCCAGCTACTTAAGAGCCTGAGGCAGGACAATTGCTTGAGCCCAGGTATTTAAGATCAGCCTGACCATCATCATGAAATACCATCTCACAAAACAGAAAAAAACATTGTACAAATAATTTTCAAGTTAACAAAATGATTATAGGGCATACAGATTCGGAGAGCATATGAAAAAGTTCTGATACTAGATGTAAAACATTATTAAGTATTGAATTGTATTTGGTCAGTGTTTTCATATGAGTGTTAAAATACCAATTTTATTACTTTTTTCAAATATAGAAACAGGAATTTAATTCTTCAATACATGAAAGCACAATGTAGAACATCAGTAAATTTCAATCCAGGTAAGAATTTAAAAAAATGAGTTACTCTTGGTGTTCATGCCCTGTGTAAATAAGAGAAAGAATGTTTGATCACAAAAGAAGAGTGGAAAAAAATAAATGATCAAATTCCTTTCATATTTTTATATCTTTCTTGCTTATATAGAATCCAGGATATCTTAATAATTAATTATAAGAAATTTATCATCTAAATGATATTGTCTGAAGAAATTTTACATTAATTTTGACCCTGAAATTTTGTCTTTTCAGAAGTAAGAATATTTTTAATTATACATTCTGTTTTGTATATGGTCACATGATAGCAGATTGGACTTGTTATAAAACCAGGTGTTCTTGTCAACTGTTAATATCAGCTCCTATTGAGTGCCTACATTCCTGAATTTCACAGTGATATTTCTATACACACATATACAATACTTGAATCCTGACCACTCTCCTTACATCCATTTTCCCCTCTACTCCCTTTTTCATCCCCAGTTACATTTCCTCTTCCTTACTATTCCCTCCATCATTTTCTAGTCATTCTTATTTTCTTCCCAGATTCCACATGTTAGGGAGAGAATGTGATAATTGGGGTTTTGTTTCTGATTTTTTCACCTAAACATGAAGACCACCCTTTCCATCCATTTTAAAATTATTGTCTTTGTTTCTTTTTTTAACATTTTTATCTGGGGTTTGAAATATACCATTTCCTGGGCCTTAAAATTTCTACGCAGAAATCTAATATTTTTCTGATGTGTTTATAAATGCTTTGGCCCTTATTATAGATTTCAGTGTACCTTTGGTAGTTTTATAGACTATGTTTTGAAGAAGTACTTTTCGGGCGATGTCCATTTGGTATTATAAAATCTTATACCTGCATGCCCATAACTTTCACAAGATATAAGAAATAGTTTCTTTTATTCACTGAGAAAGCTTTCATTGCCTGTATCCTATACCTCTTCTCCATTATGTGTACCAGTGATTCATAAAAGTAGTCTATGAATTATGTCTAGTGGTTTTGTAATTTGTTTACAATTATTTTGATTGTTGTTGATATTGTCTAAATGTGATATTTTATCATCAACTTCAAGCTCTGGTATTTTTTTCTTTCACTTGATCTAGTCTATGGGTCTAACTTCAACTGGATATATTTATTTGAGGTATTGAGCTCTTTATTTTCAAGATTTCTAATTGATTTTTTTTCAGAATTTGTATTGAATTGTTCTTTCATACCCTGCATTGTTTTCCTTAATCTGCTCAGTTTTTTTTTGCTTCATCTTTGAAATAATTCACTATTTTAACATTTTTTGAATTTTATTCTGGCATTTTTCTATATTGCATTATCTTTGGAAATAGTTTCTAGGGTAATTAACTATAAAACAGTCATGCCACTTTGCTTTTTATCTTTCTTATATTTCTATATTGAAATTTGTACATCTTCAGGGATATATATCTTTTCCACATTTATTTGAGTGTCTGCTTAGGAAATGTTTTCCCTGGATAATGTGTCTGATGCTATTGATTAAATGTGTGATGTTGAATTATTTTCCAAATGGTGTCTCTATTGTAGTTTCCTATGTCTTATCTGTGACTCCTGAGTGGTCATAGCTTGCACTGTTAAGTAACAACTTTCTTTGTCAGTGTTGTGAGAGTGGAGTCATAATAGTGAAATAGTGATATAGGCAGTAGAGTATCTGAAATGCATTTTCTGTGGTGTTTTCTCCATACTTGTCAATAATATGGTGTCTTCAAATATATGAGAACCTGCATAAATGAAGATCTCAAACTCACATAATTCTGTAAGAGTTTCTTCATTTATTTCTAGTCTTGCTTTATTGTGTCCAGACCACTGATTTTTAGTCATCTCTTTCCATTACTAAATGTGTGTGTTAGGTCAAAGCTTTTTATTGCTGTTTTTTTTTTAATATTTTTTTTATTGGTTGTTCAAAACATTACAAAGCTCATGGCATATCATCTTCCATACATTTTATTGCTGTTTTTATTTTTAATTTTTTTTCAGCACTAGCTTTTATTTTATTTTTTTAGATACGTATGACAGTAGAGTGTATTTTTTACATACATCGGCTACATCTGATTTTATTTAGGATCAGAGAGAACTTTTGGCCTTTGGGTTTTTTGGAATTGGCTTATTTCACTAAGTATAGTAGTCTCTCAAGCTCCATCCATTTACCAGCAAGTGCCATAAATTTCATTCTTCATCTGTTGAAGCTCACCTAGGTTGTTTCCATAGCTTAACTTTTGTGAATTGGGCTGCTGTAGACATTGATGTGGATGAGTCACTGTAGTATATTGATTCAAAGTCCCTTGGAGATATATATATATATATATATATATATATATATATATATATATATATATATATATACCCAACTCTCCATCATGTCAACTTAGGAACTTATTTCCTCAACAAGACTTCTAAATTGCAACAAATAAAATCAAAATTCAACTGGGTGATTACTGGTTGAATGGTGTTTCCATTCCAAATTTTCAGAGGTATCTCCATACTGTTTTCCAGAGTACTTGAACCAATTTGCAGTCTCACTAGCAAAGTATGAGTGTAACTTTTTTCTCACATTCTCTCCAGCATTTATTGTTATTTGTATTCTTGATAATTCCTATTTTGACTGAATCAAGAATGGAATATCAATGTAGTTTTAATTTGCATTTTCTAATTTCTAGGGAAATTTAGCATTTTTGTGTTTTTTTCTACATTTATTTATTTTATAATTTTTAAGTGCACGACAACAGTGGAATGCACTACAATCCTTATTACACATATAAAGCACAATTTTACCTCTGAATATAAAGTATGTTTATGTCTATTTATGCCATTTACATATACTTTTTTGAACTACAATTCGTTTTTTTATTTGTTTCAGTTAGTTACACATGACAGTACAATGACCTTGACATATCATATATTTGAACCACATGAGATACAATATCTCATTTTTCTGAGTATACAGGTTGTAGATTCACATTGATCATGCATTCACATATATACACCAATAATTATAATGTCTGTTCCATTCTACTATCCTTCCTATCTTTCCAACCTCTCCTCTCTCCTCCCATCACTTCTCTCTTCTTAATCTAAGGTAGCACTATTCCTTTTTTTTCTCACATCTTCATACATGTAGTTTGTATAACAATGAGGCTCTCCTTCCACCATCTGTGCAATTCCCTTTCTCCATCCCTTTCCCTCCCACCCCTCTTCCCTGTGTATAGGTAATCTTCTTCCCATGCTTTTCCTCTCTTCCCCATTTTGAGTCACCCCCCTTATATCAAGAATACATTTGGCATTTGTTTTTTGGGAACTGGGTAAATTCACTTAGCATAATCTGCTCTAATGCCATTCTTTTCCCTGCAAATGCCATGACCTTATTATGTTTTAGTGCTGAGTAATATTCCATTGTGTATATATGCCACATATTTTTATCCATTCATCCATTGAAGGGCATCTAGGTTGACTCTACAGTCTAGTTATTGTGAATTGTGCTACTATAAACATTGATGTGGCTGAGTTCCTGTAGTATGCTGTTTTTAGGTCTTTTGGGTATAGTCCTAGAAGAGGAATAGCTGGGTCAAATGGTGGTTACATTCCTAGTTTTTCAAGGAATCTCCATACTGCTTTCCAAATTGGCTGCACCAATTTACAATCTCACCAGCAGTTCAATTCTGATCAAAATCCCAATAACATTCCTCACAGAAATAGAAAAGGCAACTATGAAATTCATCTGGAAATATAAGAGACCCAGAATAGCAAAAGAAATTCTAAGCAGGAAGAGTGAAACAGGTGGTATCACTATACCAGATCTTAAACTATACTACAGAGTAATAGTAACAAAAACAGCACGGTACTGGCACCAAAACAGGCTGGTGGACCAATGGTACAGGATAGAGGACACAGAGACTAACCCACAAAAGTACAGCTACCTTATATTAGACAAAGGTACTAAAAGCATGCACTGGAGAAAATATAGCATCCTCAACAAATGGTGTTGGGAAAACTGGAAATCCATATGCAACAAAATGAAATTGAATCCCTATCTCTCACCATGCACAAAAGTTAACTCAAAATGGATCAAGGGTCTAGGAATTAAACCAGAGACTGTGCATCTAATGGAAGAAAAAGTAGGCCCTCATCTTCCTCATGTGGAGCTAGGCCCCAACTTCCTTAATAAGAAGCCGATAGCACAAGAGTTAAAACCAAAAATTAACAAATGGGATGAATTCAAACTAAAAAGTTTTTTCTCAGCAAGAGAAATAATATGTGAGGTTAATAGGGAGCTTACATCCTGGGAACAAATTTTTACCCCTCACACATCAGATAGAGCTCTAATCTCTAGGGTATACAAAGAATTCAAAAAGCTAAACACACACACACACACACACACACACACACACACACACAATCCAATCAACAAATGGGCCAAGGACCTGAACAGACACTTCTCAGAAGAGGATATACAATCAATCAACAAATATATGAAAACATGCTCAGCATCTCTAGCAAGCAGAGAAAGGCAAATTAAAACTACCCCAAGATACTATCTCACTTCAGTAAGAATGGCAGCCAAATGCTGGTGAGGATGTGGGCAAAGGGTACCCTCATACACTGCTGGTTGAATATTGAGCATTTTAAAAATATATTTGCTCACCAATTGTATTTCTTGTTCTGTAAACAATCAGTTTCAGATTCTTTGCACATTTATTGACATCCTATGACCACTAGAAGAGAATATTAACTATATTGCTCAGGGGCATTCAACCACTGAGCCACATCCCCAGCCCTATGTTTTATTTTATTTTATTTTTATTATTTTTGTTGTAGATGGACACAATTTACTTATTTACTTGTTTATTATTTATTTATTTATTTTTATGTAGTGCTGAAGATCAAACACGGGGTCTTACACGTGCAAGGCTAGTTCTCTAACACTGAGCCCAATACCCAGCTCTGTTCTGCATTTTATTTAGACATAGAGTTGCTCAGTGCCTCACCATTGCTGAAGCTGGGTTTGAACTTTTGATTCTCCTCTTTCAGCCTCCTGTGCTGGTTTTTTTTGAATTCTTTATATATCCAGAAGACTAATGTTCTGAGGTGCAGGTGGTAAAGATTTTCTCTCATTTTGTAGGTTCTCTGTTCATGTTCTTGATAATTTTCTTTCCTGTGAGAAAGCTTTTTACTGTGTTACCTTCCCATTTATTGATTCTTGATTTTATTTGTTGCAATTTAGAAGTCTTGTTGAGGAAGTCAGTTCCTAAGACAAGATGATGGAAAGTGGGGCCTATATTTTCTTCTAGTAGGTACAGGATGTCTGGTTTAATGCCTAGTTCCTTGATGTACTTTGAGTTGAGTTTTGTGCAGGGATAGGAGTAGGGGTTCAATTTGATTCTGCCACATGCATATTTCCAGTTTTCTCAGTACCATTTGTTTAAGAGGCTGTCTTTTCTTTTAATGTATGTTGTCGGTGCCTTTGTCTAGATTAACAAGACAGTATGTATGTGATTTTTGTCTTTGTGATATCTTTTCTGTTCCATTGGACATTTTGCCTGTTTTGGTGCCAATCCCATGCCATTTTCGGACCACTATAGTATAATTTGAGATCGGATCTTGTGATGTCTGCTGTCTCCTTCACTTTTTTTCACTAAGGATTGTTTTGAATATTCTGGGCTTCTTGTTTTTCCAAGTGAATTTTATGTCTGTTTTTTCTATTTCTTTGTGAAATATCATTGACATTTTAATAAAGGTTGCATTAAAACTCTAGCATTTTGGTAGTATGTCAATTTTGGTAACATTAATCCTGCCAATCCATAAACATTTGAAATATTCCATCTTCTACAGTCTTCTTCAATTTCTTTCTTTAGTGTTTGGTAATTTTCATAATAGAGGTCTTTCACTTCTTAGATTGTTTCCTGATTATTTTATTTTTTAAATTGTTTTGAATCCATTGTGATTCATCAGATGATGTATAATTTGTGTACAGGATCATAATTGATTTATGAGTGTTAATTCTATATCCTGCTACTATGCTGAGTGTGGTTATGAGTTTTAAAAATTTTGTGGTGTAGTTTTGTGTCTTCTACATATAAAATATTGTTGTCAGCAAATAGGGATATTTTGAGCTCTTCTTTTCATATTCATATCGCTTTAATCTCTTTTTCCAAACTGCTCTGGTTAGAATTTCAATATTCATATGTTGAATAGAAGTGGTGAAAGAGGGCACCCTTGTCTTTTTCTACTTTTTAGAAAAAATGTTTCATTTTTTTCCATTTGGAATCATGTTACTCTTGGGTTTTTTGGTATAGAGATTTTAAAATGTTCAGTTACATTCATATTATCCCTATTTTTTTGTTTGTTTTTGTTTTTGTTTTTGTTTTTGTTTTATTTAAAGGTTAAACACAGCATGCAGTTTATTTTATTTATTTTATTTTTTATTCGTTGTTCAAACCATTAAAAAGCTCTTGACATATCATATTTCATACATTAGATTCAAGTGGATTATGAACTCCCATTTTTACCCCAAATACAGATTGCAGAATCACATCGGTTACACATCCACATTTTTACACAATGCCATATTAGTAACTGCTCTATTCTGCTACCTTTCCTTTCCTCTACTATCCTCCCTCCCCTCCCCTCCCCTCCCATCTTTTTTCTCTACCCCATCTACTGTAATTCATTTCCCTCCTTGTTTATTTTCCTCTTCCCCTCACAACCTCTTATATGTAATTTTATATAACATTGAGTGTCTCCCTCCATTTCCATGCAATTTCCCTTTTCTCTCCCTTTCCCTCCCACCTCATGTCTCTGTTTAATGTTAATCATTTCTTCCTGCTCTTCCTCGCTGCTCTGTTCTTAGTTGCTCTCATTATATCAAAGAAGACATTTGGTATTTGTCTTTTAGGAATTGGCTTGCTTCACGAAGCATAATCAGCTTTAGTGCCTTCCATTTCCCTGAAAATTCCATGATTTTGTCATTTTTTAGTGCTGCGTAATACTCCATGGTGTATAAATGCCACATTTTTTTTTTTATCCATTCATCTATTGAAGGGCATCTGGGTTGGTGAGCATTTTTTCATGGTGAGCATTTTTTCATGTACTTGTTGATTGATTGTATGTCCTCCTCTGAGAAGAGTCTGTTCAGGTCCTTGATTGGGTTATTTGTTATCTTATTGTTTAATTTTTTGAGTTCTTTGTATACTCTGGATATTAGGGCTCTATCTGAAGTGTGAGGAGTAAAAATTTGTTCCCAGGATGTAGGCTCCCTATTTACCTCTCTTATTGTTTCTCTTGGTGAGAAAAAACTTTTTAGTTTAAGTAAGTCCCATTTGTTGATTCTTGTTATTAACTCTTGGGCTATGGGTGTCCTATTAAGGAATTTGGAGCCCGACCCCACAGTATGTAGATCATAGCCAACTTTTTCTTCTATCAGACGCCATGTCTCTGATTTGATATCAAGTTCCTTGATCCACTCTGAGTTAACTTTTGTGCATGGCGAGAGAAAGGGATTCAGTTTCATTTTGTTGCATATGGATTTCCAGTTTTCCCAGCACCATTTGTTGAAGATGCTATCCTTCCTCCATTGCATGCTTTTAGCCCCTTTATCAAATATAAGATAGTTGTAACTATGTGGATTAGTCTCTGTGTCCTCTATTCTGTACCATTGGTCCACCCACCTGTTTTGGTACCAGTACCATGCTGTTTTTGTTACTATTGCTATGTAACATAGTTTGAAATCTGGCATTGCTATATTGTCTGATTCACACTTCCTGCTTAGAGATGCTTTTGCTATTCTGGGTCTTTTATTTTTCCATATGAATTTCATGATTGCTTTATCTATTTCTACAAGAAATGCCATTGGGATTTTGATTGGCATTGCATTAAACCTATAGAGAACTTTGGATAATATCGCCATTTTGATGATGTTAGTTCTGCGTATCCATGAACAGGGTATATTTTTCCATCTTCTAAGATCTTCTTCTATTTCTCTCTTTAGGATTCTGTAGTTTTCATTGTATAAATCTTTCACCTCTTTTGTTAGGTTGATTCCCAAGTATTTTATTTATTTATTTATTTATTTTTTGAGGATATTGTGAATGGGGTGTTTTTACTTATTTCCGTTTCAGAAGTTTTGTCGCTGATATACATAAATGCCTTTGATTTATGTGTGTTGATTTTATATCCTGCCACTTTGCTGAATTCATTTATTAGTTCTAGTAGTTTTTTTGTAGACTCTTTTGGGTCTTCTAGGTATAGAATCATGTCGTCCGCAAATAGTGATAGTTTAAGTTCTTATTTTTCTATTTTTATGCCTATAATTTCTTTAGTCTCTCTAATTGCTCTGGTCAGTGTTTTAAGAACTATATTGAATAGAAGTGGTGATAGAGGGCATCCCTGTCTTGTTCCAGATTTTAGAGGAAATTCCTTCAATTTTTCTCCATTCAGAATGATGCTATCCTGAGGCTTAGCATAGATACCTTTTACAATGTTGAGGTAAGTTCCTGTTATCCCTAGTTTTCTAATGTTTTGAACATAAAGGGATTCTGTACTTTCTCGAATGCTTTTTCTGTGTTTATCAAGATGATCATATGGTTCTTATCTTTAAGCCTATTGATGTGGTGAATAACATTTATTGATTTCCATATATTGAACCTTACTTGCATCCCAGGGATGAATCCTACTTGATCATGGTGCACAATTTTTCTGATGTGTTTTTGTATCTGATTCACCAGAATTTTATTGAGGATTTTTGCATCTAGGTTCATTAGAGATATTGGTTTGTAGTTTTCTTTCTTTGAGTTGTCTTTGTCTGGTTTCGGAATCAGGGTGATGTTGGCCTCATGGAATGAATTTGGAAGAGCTCCCTCTTTTTCTATTTTCTGAAATAACTTGAAAAGTATTGGTATTAATTCTTCTTTAAAGGTTTTGTAAAACTCCACTGTATACCCTTCCAGTCCTGGGCTTTTCACGGTTGGTAATCTTTTGATGGCTTCTTCTATTTCATCCATTGATATTGGTCTGTTCAAATTGTGTGTATCCTCCTGACTCAGTCTGGGCAAATCATATGACTTAAGAAATTTATCGATGTCTTCACTATCTTCTATTTTATTGGAATATAGGTTTTCAAAATATTCCTAATTATCTTCTGTATTTCTGTAGTATCTGTTGTGATGTTGCCTTTTTCATCCCGTATGTTAGTAATTTGAGTAATCTCTCTTCTTCTCTTTGTTAGCATGGCTAAGGGTCTGTCGATCTTATTTATTTTTTCAAAGGACCAACTTTTCGTTTTGTCAATTTTTTCAATAGTTTCTTTTGTTTCCTTTTCATTGATTTCTGCTCTGATTTTAATTATTTCTTGCCTTCTGCTATATTTGCTGTTGTTTTACTCTTCCTTTTCTAGGACTTTGAGATTAAGTGTGAGCTCATTTATTTGTTGGTTTTTTCTTTTTTTCGAGGAATGACCTCCAGGCGAAGAATTTTCCTCTTAAAACTGCTTTCATTGTGTCCCATAGATTCCAATATGTTGTGTCTGTATTTTCATTTATCTCTAAGAATTTTTTAATTTCCTCCTTTATGTCTTCTGTAACGCATTGATCATTCAGTAACATATTGTTCATTTTCCATGTGATGTAGGATTTTTCCTTCCTTCTTTTATCATTGATTTCCAGTTTCATTCCATTATGATCAGATAAAATGCATGGTATAATCTCCACCCCTTTATATTTACTGAGGGTTGTCCTGTGGCATAATATATGTTCTATTTTTGAGAAGGATCCATGTGCTGCTGAGAAAAAAGTATGTCCACTTGATGATGGTTGATAGATTCTATATATGTCAGTTAAGTCTAGGTTATTGATTTTGATATTGAGTTCTATAGTTTCTTTATTCAACTTTTGTTTGGAGGATCTGTCCAATGGTGAGAGGGTGTGTTGAAGTCACCCATAATTATTGTGTTGTGGTCTATTTGATTTTTGTACTTGAGGGGAATTTGTTTTATGAACATTGCAGCACCATTATTTGGTGCATAAATATTGATAATTGTTATGTCTTGTTGGTGAATGGTTCCTTTTAACAGTATATAATGTCCTTCATTATCCCTTTTGATTAACTTAGTCTTAAAGTCAATTTTATTCGATATGAGGATGGCCACCCCTGCTTGCTTATGAGGATCATGTGAGTGGTATATTTTTTTTCAACCTTTCACCTTCAGCCTGTGTATGTCTTATCCAATCAGATGTGTCTCCTGGAGGCAGCATATTGTTGGATTTGTTTTTTTAATCCATGTTAGCAACCTATGTCGCTTTATTGGAGAGTTTAAGCCATTAACGTTTAGAATTACTATAGATATATGGTTTGTATTTCCAGCCATGTTTGATTATTTATCTTTTTTTTTTTAAGTTTAGTTTGTTTCTCCATGATTAGCTTTCCCCCCACCCTCTGTCTTTACTGAGGTACTTCCCAATGTTGGTTTTGGTTATTGTTTTTCATTTCTTCCTTGTGTAGTGTTTTGCTCAAGATGCTTTGCAATGCTGGTTTTCTGCCTGCAAATTCTTTTAACTTTTGTTTATCATGAAAGATTTTTATTTTGTTGTTGTACCTGAAGCTTAATTTTGCTGGATACAAAATTCTTGGTTGGCATCCATTGTCTTTCAGTGTTTGAAATACGTTGTTCCAGGATCTTCTTGCTTTCAGCGTCTGTGATGAAGAATCCATTGTTAACCTTATTGGTTTACCCCTGAATATATTCTGCCTCCTTTCTCTTGTAGCTTTTAATATTTTCTCTTTGTTCTGTATATTGGATATCTTCATAACAATATATCTTGGCGTTGGCCTACTATGATTTTGTATGCTTGGTGTCCTGTGTGCATCTACAATTTGTATATCCGTTTCCTTTTTTATTTCTGGAAAGTTTTCTATAATTATTTCATCTAGGAGGTTGCTCATTCCCTTGGATTGAACCTTTGTACCTTCCTCTATCCTGATGGCTCTTAAGTTTGTTTTTTTTAATGTTATCCCATATCTCTTGGATGATTTTCTCGTGATTTTTTACCAGCCTTTCTGAGTTGGCTAGACTCTTTTCAAGATGATATATTTTGTCTTCATTATCTGAACTTCTGGCTTCTACTTGCTCCACTCTGTTAGTTATACTCTCATTTGAGTTTTTAATTTGGTTTATAGTTTCCTTCATTTCTAAAATTTTTGTTTGATTTTTTTAATAATCTCTATCTCCTGATAAAGATGCTTAATTTCTTCTTTTATCTCTTTATGTAATTCATTTTCAATGTGTTCTTTCACTGTTTTAATTTGCTGTCTCATATCCTCTTTAAGGTTCCATTCCATCTGTCTAAGGTATTCCTTGAGTTCTTTATTTGACCATATTTCTGATGCCTCTAGGTCCTCTTGAATATTTAGGCTGTCCTTCATTGTTTGTACTCCTTTTCTTTTTAGCTTTTTCATGCAGCTCATGTTACTTCTTGTTCTGTTTGACTGCTGAGTTACTGTTTACTCCTATAAGTTTATTTGATGCTTGGGAGGAAAGGTATAGAAGGGAAGGGAAGAAGTCACAAAAGAGAATGAGAGTAAGCAGGTAGAATTCAAGGAAGGAGGAATAAGGAAATTGAAAAGAAATGGAAAGACAAAAGAAAAAATAGAAAAGAAAAAAGAAAAAAAATTTAAAAATAATAAAAAAATAAAAATTAAAAACAAAAAAATAATTTAAATTTTTTTAAAAAAATTTAAAAAACAACAAAAAAATGAAAATGAAAAAAATCCCAAATTTAAAAAAATTGATAAATGCTTTCTTATAGTTTGATTAACTTCTCTTCCAGTTCTGGAACTGTGCCCATCGGGCCAAGCTTCTCCTCTCAATACGCGGGAACCAATCACTGTTCAGCAGCTCCTGTTCCTAGCCTGGGCAGGTCTCCAATCCTGAGTGCCTAGGGCGTTCTCTTGTGTCTAGTCACTTCCCCACTTTTCCTCAAGCCATGCCCTGCTCACTGGTGATGCTCACCAGAATACTGGCTACACGCCAGGTCTGCTGCTTCTGGGAGCCTTATTTTCATGAACGACTGGGCACACTCTCCCTGTTTGCCATTTCCTCAGACCCTAAGTTGTGGAGCTTGGGGCTGAGAACCCTCAGCAAATTTTGCTTGCCCTCTGGTAGCCACACCCCCGGTAGCTGGTGCAAGAGACCTCAGTTGTCAACACTGGTTTGAGCGGTAGCCAGGGGGCCTGCGCCATGGGTCCTGTGCCACTCCTGATTCCCTTTGTCTGGCTATCGTGCTCAAGGGAGAGCTGGGAGGGACCCTTCCTAGAGACCTGGGAGGGGCCCTTAAGGTTCCCTGCTGTGTAGAGAGGGAAGGCTAGGGGGTGACACACCTGTCGCTGCTGGTTTTAAGGAAGTTATCTCCTTTGCTGCATTCTGGTGACGTCAGTTCTCTGCCATGGTGGTATCCCATGCAAATGGCAACAGTTCGTTCCCTTTGCTGGGTGACCAATGCAACGGGTGGGTCCTGACTGGCTCTTCCAAGCCCCGTATCAATCCTATGGCCACTGCCTATGAAGGCTCAGTTGGCATTAACCTCCGCAGGTTCAGAAGGGCCGACCAGTTGTTTCAGCGGGATCGTTTAGTGCTGAGTCACAGCAGTTTGTCTGCCAGAAGCAGGCGAACAGGAGCTTGATTTCAGCTGATCTGGGCTCGGTGTGTGTTCTGAGAGGTCCAGAGTGTTTTCCCCAGATCCACATCAGCTCAGAATTGCCTAGTGATCCTGAGCAAACAGCATTTAGACGGTTTATGACTCCCTATGCCCACTCAGGTGAAGAGGTCAGAGACTTGATCTCTCGGCGCCCACCGCCATGTTGCCAGCATGCACTATGTTTTTAATATGTTTTTGTATGTAGCTTTTTTCAGTATTTCATTAAGAGTTGATGCATGTATGTTTATCGGGGATATTTGTCCAAAGTTTTATTTCTTTGATGTATCTCTGTCTGGTTTTGGTATCAGGATTATTCTTCCTTCATAGAATGAGTTTGGAAGTGTTTCATCCTGTTCTATTTCATGAAATAATTTGAGGAGTATTGGTTTTAGTTCTTCTTTAAGGGTTTGGTAGGAAATGCCAGAGAATATATCTAATTGTGGACTTTTCTTTATTGGTAGGTCAAAATATTGATCTATGAAAAATAAGTTGCTTTAATAATGCTAGAAATCTCTGGGTTCAGTGGTACAAACTTATAATACCAGCAGCTTGGGAGGCTGAGACAGGAGAATTGTGAGTTCAAAGCCAGTCTCAGCAATGGTTAGGTGCTAATCAACACAGTGAGACCCTTTCTCTCAATAAAATACAAAGCAGGGATGGGATGTGGCTCAGTTGTTGAATATCCCCAAGTTCAATCTCAGTACCAAAAAAAAAAAAAAAAACTACAAATGAGAAAAAGAATTATGATAATGTATAAATGTCCATGAATCATTCAGGAAACAATTAAACAGGAAAGGGAAAAATATATTTGAAAAAAAAAATAGATGTCAGTGCTTTTGTGGTGCCAGTGATTGAACCCATAACATCATGAAATTGAGGCACATTATCTGTGAGTGGGCTACACTTAAAGCTGTTGTCTTCCACTTTTAGTACTTTTTTACATCAGTATAGGACATGAGGGCATATAGTTTGCATGCTGAAGAAGTGTGAAGTCTATAAACATCTTCCACTTATGAGGAGGATTGAGAAAATTGACATCATATTGTATAACACAGTACTAAATGGACCATCCTGCCCACCTGGGACCAGATAAACTCTTCTTTATGGAATATAAAAGTCTCATTAAATCATAGTTTGGGCTGGGGTTGTGGCTCAGTAGTATAGTGATCACTTAGCACATGATAAACACTGGATTCGATCCTCAGCACCACATAAAAATAAATAAAATAAAGAAATTGTGTCCAACTACAACTAAAAAATATTTTTTAAAAAAGTCATAGTTTATTAAATTGTCATCAAATGATCTTTTAAATCTACCTTGCCATGTGAAATAAAACTAGAATGTGAATAGCATGCATGAATTGAAATACTCCTCTTCTTTGAGTGGTGAATATAAACTCAGTCTATATAATTTTAACAGTACAAGTCCTTTGTACTCCTCCTCCTCCACATCACCATCTTCATCATCACCATCATCATCATTATTTATTTAACTCTTGGGATTGAAGCCAGAGCTCCTTCATTCTATGCAATACATTACCACTTAGCTCTTTTCTCTGCCCTACCAGTAGATTCTCTCAGAATAAATGTCTTATTCTTTTGTTTTTGTTGTATTGCTTTGTTTTTTTTTTATAGTTTTAATGAAGTGGGAAAGAATTTCTTCTATATGGAGAGACAATGTTTGGCTCATTCTGAAAGCATGAGTGAGTTCATAGCCTATTTAAATATTTTATCATATCAGCTATTACTACATAACAACTTGCTTCTACCTCCCTAGTGCTTCTTTCTGTATTTCCCTATGACCATGTGGCATGGATAAGAGTGTATAAACTCTGAAGTTGTTATCTTTTAACACTTTATTCCCTAGGGAAAGTAAAGTTTTATTTGTACCATACATAAGATAGAAAAAGTAGCTGGAAGTAAGAGATGAGCATATTTGCTGTCTCCTACATTGGAATGTCTTTGTAAGCTTTCTGTCCCTGATCTGTTTACTACTTTTCTCAAATTTCTGTAGATTTTTTTTCCTACATTTGTTGACCATCTGTATTTCTTCTGTGAAGTGCCTGTTGAATTTCTTTTGTCATTTATTAAATGGGTGGAGTTGGATGATGGTGTTATTATTAGTTTTAAGCTGTTTTTGTTATTGTTGTTGTTGTTGTTATTATTATTATTATTATTATTTTATCTATCCTGGAAGTTAATGTGTTTTCTGAGGTGCAGGTGGCAAAGATATTTTTTCCTATTGTGTTGGCTCACTTTTCATGTTCTGGGTTTTTGTCTTTGCCATGAAGAAGCTCCTTAGTTTGATGGAGCACCATTTATTGAAAATTGATTTTACTTTGTGTTGAGGGGTCTGCCCTTTCAGCATCTACTCTTGGGAGCTTGAGGTCATACAGAAACCCCTCCAAAGACAGTTGCAGATAATTGCTTCTGCTATATTATGCAGCAAAACTAGCTTTCATAATGGCTATGTTCCAATTTACATATAGCAGTCATGATAGGCCAGAGGGGATACACAACATATAATATTATGGGAGTCCTGTCACCAAGAGTCTAGCAACTGCTTTGTACCAACTGGGGAGTAATTTCTTGTAAAAGGAGCAGGTAAATGGTGCTTGCCAGTGTTCTGACAACACTCTGTTCCAAAACATAGTGTTGTATGTTAGGACATCCCTGCTGCACAATGAGAAAGACGAGCATTCCTTCATGTAGATCCAAGGTCAGGCCCACCACCAACTTCTTGTGCTTTCGAGATTTTATTAATATCATAATAAGTCAGTTCCTGAGCTGATATGTTGGAGTTTGGGGCCTACATATTCTTCTATCTGGTGCAGGGATTCTGGTCTAATACTTAAGTAATTGATCCACTTTGAGTTGAGTTTTTGTGCATGGTGGAGGATTAGGGTTCAATTTAATTCTACTACATATGGATTTCAAATTTTCTCAGCACCATTTGTAGAAGAGGCTATCTTTGCACCAGTATATGATATTTATGCCTTTGTCTAGTATGAGGTAATTGTATTTATGTGGGTTTGTCTCTGTCTTCTGATTCATTGGTGGTCTTATCTGTTTTGTTGCCAATACCATACTGGTTTTGTCTTTATAGCTCTGTAGTATAATTTGAAGTCTGATATTGTGATACCTCCTGCTTCATTTTTTTTTTTGCTAGGTATTGTTTTGGGTATTCTGGGTCTCTTGTTTATCTAAGTAAATTTTATTATTGCTTTTTCTGTTTCTTTGAAGGACATCTTTGGGCTCTGGAAGGGAGTTGCATTGAAATTTTATAGCACTTTTGGTAGTATGGTAATTTTGACAATATTAATTCTGCCTATCCAAGAACATGGGAAGTCTTTCCAGTCCTAGGACCTTCCTCAATTTATTTTTTGAGTGTTCTGTAATTTTCATTTTAGAGGTCTTTTACCTTTTTTGTTAGATTGTTTCCCAAGTGTTTTTTTATGCTATTTTGAATAGGATAATTTTCCTAATTTCTCGTTTAGCTCATCTTTTATTGGAGTATAGAAACAAAGTTGATTTATGAATGTTACTTTTGTATCCTGAAATTTGATGAATTCATTTGTGTTCTAGAAGTTTTCTAGTGAGTATTTTTTTGAGGGGATCATCTTATTATAGAATTACGTTTTCTTCAAACAGTGCTCGTTTTAACCCTTCCTTTCCTATTCATATCCCTTTAATTATGTTCCTTTGCCAAATTGCTCTGGCAAGAGATTAAAGGACCTGATTTGTTCATCTCTCTATTTATCATTCAGTCATGAATTTGGTCTTCTGGTGTTTTATTCATTTATGATCCGATAGATTGCAGAGTATTATCTCTACATTTTGTATTTGTTAAGAGTTGCATTGTGTACTAATAGAAGTAGTGAAAGTGGGCATCCATGTCTCATTGCAGTTTTTAGAAGAAATTCTGTAGTTGTTCTCCCTTCGTAATTATGTTGTCCTTGGATGTGTCATGTATAGCTTTTACAATGTTGAGGTATGATTCCTTCATTTCTATTTTTTCTAGTGTTTAAAGCATGAATAGATGGGGTATTATGTAAAAAATAGATGCTGCATCTATTTTTATAATCAAGTGTTCTCATCTCTGTATCAATTTGTGTGATGAATTACATTTATTGATTTCCATTTGTTGAATCAGTGTTGCATTCCTGGGATGAAACCCACTTGATCATGTGCACTATTTTTTAAAATCTAATTTTTTGTATGAGATTTAGCAGTATTTTATTGAGGATTTTTGCATCTATGTTCATCAAGTATATTAGTCTGAATTTTTCTTTTCTTGATGTATCTTTGTCTGGACTTAGTATCAGTGTGAGATAAACTTCATTTAATGAATTTGAAGAATTCCCTCTTTTTTAATTTCATGAAATAATTTGAGGAGGATTGGTATTGGTTCTTCTTTAAAGGTTTGGTAGAAATTGGCTGAGCATCCATCTGGTCCTAGGCTTTTCTTTGTTGGTAGAGTCTTGATGACTATTTTATTCTCATTATTTGAAATTCATCTCTTTAAATTTTCTATGTACTTCTGGTTAAATTTGGGTAGATCATGTCTCCTGGAATTAACTGATGTCTTTTAGATTTTCTAGCTTATTGGAGTATAGATTTTGAAAAATAGCTTCTATTTATTCTCTGTTTCAGTAGTATCTGCGCTGATATTTCCATTTTTGCCATAGGTTTTGGTACTTTTCATTTCTCTCTGATAGCTTGGTTAATATTTATCAATTTTGTTCATTTAAAAAAAATTTGATTCATTTCTTTTTCAGTTTTTACATCTTGATTTTATCAATTTCATCTTTGATTTTTATTTTTTCCTATGTTTTGCTGATTTTAGTGTTTTTCTCTAGGTCCTTAAGATATAATGTTAGATTATTTTACTCAGTAACTTTCTATTCTTTTAATGTATGGGCTCAATGCTATAAACATTTCTCTTAGAACTGCCTTCATAGTGTCCCAAAGGTTTTTATATATTGTATCACTATTCTCATTTACATTTAATTTTTTTTGTTTTAACTCTGATTTGTTCATCTATCTGTTCATTATTCAATAGTGAATTTAGTCTCCTAGTGTTAGTTTTTTTTTTTTTTTACATTTTTATCTTGTTGATTTCTAGTTTTATTCCATTGTGGTCTGACAGAGTTCAAGGTATTAGCTCTATATTTGGTATTTGTGAAATGTTGCTTTATGTACTAAAATATGGTCTATTTTGGAAAATGTTCCCTGTGCAGCTAAGAATAAAATATATTCAGTCATTGATGAGTAAAATATTCTGTGCATTTCTGTTAAGTGTAAATTATTTATTGCAATTTTAGTTCTACATTTAACTTTTGTTGGTATGATCTTTCTAGTGATAAGAGACGCATCTTAAAGTTCCCAATATTATTGTGTTGTGATCTGTTTGATTCTCTATATTGGGAAGGAGCTATTTGATTACTTAGATGCTTCATAGTTTGGAGCATATATATTTACAACTATTATTTCTTTCTGTTGTATTACTCTACTAAGCAGTATGAAAATGGAATTTTTTATCTTTTCTGATGAACTTTTGCTCAAAGTCCATTATATCAGATATGAAAATAGATAACCTTGTGTATAAGATCCATGTGAATGATGTTTTTCCCATCCTTTTACAGTTAGTCTGTGTATATATTTGTCTAAGAGGTGAGTCTCTTGGAGACAGGCTATTGTTGGGTTCTTTTTTTTCCAAATCAACCTGCCAGTGTATGTGTGTTGATGAGTTGAGTACATTAACATTCAGTGTTATTATTGAGAGATGATTTATGTTTCCTGTTATTTTGGTTCATTTCTAGTTATCAAGTTGAAATAGATTCTACTTTGATTAACTATTCTTTTAATTTTAGTTTCTGTATGTTTTTATTTGCATATTTTATTTTTTCTTAATAAAATATTTATTGAGTGTGTTTTATAATGCCAGCTTTCTAGTTGTGATTTTCTTAACTTTTGTTTATTATGGATGTTATTATCTCATATTAAAATCTGATATAATTTAGTATTCTATGTGGAATCCGTTTTCTTTCAGTGCTTGGTATATATTATTTCAAGACCTCCTAGCTTTTAGGGTCATTGAAAAATCATCTGGGATCTGGATCGGTTTGCCTCTGAATATGACCAATCATTTTTCACTATCAGGTTTTAAAATTCTATTATAAGTAAAATTCTATGCTTATTCTGTATGATAAGCATTTTCATACTATTGTGGCTAGGAGTGTTGTAATTCTATATATTTGGAGTTGTATATACCTTCTGTGTTTGATTTTTCATTTCATTCTTAAGATTTTGGAAATTTTCAGTTATTTCATTGAAAAGATTGTTCATTTTTTGTTTTTAAATTCAATACCTTCATGTATCACAGTGAATCTTAAAATTTGGCCTTTTCTTATTATCCCATATATATATTTTTAAATTCTGTTCATGGTCTGGTAATATCTTTTCTCCATGATGAACTTTATTTTCAAGATTATGCACTACTTCTTTATTACCTGAATATTTGTCCTTTAAGTCATCTAGTGTATTGGTGATGCTTTGCATTGCATTTTTAATTTGGTTTATTGATTTCTGAATTTTAAAAATTCCTGATTGATTTTTCTTTAGAACTTCTATTTCCTGATTGATATTTTACTTCTTGTGTCTTCTCTGTGATTTTAATTTTTACATTATCTTTTATCTTATAGATCAGTTGAAATATAAACTTTCAAAATTTCTTCAATGATATTTTCTTCACTGTGGTTTTTGTGGAATCTGCTTTTGAGTCATTCTGGTTTGTTTGGGATGCTTTGTTCCCTTTCTTGTTCATATTGTTTGTGTGTCTATTCATGTCTCAAAATGGATCTCTAGCAACAGAACTTCTATTCTGTGCATTTCTAGTGATCCTGTACATATCTTGTGGCTCACAGATTGGGGGGAAGCCAAATAATTGCAACCAACTGTGCATAAAAATATAGAACTAAATTGCATACTTAATTTTTATTTTCACACAAAGTTAGTTGGTACAATAAACAGAACTGTATCAATTTATATCAGTAACAACAGTAAGCAATCATGAGTTATATCTTTTACAAAATAAAAAAATAGGTGTTTTCTATACTTCAATTGTATTAATTGTTGCTTTAGCATTAGTGGTGGTGTGTGGAGTTTTATAAACCAAGAGTTCTGGGAGAAATTAAAAATAGAGTTCATTATGAAGAAAAAAGCAATGGTGATAGAAAAGGATTAGCAGTTTCAAGATGTGAGTAGGGCAGAAGCAAAGTGATATACAATGTATTGTTTATGAGGAAGAAGGAAAAACAAGTAAAAGAAATAAAGAGTAAAGTGAGAATAATGGAATTTGACTGTTTGTAAGAGAAAAGAAATAGAAACAAAAAGAAATAAAAGGTTTGAAACAGAACACAAACTCAATCTAAAATAGGCTAATTGAAAACTTTAACCCTTAACAACAGAGTAAGGAAAAATAACTATGTTTCAGAATAGTACAAATGAGAAAGCATAAACAAATATGTACAAGTGTATGAATGTCCTTCATGTATCCATCAATACACATACAAAAACTAAAAAGAAAAAAAAAGACAGGATTGTTACTGAGCGTATGTGCTTGCTGTCTTTTCCAAAGTGTCTTTCCATCTCTCAGTTTCCTTTCTCCATGGGATGGTATGAGGAGCTGTGAAAGGTGCTGTCAGCTTCACCCCCAGGGTATAGGTCATGCTAGGTTCTACAATATGTTCTCAGGGGAGGCAGTGAGGTCCTGTCTTTGCCACAGGTGTTTCATTTCATGGGGAGTTACTGGGCATAAATAAATCAGTGCACACCTAGGACTTTACTCTACTCTTCTCCCCAGGGCTACATTCATGGGACAGGGAAGCCAGTCCTTTACCAGTTCTGTTTTTTCAGGGTACTGTTCTTTCTTACATCCTTAGGTCTGCCCTCAAGCACCAAGGTCCATCACTCCTGCTCATTGAGATTTTGAAGCAACTGCCACTGGTCTTGGACACAGCTGTGTCAAGGGAGGAGAGAAGGACAGGCTCTCTTTGGCCTATCTGAC
Source organism: Callospermophilus lateralis (assembly GCF_048772815.1). Taxonomy (NCBI): domain Eukaryota; kingdom Metazoa; phylum Chordata; class Mammalia; order Rodentia; family Sciuridae; genus Callospermophilus; species Callospermophilus lateralis. Next base: position 7,469,397 of record NC_135320.1, on the reverse strand, counting down.
TAGTATTACCCCCAGGAGAAATACTGTTCATGCCAGAAATTCTCCTGATTTGCTAGGCTCAGTTAATGTCTTGTGGATGGTGTCTGCCAGATTTATATATCGGACTGAGCCCCAACAAATGGATCTAAATTCCCAGTCTGAGATGGTGCCATTGCAGTGCAGATGTTTAAATATGTCTCCAGCTTCAACTCTCTGTATATTCCAGGCAGACTGGTGGTGACTTTCATGCAACAGTTTAATGAGTAGAATAGCTTGACCCTGGGGTCCCACATTCTGCATTCCAAGACTGTCTGCTGCACTTTTCATATATATAATTAGTTTTAGGTAGACACAGTATCTTTATTTTATTTTACATAGATTGAAACCAGTGCCTCATGCATGCTAGGCAAACACTCTACCACTGAGCCACAACCCTGGCCCCTTGTCTGCATCACTTTTCAGTCTTTTTTTTTTTGTCCTAATGTACTGATTTCCCCCAATCACATCAGATCCTAAGGTCAAGCTCTGTTTCTCATCTTTGTCTGATATACCCCCAATTCCCCAGTTTTCAAGGTCTCTGTCCAATATTGAGTATCAGTGGCATGCTTTTATCTCCCACCTCACAGAGAAGCAGTTTTCTCACTCTCTGAGTCCCGTATGGTGTAGCTGTGAGAAAATCCACTTCCTGCTAATTCACCATCATGTCTCTCCTTGTTTGACACTCATATATTTATGCTACTTTATTTGACAATGGCAAGGTTTTCATTCATTTTTGCAACTTTTAATAAGGATTATGATTATGGGAGCAATGATTTACTTTTAAATATCAAACTTTTATAATTCATGTTGTTTCTTCCTTGCATTTGATAAGTACAAAGTGGGAAACATAGGAGATGTTAATGCATTCATTACTTACCTGTCATAAATACAATTAATATTAATTCTAAAAATTTCTCCGAGTATGGGTCTGGAGGAACATTTTATAACAAAACATCAGAGTCGAAAAATTTTATATTTTATATTTCTGTTTTTCATTAATTTTAAATTTTACTGTTTTATTTAATAGTGAAAGAAAGTCCTACAAATGACTCATTAAGAAGGTTTGAATTTATAGATTTTAAATAAAAAATGTCTATTCACTAAGTGGAGAGTGAAGGTAGAAGGATTTGTTGAGTATTCTAGTGTGGGACAGACACCACATTCAGTTAACACTTGTTTCCTAAAGTTATCTTATAAGCACTTTGAATTTATCTGTGCTATTATAATATGTTAATTACTAATAAAGAGCTGTCATTCATAGAGGTTGACTATTTGTCCCATATTTGTGTAATTAATAAGTTTAACGCCTGTGTTTAGACTGTAGTCTTACCTGGATGACAACTCCATTGTGTTGTTCCACTCTACAGGTTAATACCAAGTGGAACCTATTCAGAAAAAATCAATTTTACAATTTATTTCAACATGTCTGACAAATGTATTCTAAATAACATATATATTCACATTTTAACTTTCAAATTTTGTATCATCAATTTAGAAAGTCAAAGGCAGTTGTGTGTTAATTCTGATTTATATTTTACCTGATAAGCCAGGTTGTCATCCAAGATTTTGTCCTGATATTGATAGTTCCACTAGTAATCAGGATTTTTTTCTTAATATATCAAAAGCTTTTATGGAAAATCTCACATAGCTATGGCCTCATGGTTTCTAATATACAAGAAGATCAGGCAAGTGCTATAGAGAAATTATTTTACTGAAAGTTATGAATAACATTATTTAGAAAATCTTGTATTACTTGTATTAATCCTTAGAGGACATTCTAATTTCTCTACTTCCTGATTTTTCAGTTAGTTTCTCTTCAATTACTACCCCTAACAATTTTATGAAGACTTTTACTTTTATACTTTTTTTCCTTTTTTATGACTATAACCTTTTATTTAATTTCTATTTGTATTTTCTGTTTTGTTCTCTTTGTGTTTCTGTTTTATTTTGTCAATTGAATATTTTTTTTCTTTTGACAGATCAAAAGTTTAGAAATTTCAGAATTTTAAGGAATTTTAGAAACTTTCTAGTCTTTCAGCATGTGTTTTACATGCCAGCCAAATGATAGTTTTGAGGATGTACCTGATACTTGAATATATTAAAGGGAGTTTTCTGGGTACAAACAATGACAACAATGAGATTTAAACTCAAGTTTCTTAATTCTGAGCTCAGTACATTTTCTGGTTATTATTTTTAAGGTGATTTTTTAAATAATAGATTGAATATTGACTATAGGAACCCAACTAAAGAGGACAAGACTAGAATTTTTAAGTGAACACAGTGGCAGAGGATCAAAATTTAACTAGTGAAGGAAAGGGCTATAAAAGTATTCACTCAGAGTAACAACACTGTGTTGGGTAGGAATAAGCATTTTATAAAAGAGACCAAAATCTTAGGGTTTATGATTAGTTTGATGAGCACAAAACAGAAATGAAGGACACAAAATATTAAAAGCTCTCTATAAACTCATATTAATACAAAATTTAGAGGAAGTCTTAATAGCTTGTATTTTGCCTGTTTCCATCTCTGCGATGCAAGACTGTGGAAATTGTTAGAATACATGAATCTGTGGCACAAACAAGTTTTCATTCACCTTCACTTTCTTTCCAAATTACTGAGGTCCTTAAAATATACATGTAGTGCTGGGCAAAGGAGTGATTGGCAGGGAAAATTATTACAAATCTTCAGTTGAGTAGTTGGAAAGGTATTCAGACATGCTAATGATTGAGACTCCATTTAGTTTAACCTTGTGTCAGGAATCTGAATATTCAAGGGATGTAGATTTCAAGTTTAGAGACTGCCACTGAGTTTTGCAGATGAGTGACTGGGAAATGGATTCCCAGAGGAAGGAGGGTATTTACATAATATCTAGGGAAACAGAGGTACAAATACCAAGACTCTGCTTTTCTGGCAGTCTTTCCTCCTGGGTGTCTGAATGCTTGTAAAGGTTTTAAAGGGCTTGCTAGTTTATGAGGACCTGAATAAAGTGAGACCTATACAGGAAAAATCAATTTTATAATTTATTTCAATGTTTCTGACAAAGGTATTCTAGATAACATATATATTCACTTTTTAACTTTCAATAATTTTTAAAGTTCCAGAAAACTCTGTGCATTATTTGTGGGTAGAGGGAACAAATAGTGTATTACTATTGGTGATTTCCATGCTGAAGAACAACATTGCTTAGTATTTGACTCCTGGATATTCACGAGAGGGAACTGTGCCTCTTGTTATCTTGACTTGTGTTACCAGAGGTTTGTTTCAGTTCAGGTGAAAAAGAAATATGAGCCATTTATTGGGTTTTAAATTCAGCCTTCAAGACAGGCAATGTTCAAGAACAAATTATTATCTGTTTCTGCTCATGTACTGGCTATTGCTCTGAATTGGAACTAAGAGTGCCTAAATATCTATATTGAATATTTTATAGATTCACAGCAGTAGAGTCAGAAAGAGGTGAACACAAGCTATTTCTTTAATTGGAGGTCATATTTTAATTAATCAATCAAGAAACACCATTTAATAAGTTATACCTTAAATTAAACAGAGTTTATTTTAAAAAGAAAACTATTCACCATTTTTGTTATACATTTTTGCTTTAAAGATCTATCAAAAAATCACACTTAGGTGATTTCTTGTTTGCAATGGTTCAGGACAGCTATGAAGCTCCTATTAAGGTAAAGTGATCCTTTGTAAATAACCTCATGTTCTTGCTCTGAATTTTGTGTTTTAAGATGTTAATGCTGAAAATTTAGCTATATTTTTTTAATATATTTTATATGAATATTCGCTAAAAATCCATTTTAAAGAATTATGTTGATTTTTTAAAAAAAATGCTTTTTGTATCACTGTTCTCTTATTTACTTGGGGATCGTGGGGGCTGGAAGTAACAATGGGCTGTGAAATACATAGTGAAAGAAAAATTGCATTAGAAACAGCTTTCTAACTGTAGAGGAAATATAATATTTATTCAAGGATTTTTTGTATCAGTTTTCATTACTGTGGTTTTTAAATCATTCTTACATGACTTAAAATAATCATGCCTGAATTAATTTTTATAAAATTGTGGAATTTCCCTGGTGCCTTTAGTTTGGAATATATAATATACATTGCACGTAACATTTCTTTTTTTACTTGAACCCTTGATATTTTGGTATCATAGCATTTGAGGAGACCTATATTCTCTATTTCTTTCCGTGGCTCCATATTGATACTAAAGTAATATTGGGAATTATGGCAACCCAGAAATCTAGAATCTGTATCTTAATACTTGTATTAAAATGACTTGCATATCCATACTTTGAGTCACTAAAAGTGACAGTAATTAAAAAATTAAAAACTATAAGTAAATAGCAGAAAGATTAGAAGAACAGAAGGAAGTACTAGGTCCTGAATTAGAACAAATTATATTCTATGCTTTAATAATTATATTCTAGTATATAACTTCTATTTTGACGTACAGCTGAAAAGAACCAATAAAAATTCTAAAGAAATTTGAGGTAATGAAATTTTCTAAATATTTACTCTTAATCTAATCAAAGAATAAATGGTGTTTGCAAAGTAATAACCAGTTCTGGAAGCAGAAACACTCAATAACTGTATGGTAATACTTTAGTTTCAGAATTGTTGTTTTTCCATTATAGTTTCTTAAAATATATAAATTCTATGTCAAACTTTGAAATTTCAAATTTAGATGTTTCTGTATTTACTTACTTTAATGTTTATTGTAAAACACTACTATTTTTATGAACTATTCCAGGTTAGGAAATATATTTGCAAATATCCTGGAGAAGCTAAAATACATATGTCTTTAGTCCTTTCTGAATAAACTCTTGTACAGTGTTAGAAAATAGGCATCTAGGTTTCTTCTTTTACATACGGATATCTAGTTTTTCCAACACTATTTCTTAAATGTTGTTTGTCTTATCTCCAAAATATGTTTTTGGTGTCTTTGCCTAGTATCACATGACTGTACCTGTGTGGGTTTGCTCTCTGACTTCTTTTCTATCCATTGGTCTATGGGTCTTTCTTTACACCAGGACCATGGTTTTTATTACTATGGCTCTGTTTTATATTTTGAAATTGGGCCTTGTGGTTTATCCATTGTTTCTCTTATGATCAGTATCACTTTGTCTAAGTATTTTTTTGTTTGTTTGTTTTTCTTCCATACAAATTTAGAATTAGTTATTTTCCCCCCATTTCTGCAAACAATACCATTTGAATTTAAATGGGAATACATGGAATCTATAATTCATTTATGGTACTATGCCCATTTTCACAATATTCATTCTGCTTCTCTATGAACATAGCAGATCTTTTTACTTCCTATTGTTTTCTTATTTTTTTCTTCAATGTGTAATTTTTCTTGAAGAGGTAATTCACTTTCTTTTTTAGGGTTATTTCTAGCTATTTTTAAAGTTATTTGAATGAGCTATTACTCTTGCTTTATTCTCTCTAGGTTTGCTATGGTATATAGACAAACAGTTTATTTTTATATGTTTATTTTGTATCCTGTTACTCTGATGAATCCATTCATCAAAGTAGAATTTTCATAATATATTATTTATGTTCTTCTAAGAATAGGACTAAACCATTTGCATATAGAAATGATTTAACATTTTAACTTTCCGATTTGAATCCCTTTTATTTCTTTCTCTTTTTCTAAAATTTTAAGTACTGTGATTAGTGAGATTGGTGGCAATGAACATCCTTGTGTATTTCCTGATTTTAGAGAAAATGTTCTTCTTCATTTTACTATTGGCTTTGGATTTGGTATACTTGGTCTTTATTATCTTTTAATAAAATTCTCCTATTTCTAATCTCTCAGGGCTTTGTCATGGGGGCCATTGAATTTGTCAAAGGCTTTTCCTGCAGCTTTTTAAAAGATCATGTAATTTTGCTCTTGATTCTATATGTGACGTATTAGTTTTATTGATTTGCATGTATTAAATCATCCTGGATCAAAATCAGCTTTTATGGATTTTTTTTTTTATGTGACTAGAGTCTCAAACCAGGAGCATGGTATGAAGGAACCACATCCCCAGTGCTTTTTACTGTTCACTTTGATAACAGGTCTCACTATATTTCCCAGGCTGGCTTTGAAATTACACTGTTCCTCAAACAACTTGATGCTTTTCTGAGAGTATAGACCTACACCACTATGCCTGTATGTTATTTTGTTATGTGTTGTTGAATGTGTTTTGCAAAGATTTTGTGAGAATTTTTTTACTATGTTCCTCAAGGATATTGATATCTAGTTTTTTATTGATCTGTCCAATATTCACTTTTCCAGTCAGGGTAACACTTTGCAGAATTGCTTTGGAAGCATCTTTCCTTTGCTCTTAAATGTAATGGGGGATTAATATCAGTTCTTCTTTAAATATCTGATACAATTTAGCCATGTATTCACCTCTGAACCTCTGGTCCATAAGGCTTTTTATTATTGCTTCAACCTAATTGCTTGTTATTGAGCTATGGTTTTCCTCTATCTATTTGATTCAACATTTTATGACATATTTCATTAATATCACTTAGATTGATTTATCTTTCAATTTTATTCTTTAAAAGAGTCTAAATTTTTTCCATTCATTCAAATATGAGTTTTCTAATAGTCTCTAGAGATCATCTGGATTTTATTGATGTCTGTTTTAATATTTCACTTTTTGTTTCTAGCTTTATTCATCTATATCTTCTTTTTTCTTTTAGTTCCTTTGGCCAAGGGTTTATCAATTTTATTTACCATTTTAAAAACAAACTATTTGTTTCATTATTACTATGTTTTTTAAAAAAAATTATCTATTTTATAATTTTGACTGACATTAATGAATTCTTTTCTTGTATTGGTTTTTGAATTCATTTACTGAGGTTTTTCTTAGACCTTGGGATGCATTATGAGGTTTTTAAATTGAAATATCTTAGATTTTCAAATGGAGGCAGCCCTTAGTATAAACTGACCTCATACAACTGCTTTTGGTGGATTAGTGGAGGGATATCAGAAGGGATAGAAAATGTACTGGGCAGTAAGGTTTGTCTAAATATGTTACATGCATTTCTGTATAAGTTATAATGAACCCCATTATCTCATATATATATGATCCACAACCATAGCTCTCATGTTGATAGTTCTCTGTTGTCTTTCTATCCTGGTTTTTAGAGTTAGTAGATGAATGAATATAATATTTGGTTGATTTGCAGAGTATATATAACACTGTGATATAAAATATTTCAATTTTTAATTTGTACTTCTCTAGTTTTTAAATCTAATTTATTTCAAATCTGGAAAATTAGGTGTCTCCTTAGAATACTGATTAGGCAATCTTCATATAATTCATTAGTTGTTTGATTTTACCAGACGACTCTCTCTCAGATTCTTCCTCAGAATAGTGTTGGTCATTCATTTGGTGATGCACATCAAAGAGAAAAAGATGGTATAAATGGACATACAGAAGGTAAGAACCACTCACTATAAAATCATTGGATATAATGCATGTTTAAAACATGAGCACTAGTATGATTTAATATTGGAAGAAATGAAAATAATAGATAGTATGGAAGTTGAAATAGTGTATCTTACCAAGTTGCAACCACAGGGTAAGTTGGAGTGGTCCTAGAGGAGCTGAGTTATTAGGTCCAGACCTGCTGAAATTAGAGGAAAGTTGAGACATAAAAAAGGGGAGAGAAGAATTCAGAAATGAAGAATGAGAAAAGACTATAGACAACAACAACCAAAAAAAAAGAAAGAAAAAATAAGCAGGTGCACATTGATGATGACCTGATAAAACATTCCTTGGAAAGATTATGACTTCTAATACATCTACAAATTAGAGTACAAAATAGGGAGAATTTTAAATAGGTGAAATAAATGGCCAGGCACATGGTGCATGCCTATATTCCCAGTGACTCTGGAGGCTGAAAACGGAGAAATAATTTTTATTTTAAAGACAGCTCAGTAACTGAATGAGGCCCTCAGATATTCAGCAAAACCCTTTCTCTAAATAAAATATAAAAAGGGATGTGGATGTTGCTCAATAGTTAGACACCCATGGGTTCAATCCCCAGTACCAATAACAAAATAACAAAGCAAAAAGAAAAATCAAATAGGCATGTTAAGTTAGAGGAATTGGTGGAAGATTAAGCATGCATAAGAACTCTCAAATTTTATTGAATCATATGTTAGGGACCATGTACAAAATGTATGTTCTGACTCAACAGGTCTTTGGTTCTACATCCTGAATACATTCAAAGATGCTTCCAATGCTCCTTGATCAACAGACTGCATTCTGATTTGCAAGAGCAGTTGAATAAATTGCCCTTTAGAAAATCTAAATTAAGAACCATTGATTCTTAGTTCATGGCATAACTATATTAAATTAGAGCATAAATCTTGCTTTGTTTTTGATTATGTCTGTTGGCAAAGGGGAAGAACAAATGCATGAAACATAGAAATGGTCTTTTTTAAAATATTTTTTGTAGTTGTACGCAATAACTTTATTTATTTATTTATTTATTTATTTATTTATTTATTCATTTATTTTTATGTGGTGCTGAGGATCGAACCCAGAGTTTTGCACATGCAAGGCAAGCACTCTACCGCTGAGCCATAACCCAAGCCCCCAAATTGTATTTCTTAAAGATTTTTTAAGTTGTAAATTGACACAATACCTTTATATTATTTATACAGTGCTGAGGATTAAACCCAGTACTTCACAAGTGTTAGACAAGCACCCTAAGATTGAGCCAAAACCCACCTCCTAGAAATTGTATTTTTAAGATACAGTTACTGCATTGGGAAGAAAAAGTAGTGGGAATAATCTAAACAACAACAACAAAAAAAAAAAAAGAATTAAGACTACAGGTCTAGAGATAGCTTTTGAATATCAAAGGGAGGGGGTAGTGAGGAGGGAATAAAATTAGCTAGGTAATTTTGAAGGTAATAATAAGGAGATTGAGGTAATGCATTTCACCTGGTTTCACTATATTTGCCTTCAAACAAAAGTGAGAATTACTGGTGCAGAGATGGTTTTAAGCAGGGGAAACTATTAGAATTGGGGCAACCAGCCACTTTAATTCCTTTGCTCCATAACTACCAAGTATAGGGATGTATTGATATCAGTATTTGAGATCAGAAACATAGCATTTAAGAAACATGGGGCATTTTAAAAGACAATTAGTTTTTTTTTTCTTTAATGAAACCATGGCTTTGGGCATGCTAGGAATGCACTCAATTACTCTGTCAAGTCCTTTTCTCTAAATAGCTAGTATTCTGATATGACAGATATTTTATGAAAATCTTTGAAAGTCTAAGAAGTTATATCAAACAAGGCTCATTTTGTAAACAGCATACTTTTTAGGTTAATTTGTTGAATACATAAGCTGTTATTTTTTGTATATATGCTAATGAATTTGAAATATAAAAGCTTATTCATGTGTGATAATTCTTTTGCATTTCAGTTCACTTTTCCCCTTTGGATTATCATATAATATTTTATAATATTTTATGCTTATTAAAAATTATTTATTAGATACAGTTTCTATGTCTTCTCAAATGAATGAATCAAGAAACTTTGAGTGGGTCAGACCAGGGAATATATTAAAAGAAGATACACCACTGTCCTCCAAGGGTATAAAAAAATGATTATTTTAATAAGTGTATACCAAAGCTGATCATTTCTCAGAACATTCCTCAATGCAAATGAATTATATTTTCCACTTGAGGGTTATCACAACTTTGGACTTACTATATTGTAGGACAAATGGAGGAACAGGATACATACCTGTAATAAAGTTAATGAAATGATTGTGATAGGCTACATTAAACACACCTGCTGTTGAATTATTTTCTTTATTTTATATATTTATGCCCCAAAGTTTCTCCTTTGCTCCTCTGATTAGATATCCCCATTCCCTCAATCAATCCAAACCTTTACTTGGTATGTGTGCATTCCCTATTATATTTGTGGTAATTGTAAATGTAATCTCACTTTTGAAAACTTAACTCTATGCTTAAATAAACTAATATTGGATGTTTTTCTTCAATATATTTGAATCATGCTGCTGTACTCAACAATAATCAGCAAACACAGAAGTCCAAATGTCAAAATATTATTTAGCAAAGCTAACCCATGAAACTTGACTGCATGTCAATTCAGCAAAAAGGTGTGGGTGATTTTGTCATATTTATGTTTTGTGGATTGTGTATCTCTTTTGTTTTTCAGTACTTCAGAATTTCACACATCCTGTTGTGAAGGTAATTATAAACTTCTATGTTTATCTTGAAATATTAACTGTGTATAGTATAAAATGTACAACACATATTTAATATCTACTTTCCAAACCCATACAGCCTATATTAGACAGGAGGTATTTTCTTCAAAAGAATACAGTGGGGACAACAGAAGAAAGGATATGCAAATCAGGTAATATATATATATATATATATATATATATAATATACATACATACACATTCCAGTGTCTATATTGGCATACAAGTTTAAAATTATATCTTTAAAGTCACAACAAAATGATACCTAAAAAAATCTTTATCTCAGACATTTTTTAAATTAAATTTCCCGGAATTCTTATACATGTTAGGTGAATTATGAGGCTCTATTTTCCTCCAAAATTTTATAAAAACTTATTGCATAGCTGCCAATAATTTCCAAATCTTGGGAGATGAACATAAAAATATGTGTCTGAACCCAGAGATTAAGTATAGTGTGTGAAAAAAGACCCAATTAAAATTTAATCTCAATTCTAATATAATACCCACTTTATTGAATAATTACATTGAACCCATGTTGTACTTTATGCAGCTGTGGATTCTATTCCTTCATCAGTTGTGATTATCTCTGCATTAAACCATACAAAGTATTATTGTGTATTCTTTATATTATTCATTTTCTATAAAACAAATAGAATATTTTTAGGAAATTACTCTTTTAAGATTTTTATTGACCCAGAGTTGTAAATTCAAAAATACTTACACAAACCACTTTATATATTCCCTCTTCATTCTTTCTTTCTTTCTTTTTTTTTTTTTTTAGTGTACTTTTCAATGGTGGGGACTGAAAACAGATACTTTGGCATGCTAAGAAGTGTCTCTGCCACAAAGCTTTTTCTCTTATTCATTGGAAGGTTGGGTAAATCAAAGATTCAGGAAACTGACCCCCAAGCACTAAAATGTGTCCCTTAACATACAAAAATGAGAAATTCAAATATTACATGGTAAACCCCAAGAACTTAAACAGTTGGTGTGTTTTATTCTACATGTCATTTGAAACCTTCTGTAACAGTACAGAGCCTCTTATTCCAGAGACCCAGCTTTGTCCTTTATTACTTAATGGAACTTCATTCTACACTGGTCCCAGAAAATGATATATCCTCTATTTTTCATGGAACATTTTTTTTCCATTCTGGCCTGCTTTCCTCTATTTGGCACTCCTGCCACCTTCTTATTCATTTCCGCTCATGCATATGCTCTCCACACTCATCCTATCTTCAGCATTTGGAGACATCTAGCTACAATGCAAATGTGACTATGAACCTTTCTAGAAGATGAAAGGCCAGCTTTTAAAATTACCCAGAAATTTTTCATGCGTTCAGCCCAACACTTTTTCCTTTCCCTTAATATTACTGTCATCTTGATGGCTCCTCACCAATCCCTATATTTTCAGACAAATACTGACCCATTTAATGCTTCACTCTGTGTCTAGCTACAGCCTTTTAAGCTTTCCCCATTTTCTGCCTCTTACTGGTAACCTCATTCCTTTAATCTCTGCTGAATCCTAGCTCTAGGAAAGCCACTATTCCTGGCACCTTTTTACTCTATTCTCATAGGGAACATAATAATTCTTGGTTCAAATAAACTGTTGATGCTAAGGTGAAATAAAAGAGGTCTTCTCAATTTCAGGAGCCAAAGGGATAGACAGGGGAAGGAGTAATTTACAAGTCAACTGGTAGATATCCAGTTGAATAGTGGCTGAAATGCTGAGATACCTCAAAGGGGTAAAAAGCAGTTTATGACAAGGAGATTGATAATCATGCAGGACTCAACAGACGAAGTCTTACAGAAGAACACATTTTTTAGAGTAATGTAGAAAAACATTGCATATGCAAGATGTTCATTGATAACAGTAGAGAGAGTCTAAGTCACTGTGGAAATGACTACTGATGAATAGTTGTTTTTAAAAGTTACTGTTATGGGGAAGAGAATACCAAATTGTGTGTATCCCCACATTTCTATAGTGTTTTTAAAATTTAATTCTGGCAAATTTTCCTTCATCTTGAGTGGATATATCTTTGAGATATTCTTGTTTCTTAAACCTGGTGATACATAGTGTCTCCTCAGATAGACTGTTGAAGTTTTATGCCACTAAAAACATTCCCTGAAAAAAAAAAATTCTCTGCTGGGTACAGTGGATCACCTCTAAACACAGCTATTGGGAGACTGAGACAAGAGAATGGCAAGTCTCAGGCCAAAAGAAACACTTTAGAGAGACCCAGTTTCCAAAAATAAACAAATATACAACTCTGGCAGAGCTCTTGCCAATGTTGCAACGTTCTAGGGTTAAATCACTGAGTACACACAATATACCCCACCAACAAACAGTTAAAGAGGTAATAGCACCTAAAATTCAAGCTTATTATTACTTTTTATTTTTGGCAGACTATCATTCTCTCTAAATATTCTAAGTTGTTTACGTAAATCTACATACATTTTTCAGCTGGACCACTTTGGTTCTCATCATCTGAAGAAGAGGAGGAAGGTCTTGATGGTACCAAAAATAAGCAGCCACAGGTGTGTTCACTCAGATATATTTTTTAAAACTTCTGATTTCTTACTGTATTCCTTGTTTTAAGAAAGTCAATATGGGCAAATTTGATTACCTTTCATAACAGTGGTTTGAAATGTAAAGATGATAATTTAATATTGAAACCTAATAGAATTTAACTGGTAATGAATCTTAAAATAGCATTAAAATTCAGGATAACATGTAGATAAATATTATTTTTGTGATTTGGGCAGAATTTTTTCTGAATATTACTTGGGTTTCCATTTTTTTAACCCCTGAAAATGATGAAAAAGTTAAAATTAGTGGTTTTGCTAATAACCATTTTAATTAATGAACATATATAGTGGTGATGGTCATTGAGTACATTTATGATAAAAGATGGTCATTCCCAGTGGCTCAGTTTTAGTTACATGTAAACATGGAAAATCACACCCATCTTAGGTGCTCTGTGGGTATCACAGGCAGAGTTAGTGAAAAGACACACATACATGCAGATCCTAATCAGACAGCAATTTCAGACCAGTTTTTCTCACACACTCAAATGTGCATAGCTCACACACCCATCCCATGGATGACTGGTGAAATCCTTGAATTCATTTACTATTCTAAAAGCCAAAATTCTAGGTTTCATTTGGTCTAAGGCTCTCTATGCTGCCTCTCCAGGTTTTCTTTTTTCCATAGCTGCTCTTTTGTTATCCAGAATGCACACAGGAGCCAATATGACTCAAGCTCTGAAAAATATTCAGGAAGTGCTGTACATTTTTGTGCTGTCATTTTTCTTCATTGGTGTACTTTTTAGTTCTCTCTCAGAGGAACATGTTGTTTACTCTACCCAGATCCTGTGTATTGCTTTCTAACAGTACAATAGAGACATTTCTTCACCCTACTTTGTCATTTTATTAAACTGGATTTTCTCTCAGTGAAACACTTACTATAAGCTCTTTAGATTCTGTGAAACTGTGATGACCAAAATGAGGCAAGTCCAATAAAGTCTTATTCCTGCTCAACATCACATAATTCCAAATCTCTTATCACACTGAGTCTCATAAGTCTGTTTATTAAAACATGTAATGAAACATAATATTAATTATATTTCTCAAAAATGTTTAATTAAGTATTTAATGCATTCTCATCTTGTGGGGTTGTGATATATGGTTGTTTACATGCTTAGAATACATGCATTTATGTTATTAAATTTTCAGGAAATACCTTTTCTGATATCCATCCTGCTTTTACCAAATCTGGAGCCATTGGAAGACAAGAGTTCAGCTTCATCTAAAGCACAAATTCTAGGTTGCCCTGTGGAAAATATGACTGTCCTTATCTACATTTTAGTTAGCTGCTTTCAAGACCAAAATTTGGGTGATTTCTAAAAGAGTGATAGTGAAGTTTTCATGCAGCTCATTGGGGTCCTTTATTTTGCAGGTATTTTCTGAGGGTGGTCCACAGATGTGCATTTCTCACTCATCTGGAGAGAAACATTATATAGCAAAAGAGAAAGCAGATGGATATGTCCATGGTAAGAACTACATACTCTACACAATTCTTTGGACAGAATATTGATTTCTAACATGAGTGCTGATTTATTCTAATACTTGGAAAAATGAAATACAAGACATGCATAGATCATAGGGGAGTTGGAAATTGTGAAGTAGAGAGGATAAGGGTGAATACACATTGGGAAAGGCAGAGAGAGTGAGTGCAGTGAGTAAATGAAGGGAAAAGAATCCATGAAGGCTGATAAATTTCAGTCATGTACCAGAATAAAAAGACCACCTGTTCAAAATGTGGAAGGAAAATGGGAGTTTCCAGTTGTGCAAATGACTCAAGGTGTGAATATTTTTTCTCACCACTCATTTCTGAGTTGTCATTAGAAAGGAATTGACATGTGAAGAACTGATCATGAAAAAAGGAAGTTTATTTTCTTTTTAAGTGAAATGTTCATAAATCCATGTGTCATAAATTTATATAAAACAATATTGTAATTAAAACAAATAAAAAATAAAAATACCTATATCATAGACATTCTTGCCACTACCTGGGATGAAGCACAGATGGCAGACACAGAAGTATGGGAAGTGGAAAAATGTGCAAATTTTTATGGACTGATACCTAAATTCATAGGTTTTTAAAATATTCTTTGGACAATTTGGAAAGGAGAAGGGAGAATGGACACTGAGAAAAGCAGAGAGAATACAGTGAGTAAATGAAGGAGAAAGGACTTCTTCTCATCGTTTAGGTTTGGGAACATGATTGTGTGGAAAACTGGCTCTATTATTGTAAGGCATTTGAAGGCAGGGAAATGAGAAGCAGAGTAAGTGCAGACCCAGACTCTCACACTCTAATAGATCATCTGTGGGGATCCCTATTCAAAATGCATACTCTGACTGACCTGGCCTGCACATCTATGTTTTTTTCCATGTAAGGTGATTCCAGTGATCACTATCTGCTGGCCACCATGTAACGAGGTCAGGAAAGGATTTCCTTTTAGCAAAACTAAATGCAGAGCCACTGGAACATCAAATGTAATAAAGTTATTGCATACATGTAGTTTTTATTCTGATCTTGTCTCTTGGCAAGTGATAAGAACTCAAAGTATAGAATTTATTTTTCTTAGGTCTAATCCTTAAATTGGAAATTAAGAAAGAGTGGTGGACTGGGGTTGTAGCTTAGTGGTAGAGTGCTTACCTTGCATGCATGAGGCACTGGGTTCTATCCTCAGCAACATATGTAAATAAATAAATAAATAAATAAATAAACAAACAAACAAACAAATAAATAAATAAATAAATAAATAAAATGAAGTCATTGTGTCCATCTACAACTAAAAAAAGAAAAGAAATGAAAAAGAAATGGTTTGGATAATTCATAGACAAAATGCAAAATATAAAGAATCAAGACCAGAGATCAAGATGTTGCTTTTGAAAAGTTCCTGGGAAGGAGAAATGTGGAAGAAACAAAATAAGTTAGCTGCGTAATCTTGGAGGGAATGATGGGGAAACTGAGAGCATGCAATTCAGGGGCTATCAGTATATCTATCTTTCACAATATGTGAGAGATTGTAACTTGTCCATCATTTGAATCATGAGGGGCTTGTAACTTGGGGAAAGATTCCAGCCATGACCATCTTTTCTCCATACCTATCAGACATACTGCTTGCTGTGGTTTAAATTGAGTCATTCTGAGGAGCAAAATTACATTTCAGAATCATTCGTGATTTTTAATGACAGCTCTACTCTTTCTGTTCTTTCCTCTCTTCCTTCCTTCCTTCCTTCCTTCCTTCCTTCCTTCCTTCCTTCCTTCCTTCCTCCCTTCCTTTCTTCCTTTCTTCTTTCCTTTCTATTCCCTTCCCTCCCTCTCTGTCTTTTTTCCTTACAAAATTACTTTCGTATTTCTTTCCTATTTGCCTTAAAATAAAATTTTAATCATGGGCATTCTAGAAATTCACTTCATTACTGAGCTACATCCTCATCCTTCAAAAGCTAATTATAATTTTTTGATAGGCCTGGCCTTTTATGAACACAATTAAAACATTGGCAAGTCACACCAAACCAAATTCATTTGTAAACAGAACTCTATATACAGTTTACTCTTTGAATACCCCAAATCTTTGTCATATATGCATGTGTTTGTGTGTGTAATATTATATTATTGTTATCAGATAAAGCTGTGCTCTTTCATTTCAACTTTCCCTTTAAATTTTTATGTCTCAAAAGTTTAAACCAATTAAACCTTATTTCTTAGATGTGGAAACTATCTATTCTCACACAAGGAGATCATGAAAATCTAATCTGTTTAAACCAGAGAATACAGGAAAAGAGGATGCACAAGAGGAACCAGCATCCCACCTGAATATAAGAAACAAACAATAAGTGTCATAGCTTTCAGTGTCAAAATATGTATTTCAACTGACTCCTTCAGATATCTTTGTTGAGAAATGAACCTAACATTTCCCTGGGATCTGAACATAGCTTTGGCCTTACTAAACAAAAATGAAAGGACAAATGCAGTAAATATACACATACTTAAAATTATAAAGATTAAATGTTTTCATAGGGACCTTCTTTGCTTCTCCACTAGAGGATTGTTGGATTCTCCATCAATCTGTATCTTTTCATTGGTATGTTTCCTTGTCTGTTTTATTTATGGTCATTGGACAAATAATCTCAGGTTTGTGAAATGAACAGCATGTTTCACAAAACCTATTCACAAAATTCCTTTGGCAGATTTTAGTCACATGATTGTTGTCAGCCAAACCAGCCAGCACAGAAACCCAGGAGATAGCATAATTTTTAGCACAGCTGAACCATGGACGTCAGATGTATGTGGAGGCATCTGTAATGTATGAGTTGTTTTGTCCTCTTCAACTTTGCTTGATTATATACCCCTTTTGTTTTTCAGCCTGTAGGGATTCATCTGATTTCAGAAAGGTAATTAAATTTCTATATTTATTCTAAATTATTAACTTTGTAGTCAATGAAAAATACACTCATTATGTATTATCTTCTTTCTAAGCGCACCGATCCCATCACAATGAAAGAGGCCCTTCCACGGAAAGGATTAGGCAAGGTGAAAGAAAAGACAGTCAAATTCGGTAAGTTTTACATTACAACACTCCAGGGAAAACAATGTTAAGACACTTGAAATGCTACCAGTGTTCTCACATGTAAAGTGGTTTTCCCAAAGAGGTTGGAGGATTTTCCTCACAATGTCATCAGTAGTCACAGAAAATGATCTCTCCTCTGTGTTTCTGGGAATATCCCCTCAATTCTGAATTGTTTCCCCTACATATCATACTATTACATTCTCCCTATTTCCAGCCTTTGGCGTGAACTAGCTACCATGCAAATGTCACCATAAGCATCCCTTTAGAATGTGAAAGGTCAACCTTCTGAAATTTCTTAGAAATATTTCCTGACATGAGCCAAGCCTCATTCTGTATCTTTATACCTTTCCTCTGCCTCAACTGTCCTCTGGCATTAGGCCTCACCTATCCCTTTATTCTGGGACAAATCCTGACCTATTTCATACTTTTCTCTGTGTGGGCCTACAGCATTTCATGCTCTCACTATCTCCTGCTCTCTGGCTACTCACCTCTCACCTGTCTTTTTGAGGGATGAGTAGACAGAAAAAACACTATCTCTGGGGGCACATTTTCTCTGCCTTCTTAGGTCATTTTCTCTGACACTTCAGCTGGTCACATTAGCTTCCAGACACATCGGTTCCCCTTTGCCCTTCTCACTGAAGTCACATGGGTATAGTCTAGCCTGCACCAGTTTTTTCTACCTTCCATCAGGCACAACCTAGGTCCCTTGATTGGCACTTCCAGGATCCTCATGTGCGCGCATGTGTGTGTGTGTGTGTGTGTGTGTGTGTGTGTTGTTTAGAGGAACTGAATCAAAGAAACTACTGTTGCACTCTTTCCGAGGATGGCTATGGCTTCAGCACTCCCATCACGCATTGAGAGAAGAGCATGCTTTTTAAGCACCAGTGCATAGTGCACCTTTTGGTCAGATCAGCTTAAGCAATATTTTTGATCTCAGGTTTCTCCTTAGCAGGGCACATCATGGTACAACTTAGAATGCAACTTCCTCTTCTCTCTCCCCCTTTGTCTGAGGCAGATCTGCACTGATATTTGCATGCAGGTTGTAGGCTTTTTTTGTTTATGGTACACAGATTGCTAAATCTCTGGACCTTTTCAGTGTTCAGAAATTTTAGGGATTTGAATAAAATCCCTCTTTCACTCACTTTGCTGAGAAGCTCTTCACCAACTCTTTGGTCTCCATGCAATAGTGCAGCTTAGAATGCAGCTTACTCTATACTAACATTTTCCCAGAATCAGCCCTTCTTTCCATGTGTATTTTCAAGCTTGTTTCTGAGCAAATTTCATTGATCTTGAGTAGAAAAATCTTGGCAATATGGTTTGCACTGAACCTTGTATCCTGTCATGTCTCTATAAGATGTGTGTTGAGGATTTGGATCAAGAAAAAAATACTCCCTGAGAACTCAATGTTTGTTGGGTGCAAATGGGTACATCTTTATTCACAACCACTTAGAAGTCCAAGCCTTGAAGGATGTCTGCATTCAGTCCACTCAGAGGACTCCAGTTGCAAATTAAAGTGGCCATGGGTTAGGACTAAGTGGTAGAGTATTTGACAAGAATGCATAAGTTTGTGGGTCCACTTCCAAGGTATATACACAAAGAAAGAAAAAGAAATAAAAAAAACTGTGAAGAGTTGAAACCAGTAATTATTCATAAAATCTTAAACTTAAATGGAAGTCATATTTGGGAATATTAAGTTGTTTTGGTGTTACAATTATCCTTTTCTATTTGGATTGATGTTCATGCTTTATAATGCAGTTCTAAGGAATGTGAGTAAATGTATTCATTTATCAGCAGAGACCCATTTTGACATGACTTCAGAAGAAGAGTACAAAAGTTTTGGTGACGCTCAATGTACCCAGTCTCAGGTATGTCAACATATAAAGTGTTTCTTCCAGTTTCTTCTTGTTTTTCTTTCTTGAGGAAAGTAAAGGAGGCCAAATGAAAATGCCTTTTCAACAGTCTTTTGGAATCCAAACATTATATATTAGTTATTACATCTAAAAACACTCTGAACTGGTTAGAATCTGAAAATAGCATTAGTAGTCCTGTCAACTTATAGCTAAATTTACTATGTAATGGAGGCAAAACAATTCTAAATGTTGCTAATGCTTCCACTTGCATAAAAATTTTGAAAAATAAAAAGTTGAGACTAAATTTGAGAATGACGAATAACCACCTTGGTTATGAATGGTAATGGTCACTGACTGCATTCATGTGAAAGGATGATGTTGTCAAAGGCTCAAAATTCTAGTGAAAATCAGTAGTTATTTGCTACAAGTTGAAATATATATAAACTTTACATCCTGGATAATTAATGTTTATTTGTTATTTTTTGTTTATTTTTTATTGATTTTTAAAAAAAATAAATGACAGCAGCAGAATGCATTATAATTCTTATTACACATATATAGCACAATATTTTATATCTCTGGTTGTGTATAAAGTATGTTGACCCAATTTCTGTCTTCTTACATGTATTAAACAATTTTTGAGTTCACTCAGACGACTCCAGTTGCCAATTAAAGTGACCTTTTCATTTTGTTTCTCATCCTTGCAGAAAATACAGTCAATGTGTTGAATAATTTTATCAAAATGTCTTAGTATATAAAAGAAATGTATTTGTGTGCATTAATGGGGGGGATGATGGAATTTAGAGATGCTGTCTCATCATTTTTCTCACATTGCCAACATTCCTGGTGTGAGATTTAGCACACATCTAGATTTATTTTATTTGGCTGGCACATGTATGTCCTTGGGTTTACAGCTTTCCCTTTGGGGTGTATCCTGGGCAGGGGCCATATCTCAGTGTCAAATCCCGAACTGAACACCTAAGTCTCATATTTTCAAACAAAAACTTTGTTAGTTCATTGTTTAAAAAATGTAATCCTATTTAATATAAAACATACTCCTCAAAATTTTTTTAAAATAAGACTTGAAAGCCTTCTCACATTTGATGGTGAATGCAAAGTTGGATGAGTTACAATGAATATCATTTCTCCAATCTTTTGGGATGTATACACCTTTGTTAGCATGTTGTCAAGGAATGCCTTTTCTATGACATCCACCCTGCTTTTACCAAATCAGGAGCCATTGGAAGATAAGTGTTCAGCTTCATCTGGAACACAATGCTAAGAAACCCTATGGAAAGTATGACTGCTCAGTCTGTAGTTATCTACATGTTAGTTAGCTGCTTTCAAGACCAAAATTTAGGTGATGTCTAAAAGAGTGATAGTGAAGTCTTCATGCAGCTCATTGGGGTCCTTCATTTTGCAGGTATTTTCTGAGGATCATCCACAGATATGTGTTTCTCACTCATCTGGAGAGAAACATCATAAAACAAAAGAGAAAGAAGATGGACATGACCATGGTAAGAACAACATATTCTACACAGTTCTTTGGATAGAATATTGATTTATAACATGAGTGCTGATATATTCTAATACTGGGAGAAATGAACCTAGTAAACAGGGAATAAAGAAAAAGCTAGAAAGATAAAGAGTTGTCTCTCTCAAGACCAATTTCCAGCAGCAGGTTAAGTGGGAGTGTCCCTCTTAGTTTCTGTACAAGACAAGTATAGACCACAGGGGAGTTGGAAAACTTGAATTTTTAGGTTGGAAACAATAATGTTCTTCACATTCCACCTGCTTTATGTTCATTTCTCAGTGTATTTTCATTTTCCTCAGGGAATCTTTTCTATAGATCAGATTTATGTATTAGATCACAAACCTCTTTTCTAATATCATCTGTCTAAAATTATAATGATCTTTTTTGTGTGTCTGTCTTCTCCATTAGACTTTAAGCTAAAGAACAATAGGGGTCTAATCTCATCTGCTATATCTTCAGAGTTCAGCATATTGTGTCACGTGTTTTATGCACTCATTGCTTTAGTATATAAATAATGCATGTGAAATATACAGCATTCATATATTTAAATTAGTCACATACTTTATTTCTATCTTCTTTTTTTTGACAGATTCTGTTAGCCTGTCGAAAACCCAGAAAGCAGTTCTATCACTTCAAAGAATAATAAAAAGCAAAAAAAGTCACTGCACACAGTGTTCACTACATGTTAAAAAAAATGCACAACTGGAAAATGAGATTCATGAGCCAAAAAAGAGGACATCAGAGTTTAAGCAAGAAAATATATAATTGAAACAACAACTCCACAATTTGAGGTATTATATCCTAGATTGAAACAAGGAGTGGAATCTTTTCCTTTAATCCAGTAAAATAAGAAGGAAAAAAATTTTTAACTACTGCCTCATCTGTTAGCACTTTGCAAAGGAGAAAACATGAATAAATTAGAAAATTCTTACAAATGTGATAGCATATTATTAAATGTGATTACTTCTAAAAGTTAAGTTCATATTTTCCCCATCACAATTTTAATGACTCTATAGAATCCCATCTGCTAGTAATCTATGTATTTAACAAGCATAATTTGGGATTGTTATTTGTTTATATTTTTAACTTTTTATTACAATTAATATTTCAAGAAATATCATTTATAAAAAAATCATTTCCTACTCAGATAGTATGGCATGTGCCTATAATTCCGGCAGCTTGGGAGACAAAGATAGGAGAATCAAAAGTTCAAAATAATCCTCATCAACATAGCAGCAATGTCCTAAGCAAATTAATGAGACCCTGTCTCAAAAAAAAAAAATGAAAAAGACCTTGGGATGTAGCTAAGGGATTTAGCTTCTGTGGATTCAATCCCTGGTACCATAGTTGGGAATGAGAAGAAAAGAAAAAAAATAACTTTCTATATTTCTGTTTACTTTTGAAAAAATTTCAATGTAGAGTTATTTGGTTAAAGTTGGGAAACTTTAAAAAGATTACAGGATTTTTAAATTTCTCTCAAGAAAGTTTGTATTCCACCAGTGAGGCATTTTTCACTGCCCTGAAACATGTTATTATGCATTTATAGTTTTTAGGCTGATTTGGGGGATCAAACTCAGGGTTTTGTGTTACTAGTGTGATGTGCTAGTGCTGAGCTAGACACTCGGCTACAATTCTAATATTAACATTCATTAAAAAATGAAATGAAAACAGATTATTTTTTATTCAAATTCATTCTCATTCATAAATTTGTTCATATTTCTATATTGAAAGGACAAATACTTTTTATGTTTTTTAGGTATACATGACAGTAGACTATATGTTGACATAAATTTATTTTTGTTATGTCTTATATTCCATTGTGTGTGTGCACACACACACATATTTTTTTTTATCCATTCATCTGTTGAAGAACATTACTCTTCATTATTGGATTAAATATTAGGTCCCATCTTGTTCAAAAATGGATTTTGAGTTTTTTGTAAAATACATAATGATCAAAAAGGTAAGTTGAGAGTGTTACCATAAAAGAAACATAAAAAGTATAATAACAGGTATTAGATTATTTACACCAGTTCGGGGTTATAGTAATACAAAAATACATATTTTTTTATATCTTTATTTTATTTATATGCGGTGCTAAGGATCGAACCCAACACCTTACCCATGCTAGGCAAACACTCTACCACTGTGCTACAGCCCCAGCCCCAAAAGACACATATTGAAAAAAGAATGTCTGAATGTGCTGTTACACTGTAAGCCAATTATAGGTATACCTGATATATTTTATTAAGATAAATGATATTACTACTGAATTCATAAGTTTGTATATAAACAATGTCTTTAAAACTTATTTGACATGAAATTATTTTTTTAACTGGGGAGGACCTATGATTGTGCAAAAAAATTACCTTAAACTTGTCAATTTACCAAATCATTTCTAAGTTCTTTTTCTGTGGTATCTAAAAGATTTGCTAGTAACAGAAACTTATCAAATAACAAAACAATCTTTTATTATTGACTTTCAATTATGTATGTTTTACACAAGATTAAAGGAGAAATTTAAAATGATAAACTATAAAAGCTTCAGAGAACATAGAAATTTTATTAAGATACTAAATCAGCATACAAAGAGCCAGAACATAAACAGACATTTTTGGTTTTTGGCAAAAATCAATAAAAAGGCATCCATATTAACTTCAGATATACCTTAAAAGAAGACGAGGTGAAGAGAAAAAATGATGATATGTTACATGCAAAAAATAAGAACCCATTAAAAGAAAAAGAAAGAGAATTTAACAAAGAGGATCAAGTGAGAAAGCAAGCTGAAATCTCTGTACAATAGATACAGAATTGGAGACTGCAAGAAATCATTTTAATCAGGTAAGTGAATGTTCAGTAAAATTTCAAATTTTTACTGTATTTCATTTGAATTATTTATAAAATCCCTTTAACTTATTGTATGTGTTCATGTTTCACTTAATGATGGCAATGTGGTCTGAGGAATGTGCTGTTTGGCAATTTCACCAACATGCAGTCATCATGTGTGTGTACTTCCAAACACTTCAGACATCTCCCACAATGCCAGGAAACACAGACTTATAAAACCTTCATTTATATGCAGTCTGCTGTTTCCCAAAGCATGGGTATGTTGGGTGTGAACTACTATTTTGATTTAAAACACAATGTTCATTATTTGGCAATAAAAAAATAAAAAAAGATCTGAAAAACCAGAAAAAAAAAAAACCCACAATGTTATCTGACCCTAAAATTAAATGATGATATTTATGACAAAACTAGTTACAGCAAAACTTAGTATTTGGTAGTTGTTCAGCATTTGTTTTCTGAATAAAGAAATTTAGTTTAATCACTGACATAAATACAAATTTAGGTGTTTTATGTTAAAATACAAACTAAATATCTATGCACCTATTTAAATAATTTTTTAAAAAAGTGTTTCACAATTACATTTCTGTCTGCATTTAAGAAATGTTTTTATTTAATTTTTTGATTTTTTTAAAGATAAAGAGAGACAATTTTAATATTTATTTTTTAGTTTTTGGCGGACACAACATCTTTGTTTGTATGTGGTGCTGAGGATCGAACCCGGGCCGCACGCATGCCAGGCGAGCGCGCTACCATTTGAGCCACATCCCCACCTCAAAAAATGTTTTCACTCACCCAAATTTATCTGTCATTTGTGCTAGTGAAATGTAAGACATTTACTCATAAAGAATAAATCTACCTTTTGGAATTATTTTTTAATCTTGAAGCCCCCACTCTTAAATTAAGCTTTTAGACTTCTGTCACCTGCTGAGATACAGCCAAAACCTTGATGAAATAAATTTGTAGATTTTAGCAGAACAAAATGAAACCTGCAGACAATTTCCATGAGACCATAATGCCAGAATTTACAATATAAAATTTCAGTAACACATCTTTGCAAACAAAAAGAGATAGACATGTGCAGAAAGGAAATGTTTCCTGAATTATTTTCTTCTGTTTTCAAATGATTGAGTGTGTGTGTGTGTGTGTGTGTGTGTGTGTGTGTGTGTGTAACATAGTTAAACAGTAAATCTATTAATTATGGGAAAGTATAGAGGGTTTTAATTCCATATATTTATAACCATAATGTACATATTTTGGAGGTGAGGGGTGCAATTTTTGTCCCATTGAATTAAGTAATGTTCTTAATTCAGCTGCATTTCTCCACAGCAGTCCCATGATGACTTTCAGAGTAGCCTTATAAAGAGAAAAGACTTTTAATATTTTCCAGAGGAATAGATGATTTTTCTATGATCTCAAAACCCTTGCTTCTAATAGTAGATCTTCTAGTTTGTGGAAGTGACTTTGCTCTCTTGTTGTATTAATGTGCATAACTACTCCCACTGTTAACTAAGGAGGAAAAGTGGTGCCAGCAAATGCTCTGGTTTTGTAAATCATTTAATCACTTTTAAGAGAAAGAAACACTTGGCTTCAAGTAATCTCCGACTTCAGTACAAAACACCTTTGGAAAAAATGGCATACCATAATATGTTCTTAGAAATAAATTACTGGTAAGTATTTGTTCCTATTACATAAGATCTGTTTGTTTCCTTTATTTTATATTGACTCATGTTTCAACATTCACTGAGATGAAACAAATGCTACTGAGTAGAAATCTCAGGATTTTCTCAGTAGAGCCTTACACATTTTGCCTTATTTGTCATTTGTGTTTTGAAACACAGGCCTTCTTTGGTGTTTGTCCATTCATAGAACAGAAGTAACTGGCTTTGTGGATGAGCACTAGAAGCAGAGGCAAAAGACTTGGAGAAAAATCATGCAATTTGCCTATGTTTTTAGCCTTGTGCTCCTTTTCAGAATTGTGATACATTGTTCATTGATATAGATCATGTGTTTAATGCTGTTTCTACATTTATAATTTATCAATAGATGCAATTCTCATTCCCAGCTACAAAATGTTAGAAAACAGAATATGCTAGGAATATTTTTAGGAAAAGACCTTGGAGAACTTTTCTATGTCTCGGTAGATGTAGAGCTAAGGCTCTTACTATGGTCTGGTTGAATACATGAGGTGTCAGATTACAAACTTATTCTTCTTAAAGTTAAGTGTTCTTTTATTTGCCACTGAAGTCATCCCAGCAGCTAGGTACATAATAAAATATTTGGAATTTTTAACTGTTTAAAGGGTAGATCATATGACCCTAAAAGTGGATCAAAAGAGATATAGTGAATTCTAATTTTTATTTATTGTTTTTAGGTATACATTACAATAGAGTTCTTTTGGTGTATTACACATACATAGCATATAACTTCTATGTAGAGTTTTTCTGGTCATGTATTCATATGTGAACATAGGAATGTAATTTCAGATTCATTCTACTATATTCCCCTCCCCTCTCAGCCCTTTATTCACATTTGTCTAACCAACAAACTTCTATTCTTTTATTCTCCACCCTTATGTGTGTTAGCAACTACATGTTAAAGAGAATATTCAGACTTTGGATTTGGAGGACTGGATTTTTTCACTTGGCATGATAGTGTCCAGTTCCATTCATTTGCCAGCAAATGCCATAATTTCATTCTTCATGGCTGAATCCATTGTATATATATGACACATTGTCTTTATCCTTCCATGTGTTGAAAGGCACGTAGGTTGGTTACACAGCTTAACTTTTGTGAAGAGCTGCTATAAATATTTATGTGGCTGTGTCACTATAGTATCATTGGAGTATACACTGAGGAGCAGAATAACTGGGTCAAATGGTCGTTCCATTCCAGGTTTTGTGAGAAATCTATATACTGCTTGCCTGAAAAATTGCTTGGTGCAATGTATGAGTGAATCTTTTCCCCACATTCTCACCAACATTTATTGTTACTTGCATACTTTATATCTCAGTGTAGTTTTAATTTTTATTTTTCTAATCACTAAAGATGTTGAACATTTTTTTCATATACTTGTTAACTGTTTGTAGATATTTTTCATTGAAGTGCTTGCTCAGTTTTTTGTTCATTTATTGATTGGGTTATTTTTTGTTTGTGAGTTATTTTTTGAGTTGTTTATATATTCTGGAGATTAATGCTCTATCTGACATGTCAGTGACAAAGATTTTCTCCCATTCTATATGCTGTCTACTCACATTCTTGATGGTTTCCTTTGCTGTAAAGATACCACCCCATTTATTGATTCTTTATTTTACTTCTTGTGCTTTAAGTGTCTTTTTGAGGAATTCAGTTCCTACACTGACAAGATGGAGCGTGGGCCTGTCTAGTCTTGTAATAGGTCTAGGGTCTTTTATCTATTATCTAGGTCCTTGATCCAATTTGTTTTTGAGAAGTAGGGGTTAAATTTCTCCTATGACATATGGGTTTTCAGTGTTCCCAGCACAATTGGTTGAGGAACCTATCCTTTCCCCAATGCATGTTTTATAGTGTGTTTGTCTAGTATTAGATAACTATATGTGTGGGGTTTTCTCTGTCACTTCTCTTCTGAGAAGTTATTTTTTTTTTACATTGGCAAACTAACTAATCACTTAATCTATTCTTTCATTCTGGTATAATGTAGATTTTTTCAATCTTTAATTTTTTTCTTTTTTTATAACCAGGAATTGAACCAGGGTGCTCAACCACTGAGATGCATCCCAGCCATTTATTTATTTATTTATTTACTTATTTATTTATGAATGAGTCAGGGTCTCAATGAATTGCTGAAGAGTGGCTTTGAACCTGTGATCCTCCTGCCTCAGTATCCTGAGACACTGGTATTACAAGCATGAGCCCCTGAACCTGGCAGTTCTTACATTCTTTAAGTTATAATTTTCTTTTACTCTCATAGATCCATCTTTTTGAATTAACTTTTGAACTCTTGGGAATTTATATTTTTATAAGCTCAGAAGTTTACATCTAATTTTTCTTCTGTGGGTATCTATTTATTGAAACACCTTCACCAAATAAATAAACAGGTTTTTCTTTAATTTCAGTGAAAATTATGAAACATCATTTTATTGAGTGCTAGCTAAATGTATCCTTGGTTTTATTTAGGTTTCTCCTAGTGATGGGACAGAGAACAAGCTATTGCATAAATATCACAAGAAGAAGGATGAGGTCTCTATGAAGAGACTAGGAATGGACACAGTAAAATATCAGAACCAGGAAAAGAAGTGCTTTGAGAATACTGAAATTTTAAGAGAAAAGAATACCAGCCTTCCATGGATTCAAAAATTGAATGAGGAAACACTTATGGAAATATTTCAGGACAATGAACAGTTGGGTATTTGGAAAGTTGAGAATACATTGCAAAATTTCACACCTGAGAGTGAAAACCAAAGCACAGAAAGACCAGAAAAAGATGTCAAATCTCATTCTGCCAGATCTGGTCCTGCTCCACCCCATCAAGGTGAAAATCCAACACCAAAAAGAAATCTAAAAGTTGCTTTCCAGAGAGGCAGAGATAAAGACTTTTGTTCACAGGAAAAAAAGAATATTGATGTATCTAACCTAAACGGTAGTAGTGAGATTCCTTCCCAACAGGTTCCAAAGTCTGAAGTAAAAACAAGTGACCTAGAAAACAAGCTGCATCAGACAAGAGGAATGACTTTGGCTACAGATCAAGTAAACAGATACCTAAAACAAAGACAGTGCCAACTGAAGGAGATGGAACACAGGTATCAAAATGAAGAAAGAAAAAGGAATGAACACTTCAGAAAGCAGGAAGCTTCTAAAGAGAAGGTATCTAAACTACAAAGAGAAACTACATTGCATGAAGACCAATTGCATGACTATCAGAACAAAGGTGAAAATAAAATAGATGGAATTATTAATGTCCAAACCCAATTTTATGATGTTATTAAAATACTTCAAGCTCGGAATGACAGATATCGTCTCATGCTGGAAAACAAATATTTGGAATTAATCAATGAAACTAATCATTTAAAAGAACAACTGGATCAATATGGAAAGGAGGAAGCAGAAGAAGTAAGTATCAAGCAAGATATCTTTATAAAGAGTCTTCAAAGGAATACTCAAAGTGATATCTGCTTATGGCTAAATGTTGAATCTTGATGAATATAAAAATGTAGATATTATGAATGTGTTTCTGAATCAACACAGAACTACAACCTGTTGTCCAGCAAAAATAACTTAGACCTCATTTGCAGCACAACCAATCTGTGTTTGAAGTGCTGAGTATTCCAATTTCCCTGCTCTGATTCTTACACACTGTGTACATATTTTAAAATAACTATAGGTACTCATGTGTCAACTAAACACAAAACACTTAATTAAAATGTATTTTAATATTTAAAAAGGAGGAAATTTTTAAAACTTGGGCCTGACCTTTCAATTTAAAAAATTGTTTCTTATAAAGATTTAAGAGGTTTAGTTAAGATTTTTTTGTAGGTTTATATGCTGACATTAGTAATATGGTCTCAATAATGCTGAAACAATATCTAATTTTGGTGCTATTAATTCAACCCAAAGTTTGCACATGCTAAATACATGTTCTACCAATGAGCTACATCCCATTACTGAATAACAATTTTAATTTCTTCTTGTTGCTATACTTGAATATCACAATGAAACACATAATGGAAATGCTCATACATAGTTTCAAATAAATTAGTTACTTTTACAGTTCATTCCAGATTTTACAGTTGAACTGAAATGTAGATGCTGTATTTTGTAATAGACTTTCTTCAGTATATTTTTGTATATTTCTAGTTGGTAAATTTATTTTTAGTCATTTAAGTTTAACATAAATCTGAAAATAATTGTCCTGATATTTTTTTTTGTTTTCATTCATGTCTTGTCCACTTCTTTAAAAGCATCTATTTGTCATTATCATAAATTGGGACTAATGTGATGAATTGCAGCAAAACCAGAGTTGATTTCATCTGTAATTGGATGCATATATTCATGATAACTTGCTAATAGTTTTCTTCATTTCATGGCCTAACTCCTATTATATAGTGACAAAGATAATTGTAGCCATCTAAAATTCATTAATTTGGCACTGAACCCCCATGTCCAAATTAATGAGGGTGGCAGGGTTTATGTAAAGCAGGAGTGGTGTGAGGACCAGTGAGAAATCCAGGAGATGTGGACAGGCAGTGAGGTGGAGACCAGGTTACCAAGCATCTCCTTTATTCTTTGTGAAAGTATATTGGAATTATTTTAGCAAAGCTTTAAAGATGTGAGGATGTGGAGTATTAACTTGAGTCTCTAATAAAAGAGGGATAATAACCTCAGTAGAATTCACCACTACCAATGAGACCTGAGTAACCATTTTTGATTGAGATTTCAGTAGTTTGTTAAACATTGCAACTTTATAAAGGGCAGTATGTAGAGATACAGGGCTCACCCTGTATAAGGAATGTGTGTAAGGAATGTGATAGTGACTAAGCAGGAGTACACAATCTTCTATTTTCTTAAGGGAATTCAGAAATAAACAGCAGCTTACTGTTGTATGTAGTGATATTTTTTTCAGAGTAAACATTATTATATAATAATAATAATAACAATAGTAATAATTATAACAATAACAATAATAATAATAAATTTTTAAAGTGAGCTGAGTAACAAAATCATTAACAGAAATATCATGTAGTTGCGAGGCATCTTGAAAAAGAGCCTGCTGGTACCCTGAAACTACAACATGTATCAGAGTCTTCTCTAGAAGATTTAGCACATTTTCACATGAATTTAAAATATAAGGACAGGATTTAATGAAGAAACTAAGACAAATGACAAGTCAAGTATGTAGAAAATTGAACATGTCATCTGTAAATCAACACCTGCTTAAGTAATAAAAGTTATTCTGGGATACTAATTTCAATGAACAGCTTTCTTTATATTTTCATTATAATTGATTTTATTATATTTGGGGATCTTTATACTGCTCTTATTTCTTACACTTAAAATTTTCTTTTAGAATTTTTCTCTTACAAAATCAGCATCTTTCACCAAAATATCTAGTCTGAGGAAAACTGAAACTTTTTTTCTATCACCCAGCAGCTTTTCATGCTGTCTCTACTTCCATGGTACAACAAGGAAAACTAAATTAGAGGTACTATTTAATAGAATGTTTCAGGAAAATTTGTTATTTTTACTTCATTTTTGTGCATCTATTTAAAATCTGCAAGTAATTACTAAATTGACTTTAAAAATGTGTACAAATTGTTTTATGCTTTTCTTAAAATACAGATATGTTTTAGGTTTTAGTTTAATTATTGAAAAACTTAGGCTATTTCTTTATTTTTTTCATTTATTTAGATACATTATGAAGCATATAAATATTTGTATTATGTCTGGACTGATATCCAAACT
This sequence comes from Callospermophilus lateralis, assembly GCF_048772815.1. NCBI lineage: Eukaryota > Metazoa > Chordata > Mammalia > Rodentia > Sciuridae > Callospermophilus > Callospermophilus lateralis. The sequence continues at coordinate 7,438,318 of NC_135320.1, read as the reverse complement.
AGACAATGAAAAATGTTAGCTAAGTGTTTTTTCAGTACATCTCTTGAAAGGCATTTTAATTATATATGTAATGCACCTGACATCGAATTCACCCATATAACATGTAAAATACAGTGTCTTTTAGTACAGTAACAGAGTTGTGTAACCATTTACACAGTCAATTTTAGAACATTTTCATGTTCTTCAAAAGAAACCTGGAACCTCTCAGCTGTCAGTTTTCTAATCCCTACATGTCCAAAGTCCTAGAAAACTAAGAATATATTATTTTAGTAATTTACAAATGTAAACAATAGTACTTTTTATTTTTATATTTATTTTTTAACTTTAGGCAAGACTCTATTTTATTTTTATGTGATTTTTAAATTTGTTTTAATTAGTTACCCATGACAATACAATGACCTTGACATATCATACATTTGAATCACATGGGATAAAATATCTCATTTTTCTGAATATGCAGGTTGCAGAATCACATTGGTCATGCATTCACATATATACACATGGTAATAATAATGTCCGTTTTATTCTACTATCCTTCCTATCTCCCCAGCCTTCCCCTCCCTTCCCATCACTTCTCTCTACCTAATCTAAGATAACACTATTATTTTTTTCTCACATCTTCATACATGTATTTTGTATAACAATGAAGGTCTCCTTCCACCATCCATGGAATTCCCTTTCTCACTCCTTTTCCCTCCCACCCCTCTTCCCGATGTAGAGGTAATCTTCTTCCCATGCTCTTCCTCTCTTCCCCATTTTGAGTCACCCCCCTCATATCAGAGAAGACACTCAGCGTTTGTTTTTCTTGGGATTGTTTAACTTAACTTAGCATAATCTTCTCTAATGCTATTTATTTCCCTGCAAATGCCATGGTCTCATTATTTTTAGTGCTGAGTAATATTCCATTGAGTACATATGCCACATGTTTTTATCCATTCATCCATTGAAGGACATCTAGGTTGGCTCCACAGTCTAGCTATTGTGAATTGTGCTGCGATAAACATTGATGTGGCTATGTCCCTGTAGTACACTGTTTCTTTATTGTTCTTTTTAGATATATATGACAGTAGACTGTATTTGAATATTTGCATCATAGATTATAACTTCACATTTTTATATATGTACATAATGTGGAGTTACACTGGTCATGTATTCACATGTGAATATAGGAAAGTTGATTCAGATTTATTCTACTGTCTTTTCTGTTTCCATTTTCATTCCCATTCCTTTTGTCTTAATTCAATGAACTTCTATTCTTTTTTCCCACATTCCTTACTGTGTGTTAGCATTCACTTATGAAAGAGAACTTCCAGCCTTTGGATTTGGAGAATTGGCTTATTTCACTTAGGATGATAATCTCCAGTTCCATCCATTTACTGGCAAATGCCATAGTTTCATTCTTTCTCACTGCTTATAAATATTCCATCCTGTGTACATGACACATTTTTAAATCTGTTCATCTATTGAAGGTTTCATAGCTTCTATATTGTGATTTGAGCCACTTTAGACATTATTGTGGATGTGTCATTGTAGTATGATGATTTCAAGAATTTTGTGTGTAAATCAAGGAGTGGGATAAGTGGGTCAAATGGCGGTTACATTCCAAGATTTCTGAGGACTCTCCATACTGCTTTCCAGAGTGATTGCACCAATTTGCAGTCCCATCAGCAATGGGTAAGTGAACATTTTCCCCACACTGCGACCAATATCTATCATTATTTTATTCTTTTCAGTTGCCATTCTGACCCAAATGAGATGGAATCTCAGTGTGGCATTTGCATTTCTCGAATTGAATTTTTTTTTTCATATATTTTCTGACCATTTGCATATGTTCTTCTGGGAAGTGCCTTTTCAGTTTCTTTGCCCATTTATTGATTGGATTATTGATTAGCATTCTTTTGGTGTTAAAAAAGTTGAATTATTTGTACATCCTTGTGATTAATGTTCTATCTGAGGTGCACATGGCAAAGATTTTCTCACATTTCGAAGGCTCTCTGTTCATAATTCCTGATGGTTTTCTTTGCTGTGAAAAAAGTTTTTTAGTTTGATACCAACCCATTTATTGATCCTTTTTTTTTAAAAAAAAACAGAATAGTGGTATATAGACCACGATATCTTTATTTTTATGTGGTGGTGAGGATCAAACACAATGCCTCACACATGGAAAGCAAGCACTCTACCACTGAGCTACAGCCCCAGCCCCAGACCCATATTGATGCTTTTAAAAAATATTTTTATTTGTAGATAGACACATTATCTTTATTTATTCATGTGTGGTGCTGAGGATCAATCCAAGAGCTGCACACATGCTAAGCAAGCACTCTACCACTGAACTACCAGCCACCATTTGCTGATTCTTGATATTAACTTTTGCTTTTGGGAAATCTTGTTTGGAAGTTGACCTATAGTTCTAACTCTAAAATTACTCTGTAATGGATGTTTCATACAAGTGAATTTATACAACAGTAGGTATTTTGTTTTTTATCAGTTTCATTGACTTAGAATACAATTTTCAGGGATCCTCTGTGTTGTTGCAAGAATCACTATTTTATTTCTTTCTGTTGTCTAGTAGAATTTTGTTTTTTGACCATGTCACTTAGCCAGTTGTCAGTTGCTAAACCATAAAATGCTTCCACCTCTTGACAACTCCAGTACTACATGACTGGGGGCATATATTTACAAGTCAATATTTGGACATGCTTTTATTACCCTGTCTCTTTGTGGTCTTTATGAATTGTGTCGATTGTACCATATCTCTGTCTTATTCATGCTGTACTTTCTGACTTGTCTGTTTTTATTCACTTGATCATGTTTATTCAGAGATCACATAAAATGAATTTTTATTTTTGATGCACTTTCTCTGACTTTTCTGTCACCAACAGTGTTTGCATGGTGATTATCTTGTTGAGATATAAATTCTCCCAAGGTGAGAGTAATATCTGATATCCACACCTATTCTACAATGAATGGAAAATATTAATGCCTATAGTTGTTTTAAAAAAATTACTATTTGATATCAATCAATATTTTTTGTTACTAGATTGACCTGTTAAGATTTTTATTCTAACTATATTTCAGTGACAAAATATAAAATTAAATTCATTTAATCCAATAGTAAATTCAGTATGGGAAAAATCATCTTCTATATAGATTTCCTCAACATTTATTATGTAGCCAGAATTGGGATTTATAGATGTGTAATCCTTACCAACTGAAAAGCTAATATACCTTATTATAGAAACTTAATCTACTCTTCATAATGCTGGTATAGATTATGTTTTGTTGCAATTGAAATTATGTAAAATTTGTTGTTTGAGTTTGTGTCAAATATTTTCAGTATCGTATTTTCATATTGTGTTTTTCATACTTCTTTTATTCATGCAGATGGATGATCTTACTACAAAGATGAAAATGCGTCTTCAAAGCATTTACATTTGAGAACAAACTATGACTGTTTTATGCAGAACTTGTTTTTTATAAAAAGTGTGCAAAATACATTTGAAAAAATAGAAAGGAATCAAAAGAAGTTGGAAGAAAATGTAGTAAACTTTCCAAGGCACACACGGAGCACTTTAGTAGAACGAGGCCAAGGAGTATGGTGGGAATGTGACATTGAACATCGAGCAAGATGGGATTTAGAGGAGAAGCAAAAACAAGTATTTCTGATTTTACAGGCTATCTTACTTATCTGCAGTTTGCTTTAACTCATTTCATTGTAAACTGTATTTTGGATATACGTATTATAAGTGTATTCTATATCTTTTGAGGAAAGATGTTGTATAGATTTCTAAGAGAAGGAAAACATTTGATGCCCCTTCAAATACCACAATTTACACCATCCTTTCAGCTAATTTGATCTGAGTAATAATTTTCATCAGATAACTTTTGGGTATTTGATAATAGTAGGCATAAGTAAGACTATGAGGAGAAAAAAATGTGATGCAGAAATATATTTTTGAATTGTTAAGTTAAAATTTTCAACTTTCATATTTTGAATTGATTCTATTATTCTTTAAATTGTCGGTTGAAGTGAGTGCTAACATGAGAATGATTCATTACTTTGAGCACAGATCAATGGTATATAGCATAGCCTGTGCAATGCCCTGGGTTCCATTTGCAGTAGAAAGGTGGAGGAGGAGGGCAGGGAATGAGGAGGGAAAGGGGGAGAGGAAGAACTCAATTATTATTGGTTCAGATTTAATGTAATTGATACTGATGACAGAAGTTTACAGTCTAATATTTTTTTTCTTCACATTTAAAATTGCTGTCTGAATTTTTGACACAGAACTAAATAAAATAAGTACATAATAATTATTTGGGTTCTAATTATTTTTAAAATATATTCTTTTTATGTTCTTTAGACACAAGAAGCAGCTCCAGAAATTACAGAGAAGTTCAGAAAGACTAATTTTACTTCAATAAGAAGTCAGATGGAACTCAGAATTAGCCATCTGGAATCTGAACTGAAAATTCTAAGAAATGCAACTGAGAGAATATAGGCACTTCCATATAGAACAATCCAGATTCCACAAGTATGTCAAAACCTAGACTGAAAGAGAGCAACTTAGTCTCCTTAATTTGTGTCTACTGCATAACTTTGAGACAGGTTGAAGAGATCGGTAGCATGCAAAAGCTAACTAGACCCTATAATTTGTGGAAGTAATGTTAGGAAATGAATGTACTCTTGAAATATTAGTCTAGGAAATTTATCTTTCACTCACCTTTGCATTTTACATGTGAAGGTAAACTATTAAGCTTTCTTCCCTTAGTGTTCTCCTATATGCAATCTGGTCTATTAGACTTTTAGTTAAGTATTTTTGAAGTTTTGTGATTCACATATTTATATTGTGACAAAACTGCTTCTACATGGAAACATGAACAAGTTTCACAATTTTTGAAAGATTATAACTGAAACCTTAAGTGTCTAGTGTTGCTATAACTACACTTTGAGCACATTCTGACACCTGATGGATTAACTGATTTTTATTTTAATTTTTAAATATTATCCTAACATGGTATCTAGAGACAAAATGTTCTATATAGTTTTTCCTCTCTACATTGTCATACTTGTGATGATGGGAAGTATAACCTGCAAAGTGGTTAAAAATATTCTGATGATCAGTGTTGGGGCCTGTGAATGACAGAATGAATGGGCAGTCTCCTGAAGCCCTGGTAACAAATTCACGGGCCAACTTTCTAGGCAGCAGCTTTAATCTATCTTGATCACCCACTCACCTATCTTGTTCTGAATCAGTGGCTGTTGCTCTGAATTGTCTCAGTGTCAAATGCTTAATTTATCTAGGTCATAGGTAGAATATACATATGATGGTAATAAATGCTTGACAATATCTTCAAGGAACATTCTTTAAGTCCTTGAACTGGTTCACTAAATATGAATCTTTCTAGCTTTACTAAAATTTTCTAGTTGCATGTGTTTAAGGAAACCATGATGATTTAATATACTTCAACATAGTAAAATGGCTTTGGTAGTCAAATCAACTAAGGTATACATCATCTGATATATTTATCTTTAAAATATCAATATTTCTAATGGCATCCTCAAGAATCTTCCAAGGAGAGTCTTTCAAGAAGGCAGCATTATTACTTGCAAAGTCATACATCGCTGATTTCTGCTCTCTTCCACCAACATTGCTTTAATTGGAAGTTTGAAGCCCCGTAAAAATATGTACACTTCTTTAGAGAAATTACAAACCCATAATTGCATACACTGTCTCTGTTCTGATTCTTTTAGTGTTGTGCCCACATATGAAGAATTTCTACCTACTCTCTTTTTAAAATATTTTTTTTTAGTTATACATGAATAATACTTTTATTTTCTTTATTTTATGTGGTGCTGAGGATTGAAGCCTGTGCCTCACATGTGTAGGCAAATACTCTACCACTGAGCAACAATCCCTCCACTTACTCTTATGGAAAATTTAAATTATTATTTTATTTGATGAAAATTTTGAAAGTGCATTTAGACATAAATAATATTGAGGTGAATTTTGAAATAATTAAACAAGCATGAAATATAATGTGCTCTAATTCAGTGACCAGTACTTCCACTTTATCTCCCCTTCTTTCTCCCTGTGTTCTCTTTCTTCTGCTCTATTCATCTTATACTTATTTGTAGCTTTTAAGTTTCTTTTTGAATTATGCATTATGAATATACATGAAGGTGAAATTCACTGTGATATTTTCATATGGATTCACAAAAAAAATTGATCAGATTCATTTCACTATTCCACACTGAGTGCTGTACCCAACTCCCTGGCTTGGGTTGGGGTAGGGTTAGGGTTAGGTTAGGGTTAGAGTATCATTGTATAACAGGAGCCCTTCAGTACAACCAGGTGATTTCCTTCATACTAAGACTTCATTTGAGTGAGTCAAATATTAGTCCAAAAATGATGAGCTATATTTTTAAGAGCTAATAAGAAAAACAATGTCCACCTATTTTGAATCCATTTGAAGATATTTCTATAATATTTGACAATTTTTTTTATCAGGGGTATTATTACAATAATGAAATATCTGCTTGAAAATGAACAAATAAAAGATACCATCTTGCTTTCATTGCAGCTTGGTTTAGAGCTTCCATGGTTTTATTTTTTTTTATTTTTTTGTTTTTTTGTTTCTTTGTACCAGGGATTGTACTCGGGGACACTTGACCACTGAGCCACATCCCCAAACCTATTCATGTTTTATTTAAAGACAGGGTCTCAGTGAGTTGCTTAGGCCTCATGGTTGCTGAAACTAGCTTTGAACTCAAGACTGTCCTGTGTCAGCCTCTTAAGCCACTGTGATTACAGGCATGTGCCATCACACTCTACTTCAATGGTGTTTTGATGAACTTCTTAACACATAGTAAAGCCATGCATATCTATGTTAAATGTGGCCTCAAACTTATTCTTTTATTTGGCATTTTGACCTAAAAAATCACAGGAGAACAAATCTAAGCTTTATAAAACAATGCTGAAGTTAAATAGTTATGACAGAAAGAAATAATTTACCATATAAATTACAATTTAACTAAATAGCTGATATATGTTTTTTTCCGTTTCTTAGCTTACATGAATATCTTTCTGAAAAACATGAGAGAATTGGGTTTGAAGTGCTTCAGAGTCATGAAATTGGATGACTATTTACAAAAAGAGAATGAAAGTTAGTTGTTATGCAGGATGCAAGCATAAGTTGTTCTTATTAGTTCTTACCAGAAAAAAATGAGACAATTTACCATTTACAAAACAATGATAAATTGTGTATGAATGTAGACACAATGCAAAGGGGATTTGGGAGGCAACTCTTTTTTCATTGAATTTCTGGGATAAAGTGATGTTTCTTTTTTACTTATGCATAAGCTAGTTTATTTAAAACTTAAAGTAATAGTTATACATTTACTTGTGGAACATTATTTTGCCATATCATGCTAGCCTGAATAGAAGAGTGTTTTTTAAACTCTTTCATCATATTTCAAAGATATGTCTATGTAATCACTGAAGAATGCCTTCAAAGGTGAAGGGAGAAGGAGAGGGAAAAACTACTAGAGAAGAAGAGTGATCAAATTATTTTATGTGCATCTGTGAATATGTCATAATCAATTCCTCTATTATATATAGTCAAATGCACCAGTAAAAATTTTTGTTTAAAATACTTTTCTTTAAAAATAGAACATAAAGACAGGAATGGGAATTCTGTCAGTCAAAATCATTTTTTTTCACATCAAATGTGTAAAGGCATTAGACACCACCTTATTGTTATCATTACAACATACTTACTATGTTTAGTAATATATTTTAGACCCTATTTGGGGAATTAGTAAGAGAAGAGTTTTATACAAAGAACACTCTACATGGTGATATTTATATAAGAGTTGGAAGTATTTACCACATAACTCATCAAGTGCACATCTATAATGAGCCAAAAGTTTAAAAACTGCTGGTCATAACTTCTGAAATCAATTACAATTAAAGAGCTATGTATTTTTTTTCCAATTCTGAATATCAACAATTAAAGACCTTAAGTGTGAAACTGCTTTTTTCCCACTTCTTCCCCACTATGAAACTGTCAGCCTATACACTGACATTCCTTTGTGGGAAAAAATGGCATCACCCATTTTCTGTGGTTTATGGCCAAAATCCCAGACTGACATAGTAACAGTCACACATTTAAAATACCCTGTCATGACTCTGTCATTAGTTTACATTTGCCTCAAGAAAAGTATAAAATTTCTTAGCCAAAAATTAAAATATCCAAACAAATGTATTTTTGTCAGGTTACTCAGGCTATCTCATCTCACTTGCTTTATTGTCACTTTGCTCTAGATTCTAGTGACACTGGACCACTGTGATTCCACAAGTGTTCTTTCTCATCTCAGTGTCTGCATGCACCTCTTCCCTTTCTCTCACAATTTCTCCTTTTACTTCAGGTGTTAACTCATGTATCACTTCCATTGAAGGACCGCAAACACTGACAGAAATTTGGGACAGAAGTCCCTTCTAAGTGTTCCAGTAGTATCCTGTTTTATCCTTGTCCTAATGCCAATGACTCTGTATGGAAATTGTCTGATTATCTGCTTTTGAAGCTATTGTATATGACTGTTGAGAGGTGTCCATTATCATCTCCATTTGGTCATCCCAGTTCTTGCCAGAATACCCTAGCATATGGTTGTCAAATTTATGCATAAGGGGTGGAAAACCCAAAGCTCTGATACTCAGTCATAATGACAACTGTGTATGAAAATATGGGCGTACTGCATTCCATAGTGATTTTGTATTGTGGACATATCTTTTTTTCTTCTTATAAACAATGAAAAGTTCTAAACTTCTTCACTGATTAATACTTATAAAATGTTTGAGAAAAAATATAATTCTTTTTCTCTTCACTTGCTGCAGAATTTGAATCCTGACCATGGGAGCTTCTGCCTTAAGAATTACTAATAAGACAAGACAAGATTTACTTTTGGAAACATCATAAGGATATACAGAGATTTTAAGAAAAAAATATGAAAGCTAATATTGTGTTTTTCAGACTGTTAATATAATATTTAAATTATTAATGAAATGTATGATGTAAATACTTTATTGAAAAGGATGTGTGTAACATATATAATGAAATTATCAAAATATGAAAATTATTTATATCTGTAAGAAAATATAAAGTGCAAGTGCAAACCAGTTGTTATTAGATGTGTTTTCAGACTATCTAAATGTTAGCATTTAAGCTCAATTCAACAACCAAGTCAACGCTAATTTGGTAGATCTAAATATCACAATAATGATGGATTATTTATATTATATAACTGAATATGGGTCCAGAGAATTAGGCAACATTATTTTTACATGCTGGTTACTATCTTCACTAATGGATTAATGTATTGCAATTATTATACAGCCATCTTTAAATTTATATTTCAGGCACTGACTTAATAATTTTTCTAATAAGTATATTTGCTTAGTGTTCTATCTTTATTTTTTTTTTACTTTTCTCTTTGTTTATACAATGTTGGGAAATAATAGTAAATTTACAGGTTCTAATATAAAGTACTTTTTTCTGCTGAAGCATTTTAAATTGAATTGCTTACATATGCTATCATTTATGATATTTTTAGTATTTTGTACAAGTCAGAACATACTAGATAACTACAATTCAACATTCATTTATTATGAGTATATTTTTCAAATGTTAACAGGTAACAGCATAGTTGTTAATTGTATCAGTTTCATTATGAAGGTTATATTGTTATCTAGCATGTTCTGACTTGTAGGAAATACTAAACCTATCATGAAAGATGGCATATGTTAACAATTCATTTTAAAATGCTTCAGTGGGCAAAAGTACTTTGCATTAGAACCTGCAACTTCACTAGTATTTTCCAAGATTGTATAAAGAAAAAAAGCAAAAAAAAAAAAAAAACAACAACACATTAAGCAAATGCTGTTTCTCAAATCAACACTTATACATTCTATCATAATGCCTTGGACCACTTAATCTTCAGATTATTTTCATGTTTTTCTAGTAGCCTAATATTGTTCTTCATAAAAAATATTTTCTACAGAGACATGAAATGAACTTAATTGTTTTATTTTATACATGCCTTCTGAATTAAATATTCCTTAGTCTTTTCTTAAGCTTCATGACCTTGAATTTTTCAGGGGGAAAGCTTGTAGAATGTGCTTAAAATGGATTCTCTGGTTTCCTTATGTTTGGAGCTAGATTACATGTTTTTGGCAAGAGTACCACAGAAATCAATTCTATGATTTTCACTTTGAATCACATCATGTGACCTATAATATCCTCATTACTGCAGTTGTTAATATTGGTCATTAATGTGGTATTTGCAGGATTTTACTTTGTAAATATTATTTGTGTGAAGATAGTTTGAGACTATAAATATTAATATAAATATAAATGTGTATCATTCACCACTAAATTTGTTCATTTATTATACCTATACAGATTCATGGTTTATTTTATTGTGTTTGCTGTTACTTGTTAATATTTTAAAGATTTATTTTTCTTTCAGAAATGTTCTATTTTGATAATCTCAGATTTATAGAAGATTTAAGACAGCAGTGAAAGGAATTCATAAGAAACATTCTCCAAATGTTATTCTTCATTTCTAGATAAGTCTATGTACATAACAGTTTTTATCTCTGAACCATTTGCAAGATGCACACAATGTCTTTTCATTTGTAAATAAAAAAATCTCACATTTTCTAAAAATAAGAAATTATCTCTGTAACTATGGTGCAATGATCAAAATAAGTAAACTATATTGTGAATATCTACTCTACAAATCTTATTCAAAATTTGACAGTTACTTTAACAATTGTCTTTGAACCAAAATAAATCCAATTTTGGGAAATTTCAATATCAATTATTCACTGTGTCCAGTGGTCTTGTTTCTTCTGTCTTTTTTTTTTTTAATCTGGGATGGTTCCTGAGCATTTCTGGGCTATTCATGACATCTTTGATTTTGATTTTTGAATGGTGTATTTCAGTAGTAGTTCTATAGATTTTTCTTCAGTTTATAATTAGATTTTAATTTTCATAACCAGTGGATAAATGCTCAAATATTTGACTCTCAAATTAACCTGAAAGCTGATGGTAGATTGTACATAGAGATCCCTGTTCCACCAATAGGTCAATATATTTGGTGATATTAAAATTAATACCAATGGAATTTGCAAATATTTCTTTAGAGGAGCACATCATGAAGACTTTAGGCTTTGTGGACCAGAAGTTCTCTGTGGTCATAGCCTAAAATCTGCAATATATAATAATTGAATGCCTGATGGCATTCCAATAAAAATATATTTTCAGGGTAAGGGGGTGAGGCTCAGTGGTAGAGTACGTGTATAGCACATATGAAGCCTGAGGAGAAATCTCAGCGTGGCAAAAGAAAACAACAACAGAAACACTTTATTTGCCAAAACAAGCTACATTCTGGATTTAGTCTTAATTTGTTGATCCAATGTTCCTCTAATGCTGTGAAACTTGAGTCGTGACCTTCATGTATGTTTTTTCTTTTGTATGCAAAACACACTTCATATGCACCACATCATTCTTCTACAGACTTTCTGTACAATTCAGTTTATGAAATAAGAATATTTTCTGAATTTGCCCTCAGGTTTTGTTATTGAATTCACCATTTCAATATTAATAAGTACTTTGCATATCTGCCCTTGAAACTTATTCTGTTATCTTTTTAAAAATATTATTATTAATTGTTGATAGACCTTTATTTCATTTATTTATTTATATGTGGTGCTGAGTATTACAAACAGTGCCTCATCCATGCTAGAAAAATTCTCTAACACTGAAAAACAACCCCAGCCCTGTGTTATCATTAAGGATGAGAAAATTAGTACTCAGTTTATCTAATAAATCAGGAAGAAATTTTCATGGTGACTGTAGATTAACTTTTTATGAATTTATTACTTAATACTTTTTTAGCATTTTTGGTGTTACATATGTAATTTTTTAAAATGTTCAAATTTTACATATGATCATTATGTAAAGATTGAAAAATACAGTTAAAGAAGAACAAAGATTATTCTCCATTATTCCACTTAGATACAATGTCTTTCAAAAGGAGGGTCTGCAAACACTAAATTAAAATCAGTTTTTTTTATTTTATTGATTGATTGATTGATTGATGATATTCTGATCTAATCCAGAATATGCTCTACCCTAAGCCATATCCCAAGTTTTCCATTCATTTGTGAATCTCACTCTTGTGTTTTTCTCTTCCTGCATAACTCCAAGAAGTACTTTTTCCAAAGTTACCATTGAATTTTAGTTTTAACACATCTACACTTAATTTCATGCACTTAATTTTACAATTACTCATTCATCAATGGAACATTTCCACTTCTAATAACAAGAACTCCCAAGTGGATGAAGGGAGTTTAGACTCCACAAAAACAGCTATCCAAATGATTTCTCTTTCTCACAACCACACATAAATGTATATAAACAGCCTCAATACCCAGCCAAATAGTTGTAGTAAAACTAATAAAAACTGGAGATAGAGGAAAAAACCAAGAACAGCCTCACTAAATGGTAAAGGAAAACTTTTGCCTTTCTCACAGATCAGCTTTTCCCCCAAGTTGACACACCAGTATGATCAGGAGAAACTGCCCAATTCTCAGTTTTCCCCTTTTGGCGTCAAAGAAAAAAGAATGTCACTCCAATATTCTGGATTTTTAGGGAACTCTTTTCTGTCTACTGTGACACAGAACTGGTGGCATATTTTGATAATTTGTCACATTGAGAAAGAGGAAAAACCATTGAACATCAAAGAACCTACAGTGCAGAAACCAGGTGGAAGAAAAGTTTATGTACTTTTGATAGAATTCCACAGCTTTCTTCCTAGAAAGCTAAGTTTCTGGAGAGAGGGTATCCACAGCAAGGGTGACAATGCCCTTAAATACTTAACTGAGCTTGCTGGTGAAGATTTTCCCCTGTGTACAGCCACCAGGAGAGAGAAGTTTGAAACTAAAATTCTCAACCAAAGGCAAACTAGTTCAAGGAGCACCCCAAGAAAAGCCATAACACAGAGCCATGCTATCCTGTAAAATCTGTGGGGCCTAGAAAATGAGGTTTCTTAGTGTTTCTGTTCAAAAACTACAGTTTTAAAAGTATTAAGAAATACTAAACAATGAAAAATAAATGACAATAAACTAAATATTAGGGATAAATCTATCAAATATATAATTGAAAATACAAATGATCATTATATTTGTGGTTCTCAATCTCCCTGACCCCCAGTACTGGGGATGGAATCCAGGGGTACTCCACCACTGAGGTTTACACACCATCCTTTTTAAATGACCACTTTTAATTTTGAGACACTAAGTGCCCAGGCTGGCTTCCAATTTAGGATGCTCTGCTTACTTCCACCTCTACCATGCTGGGATTAAGGGCAAGAGGCACTGTGCCAAGCTTCTCAACCTTAAATAAAGGGAAAAAGTAAGGCAAGTGAAACTTTAATAGTAATATTGAGAAAGAATAATAACCACAGTTCAGTAAAGAGAATTTAACAACAACAAAAAAAAAATGTTCAGGAGATTGACATGTACATTTTTCCAAATGATTTTACTTGGGAGGCTGAATCAGAGCACAAATTAAGGGCCAGTTGCAACAATTTAGCAAGGCCCTAAGCAAAAATGAGACTCTGTGTCAGATTAGTATATGAAAAAGTTTGGGATGGAGCTTGGTGAAAGACTACCACGGAGTTCAATCTCCTATACCAATGAATAAATTAATCAAAATCACAAAAGAATATGGCAGATAATTAATAACAATTCACTTGAGAATCAAGAAGGAGGACTATTTTTAAAATAAATTTCAAACAAATAAAAATAACTCAGTAACAAATATGAACAGATAAATTATATCAGAAAGCGGACTATAAGCTACCATTAGATGGGCAAGCAGACAGTATAGGTTAATAACTGAGTTCTAGGTAAATTTGAGGATAAGATGATTAGATTCTAAGGTGCTTCAATATGTTCTGGACTGCAGAATTTTATCATGGAAGTCTTGGTGTTTTATTTTATTAATATCAAAAAACATGAATATAAACTCAATGGCATAAAAGTTGTACAAATGAATGGAAGTTAAAAAATCTAATTAGAACATCTGTAAAGAGACTCTATAAAACAAGAAAAATACATTCTAGATACAGTAATCCATAAATTAAAGAGATTATTCTCATGTCTAATCAACAGTTTAATGAGGAGTACAGATAAAGGTGCATCTTGGTGAGTACTTCTAATTAAAACAGCACTGAAAGTGAAAAAGAAATGAGCACCACTTCTGCAAATCGGGAGACAGCACCATTTTTAGATGGCAAAACACTTAATTTTTTCAATTAAAATCTTGAACCTGAGGCATGCCAGCTAATGCTGTTTATATACTTAAATAGAAAATAGAAACATTTAAGCAAAGAAAGGAGATAAATGACATATACACAAGAAAGATTTAAAGTTCTTTATTATTAATCTTATAATTTTTCACTTAGAAAACCTGATATGTTATAAAAAAAATCCTCAATATCTTAAAATCACAATGAGATGAACAAGAGATAAATTTGGAAAATAATAATTTTATTTATGTTAGGAATTGGGACGCAATAAATTTTTGTTGCTATTGTCTGAAATCTGTAATAGACAATAAATAAATGGGAGTGGACTCATTCCAAATCTGTTTATTACTAGAATAGTGGCAGGGTGATTGCCTACTATGAGTGTGCATGAAAGTTCCTGAGGTTGATGCCTAGAAGCTATAAAATAAAACAAAAGAGTCAAAAAAGTGCCTTTATTTACACATATGACCATGCTGTGGATTGGTCTACAGGCATTAATTTGATGATCTTCATGCAATATCCAATTTTCTACTAATGTAGCAAATCACTTTAAAAGTACTTTATGTACCTCTCTTGCTCCTTTGTAAGCATATCTCAACTTGTGTCACACAACATTTTTCAAGTGACTGTAAAATTTTCAAAAATTTAGATTTCTAAATGACATTACTTAAATTTTTTTCTCCTCTTTTATTTCTGTTTTTGAATTCAATTAATCCATATGACCAATTTGTATATTTGAATAGTACAAAATATCCTGGAATTAGCTAATTTGTGTCTACAAGGAAATATTGTCTTTGAAATATTTATTCTTCATGGAGCTTTTATGTGCACATATGAACAAAATTTTAAAATTAGCTTTTATAATATATTACTAAGAAATATTCAAGGGCTGGGGATGTGGCTCAACAGTAGCCCGCTAGCCTGGCATGCGTGCAGCCTGTGTTCGATGCTCAGCACCACATACAAATAAAGATGTTGTGCCCGCCGAAAATTAAAAAAATAAATATTAAAATTTCTCTCTCTCTCTCTCTCTCTCTCTCTCTCTCTCTCTCTCTCTTTAAAATAAAAAATGTCTCTCTCTCCCTCTCTCTCTCTCTCTCACTCTCTCTTTAAAAAAAAAAAAGAAAAATTCAAGGGGTCTTTTAGTTAATTTATGTCTTTTTGAATTTATTATTAACTATCTTGGTCTAATGTGGTTTCTGGGCCACATGCATGTAATGTTAAAAAAAATTCGTGACTGGCTATAATGGTGCAGGCCTGAAATCCTAGTAATGGGGAAATAAATCAGGAGGATCACAAAATCAAAGCCAGCCTCAGCAACTCATTAAGAACATCAGAATCTTAGACCCTGTTTCAAAATAAGAATAAATAAATAGGCTGCGGGGTACAGCTCAGAAGTAATGCAATATTGGGTTCAGTCCCTAGTAGCATCCAGAAAATAATGCTATATATACACTACACTATCATCCTGTTATAATTGAAACATACAATCAAACAGAACAAAATGAAATCTGTCCCCATTATGACATTTTGCTACGCCTTTGAAAGAAAGCCTTGTTGTCAATCTTTAGCAGTGAAAACAAATATAATATGGCTCATCAATATACCTTAAATATAAATTATATATATATATATATATATATATATATATATATATATATATATATATATGTTTGTTTTCAATGCTAAATATATATATAATAATGTAGATGTAAGTATGGCCAAAACAATGCTGAAGAGACTATAAAAATGGGTACATTATATTTAATGGATACTAAAATAATGTATATTTTATGAGCTAGTTAATATAGGGGTGTCTTAAGCAAGCAGGAAATCACTCAATAAAAGACAAAAAACAAAAAGGAATATTTCTGATTATTCCTGAGTATTAAAACATAAAAGAATAAATGTGACATGCTATTATTTTATTTATATATTTATCTACTTATTTATTTCTTACATACATGACAATAGTGGAATTCATTACATTTATATTTATCCATTCACAGAACAATTTTTCATAACTCTGTATATAAAGTAAGTTCATGCCAAATTATTCCATTATACATGAGCTCTTTTTTTTCATTACAATTTTTAATACATGTTTATAACACAAATTGTCATATCTCTGTTTATATGTAAGATATGTTGACACCAAATTCACTTCTTCATACATGTATTTTGTATAATGATGTCTGTCTCCTTCCACCATCCATGTTATTCCCCTTCTTGGCAGCTGGAATAAGAACCTTAATACTAATATTTGAGAATACAGAGGTTTCTTAGACCTGGAAAGGAAAAGAAGGCAAGGTGAGGCTTCCTTCTGACAGCCCAGTGAAGTGAAAGCAAAGCAGCATGGGGCAAGGGGAGCTCAGCTTCCCCTCTACAGTCAAGTCTTTAAAAGACAAAACAGCAAGGAAAGTAAAGGCTTGGCTTCCTCTTCATAGCAAAGCTAAAGGCAAGGACAGGAACAATGAGAAAAATTTAGCTTCCAAATGACAGCCATCTCAAGGCAATGCATTGCAAAATGCAGAAAGGCCAGGCTTGTTTCCCCCTCAGTAGCTAAGCCATAGCAATGCAAGAGAAGAAAGGTAAGGTGAGGAAGAAAAGCAAACAAGGGTTGGCTTTCCTGATACAGAAGGCAAGGTCAGGCCAGGCAAAGCCTGGCTTCCCTCATGACCAACCCATCTGGTTTGGGCCAGACCAGAGAAGATTTGGCTTTTCTTAGATAGCTCAATCACAGCAAAGGATATCAAAGGAAAAAGAAATAATAAGGCAAGGCAAGACTGGTTTTCCCCTTCATAGCTAAACCATGGTCGGTCAATGAAGCAAGCCATCAATTCAAGTTAGGGCAAGCTCTGGCTTCTCCTGATGCACAAGCCATGACAAGGCTGGAAGGACAAGTCAAGGTCATGCTAGGCAAGGCCAAGCAAGTCTTAATTTCTCAGCAGCCATGCCACGAAGAGGCAAGGCAAAGCCAGATAAAGCAAGACCAGGCAAGATTTAGTTTTCCTCCAATAATCAAATCTTGGCAAGAAAGTCAAGGGAAGACCAAACAATACAAGTATTAATTTTAAAAACAAACAAACAAAAAACCAACCAAACAAACAAACAAAAAACCACAGCAGACTGTGTCTCACAACTGATTCCTCAGCTGGGTCTGTCAGTGAGATCACCTAATATGAGTCATCAATATGGTCTCAGCTACCTTCAGCATGTGGTATTTGGGGAGCCAGAATTTTTTATGATGGCTTGGGTTATCTCAGGATATAAGGCAGAGGTGTGTCTATTGTGTCATTTGATTTATTCTTGGAAGTCACAAATCTTCTTTAACACTGATGCAATTGGTCATGGTCCTGCCCATATTCAATACAGAAAACACACTACCTAATTCTTAGTGGGCAGGTAAGAAGTGGTCAAACAGACTGCTCACTCTGCCTAAAGTTGTTAAAACATCAAAAAGCCCTGTGACTCCACTCTTCATTACATTTTGATGTCTTAAACTATCACTATAATGTGTAAGTCCCTGTGTATTCTAAAAGAACCAAGTTATGCATGATCCACTAATGGTCTTAAAATATCTTGGAATAAGATGCAAAATTTGTACTTTATGTATCTGCCAGAATACTTAGTTGCAGGACTTAAACATTTATTGAAGGGCATTAGGTAGCTTACAGATTTTATAAAGGGGTCTGAGAATCTGGGTTGGAAACTATACGGTTGGGAGAAACCATAAGTTATACTGCATATTGCTTAGGGAAGTTCCTGATGCCACTGATACTGAGCAGACATTGCCTCTCACCCAGCACAATGTTCCAGAACCTCTGGCTATTGCCATCTCTGAAATCTCATGTTCCATGCCTTTATTCTAGCCAAGGTGGATCTGTGCAGAACCTACTTCTGAATGTTATTTGCATCCCAAGAGGTGTCTTATGCATATGTACTCCAATGGCTGATGTTAGCCCTATTTCTTTGTGTGAGATGCAGCCATGGGAAGAGAAACTGTATCCCATCGTCCCAGATGTGGAACACGTATGAAAACCTAAATACAGTATATGACATATAATTATGTGATATGTAATGGTTATAAGACTCTAAGTACATTAAAATAAATATAATATTGATTATCAGCAACATGATAATATATAAGCTCTCAATGATAAGTTCAAACATATTTTAATGCACCTGTATCAATTTCATTGACATAGTCATAGAATTGAGTTTCTGGGAATTTAATGGGTTAATTCTGAAAATCTAATCCAGGCCTGGAAGGGATGCATAAGATTTTACTAGACAGAACAGAGCTGTAGGGCATTCATTTAAAAGTCATTACAGAGAGGTAGAAGGCCAAGAGAGGCCCAGAGCAAGTATTCCAGCATATAGTAAAGGCCTTTGCACTGAAATTATGCAGAATATGTGTATAGTGATGTTCAAGAGAGGAGGTTAGTATAGTTTTTTTTTCATTCACTAGTGTACTTTTAGCCCTTTACAAATCATATTTTCCTTTTAACTATTTGAAGGTAGTGTGTGCCATGACCAATATACATGCATTACTGATTTTTTTTACAAGGAACAATTCCAGGTACTCAAGAGACACTAGCATAAAGGTTCAGATAAACAGCACTTTGTTCTAAGTAAGACTTTATAGATTTTTAGTTTCAGTTTTTGTTGCAGGACCTGACCTTGGAACTACATGGAGAAATGATTATCTTGCTCATTGTTCAGCAGGGAAGTTCTAACATAAAATACCATGTTTGGGGACAAATTTCTGTCAGAACACTGTCAAGTGCAACTTCCTTATTCCTTTGACAAGGAGCTATTGCCCTGTTGGTGCAAGGTCAGCCTACATGTCAATTTCTAGACTCTTGATGTCTGGACATCCGTAAGATAGTCTGTTGTGAATCACCTCTGGCATATCATGACTGTTATATGTAAATTGGCAAATACTCACTCTTAAAGCTATTTTTGCTGTGAAATAAAGCATATGTTGTTCTCTGAAGCAGTCTCTGGAGGGGTTTCTCCATGCCCTCACGCTCCCACAGTAGATGTTGGAAGGGCAGGCCCTTCAACATTCTGGTGCTCAAACATTGGATAATCAGGTGATTTTGCTTGAGGGATCCCTGGCCATAAGGAAACGCAAAGCTCAAAACATAAGCCGTCAGGGCAATGGGTAATTTACCTGGTTAACATAAACATACTCATCTACTAATTATACAACAGCTTTTAAATACCCAGGGTATAAAAGTAAACTATGAGGAATTAGAGACTTTTTGGCAAGAATTTTTAGCTACAAATCCATGGTTTCCTTTGGAAGGAATATTCAATACCGATGTCTGGTGACCAACTGGCTCTGAAAAATGCTCCTCAGCAGGAGTGGCAAACACATAAACAAGCCTCAAACTTGTTTTATGTTATTTTGCTAGCTGTTAGTGGCTCACTCCGGGTGGAGAAGAGTTTGCAGCAGTGGCCCACTGTTGTTTGGGAGAGACAGCTATCGCAAGAGAAGATGAGAAGGAAAATGGGGAAAGCTAACAAAAACAAAAGATAGTGAGCAAGAGGAGGGTAACACAGATGTAGAAGAAAAGAGGTATCTGATATGAGATGTTGAGATTTAAGTAGAAATGGAGAAAGAACAGGAGAAAGAATGTAGAAAGAGCAAAGAGTCTCCTCTTTGGCTATAAGCTCTTATATCCTTTTTTTTTCACAGATGTTGCAACAGTGCCATATAGAGGAGTCGACTCTTTCTGCATATATTAAATCAAGCTGTACCATGTCAGAGATGGTGATGTTAGGCTTAACATAAGGCATGAAAACCAGTTCTATTATTTGTCAATATTATATATTCCAGGCCTTGGAGCCTTTCTTCAAGATACCAGACCTCATAATTATACATTGTATGGATGACATTATTTTAGCCCACACCTCTGCACAAGACCTAGACTCCATCTTCCAACAAGTCCAATTAACACTTAAAGAAATTAAATTAAACAGAGCTCCAGGAAATGTTCAAAAATTAGCCCATTTTTACTTTTTGTGAATCATTTATTAACTCTTGCAGAGATATTAGTACAGGCTCTCAACATTTACATAAAATCTCCCATTACTTTAAATGATTTACAAAAGGTTTTAGGACACAAAAATTGGCTTACATTTCAACAGATTCTTTGAAGGGCTCTACCTCCTCTGTTCCAATGTTTGGAGAATGATCTATATTCTTTGTCTTTAAGAAGATTAACTCCTGAAGCTTACAAAGCCTTATAAAAGGTTAATAATCAGCTTGCTGATTTGCATCTTAGCCAATGGAATCCTGACAAGGACATTATTACTATAGTTTATACACCTCACCTATTCCCACTGGTCTTCTTTTCCAGGAATAAAGTAGCCATTTAGAATCAGTGCATCTTTCTGCTGCTTTTTCTTTAAAAATTACCCCCAAATTAGTATGTTTTGTCTAATGCTATTACAACTACACACTAGGACTCTTCAATTATTTGGTCTAAAACCTGATGAATTTGTCTTGCCACTAATTAAACAGGAAGTAACCCTTCATTTAAAAATTATATTCTGTTTCAATATTTAATTATGACTTTTTCATTAGTTAATCATTTACTCATTGCAAACCTATCCAAAATTTATTTGGTAAAACAGTTTATTTTTTAAAGATAATTTGTGATAAAAAAATTCCTGGAGCTGACCTTATCTTTACTGATGCCAGTTATTCTGGTGGCCTATTAATTCTTATTTATAATCCTACCAGGGATGAATACAAAACCTGAACTTACGAGGAGCTACCTGCCTCACCCCAATTATTAGAGTTACAGGCAACCACTTGGGTCATTGAAGCTAAGTCACTATATATATATATATATATATATATATATATATATATATATATATATATATATACATATACATCTTTACTGATAGTGTTTATTGTGCCTAACTTATAGCCAAGTTTCCCTGTTTCTTTATTAAAGGGAAAGCAAAATCAGCTTTGGATATACTCCTTCTTTCTTCACAAAGATTGCTCCAAAAATGTTCTAACTCACTGTTCATCACTCATATCAGAGCTCTTATGTTGAACCCAGAATGCAAAGCAAAGCCCACTGATGCTAATTCTAAACCAAATTAAAACAAGCTTATGTTGAGTTCACAAGAGAGATGATCAGTGAATTGCCTCACCCAAGAGTAGGGCCAGAGGAAAGTGCCTGGTCTAAGAGAAGGGAAGTTTTTATAACATAAAAAGTTACAAAGACAGATGTCTAGGCAGCATACAGCTGACAGGGTCCTGGGAAGCATAATGCAAAAACAGATAGCAGGTTAATAATCCATATGTCTTAACATCTCAAGGTAGGGAGTAAACTCAGATTCCACCATCAGAATTAATGAGGAGCAGCTGTGATTTTTAGGAAGGGTTGTTATCTGGTGAGGGAGAGCCAGGCATAAGTAAGTTCAAAGCTTGGGCAGGAGTTCCAAGCAAGTTTAAAACACTAAAGTGTGATCAGGCCAAATAGAAATATTAGTATTTTACATTAAAACAGAAATAAACTTTTCATGACCTTGTGACAGATGGCTCCCAGTCTTAAGATAGAATTAGGCTGGATTCATCACATACTGTTTTACCTGGATTTATCTCAAAGTTTAATAATTTAACAGATCAAGCCATGTGAAGTGAATATGGCACTGATTGGGAATCTGCAAGAGTTACATGCTCAATTCCATCATTCAGTCCACTCACTCAAACAGTTTTTTCTACACTCAGTATTCTACAAACTAAACAGATATTGAAAACTTGTAAAAGTTATGCTTCTTTTTTTGGGGGGGGGGTGTCTTACAACCTCAAGGAGTCATTTCATGGGGTTTAAAGGCATTGTCTTTATGGAAGATTGTTGTCATACACATACCCTTGCTTGGTAAATTAAACTATATGTCACAATTGACACATCTTCTGGACTACTTAAAGCTACTCCTATGGTTGGGGAAAAAAACTAATCATGTCATTCAACATATGCTCAAATGCATTGTGACAAAATGTTTTCCGCATAATGTAACAACACACAATGGTTCAGCTTATACTTTAAAAATGTTTGCTGTATTCTGTGCAAAAGAACATTAAATATTTTCCAATAATTCCTATTAACCCCAAGGAAAAGCCATTTTTGAGAAAGCCCATCAAAATTTTATGGCTCAAAACACAAAAATTAGAGATAGAATCCTTTGCTAAGTGATACGAATCTCTCATATGTTAACCAATATGGCTTTATTTACCTTATGTTTTTTGAAATTTGATGATGTTAACCAAAACCCAATACAGAAATATTAGGAGCCATTAACAAGTCCCTCAAGTTAACGTAAGTGGTCTGGAAATATCCTCAAAAACAACAATGGCAACCACCAGCCCCTTTATTAACCCTAGTGAAAGCTTTTGCTTGTGTTTTTCCAGAATATATAGACCAATATGGATCCCAGCAAGACTTGTGCAACACTTGATGGCTGATTCCCCAGATGCAAAAACTGATTCTCAAAATGAGAAAGTGTCATCAATGACAACAAACCACAATATCCAAGAACCTGTGGTGATGTCAAAGTGTTGGTCAAACAATCTGAACAGATGGGATAAATTCACATCCCATAAATAAAATAAAATGTCTCCCAGTCTTCTATATTCTTAATTTATTCTTTAACTACTTTAATCATCTATAGTACACAGATTATTTCTTTGTGGACCTTCATGGCTCATGCTCCTTTCCTTACAGGTGTAGAAAGGGATGGACCATTTCCTAAATTTTTTAGCAATAATTCTCAACTGTTTGCAGATATTGATCATCCAATAGGTTTCCCCAAAGTACCCTGGAACTTCTACATTCCCTTGCCAGACAGAGTTTTTTTCTTGTTGTTGTTGTTTTATTTGTTTATTTAAATTGATTTAAAATAAAAGATGACAGCAGAATGCATAACAATTTTTTATGACACATATATACCACAATTTTTCATATCTCTGTTCTTATATAAAGTATGATGAAAACCAATTTGTGTCTCCATACATGTATTTTGGATAATGATGTCTATCACATTCCATCATCCTTGCTAATTCCCTGTCTCCTCCCCTTTCCTCCCACCCCTCTGTCATATTTGGAATTCATTTGTTCCTCCCATGCTCCCCCTCCCTACCTCATTATGAGTCAGCCTCCTTATATCAGAGAAAACATTAACCATTTGGTTTTTGGGGGTATTGGGTAACTTCACTTAGCATTATCTTCTCCAATGCCATCCATATACCTGCCAATGCCATAATTTTATTGACTTTTATTGCTGAGTAAAATTCCATTATGTACATATGCCATGCTTTTTTATTCATTCATCCACTGAAGGGCATCTAGGGTGGCTCCACACTTTAGCTATTGTGAATTGTGCTGCTATAAACATCGATGTGGCTGTGTCCCTGAAGTTTGCTCTTTTTGAGTCCTTTGGGTATAGACAAAGGAGAGGGAGAGGTGGATTACATGGTGGTTTCATTCCCAACTTCTCAAGAAATCTCCATACTATTTGCCATATGGGCTGCACCAATTTGTAGTCCTACCAGGAAAGGACGAGTACCTTTCCCCCCCACATCCTCATCAACACATATTGTTGTTTGTCTTCATAATACATGCCATCTGACAAAAGTGAGATAATATCTTAGAGTAGATTTGATTTGCATTGCTCAAATTGCTAGAGATGATGAGAATTTTTTTATATATTTGTTGATTGATTGTGTATCCTCTTCTTATACATACCTGTTTCAGTTTTTAGTCCATGTGTTGATTGGGTTATTTTATTTTATTTTATTTTATTTTGGTGCTTAGCATTTTGATTTCTTTATATGCCCAAGAGATTAGTGCTCTATCTGATGTGTGAGGGGTAAAAAGGTGTAGGCTTTCTGTTCACTTCACAGATTATTTCTTTTGCTGAGAAGAAACTTTTGAGTTTGATTCCATCCCATTTATTGATTCTTGGTTTAAATTCTTGGGCTATAAGAAAGTTGTGTCCTAATCCCACATGAAGAAGATTAGAACCTACTTTTTCTCTTATTAGACACAGAGTCTCTGGTTTAATTCTTGGGTCCTTGTTCAATTTTGAATTAAGTTTGGTGCATGGTCAGAGACAGCTCTTTATTTTTATTTACTTTTTGCTCATAACAACAAAACACAACAAATAAGCACTGCTTTTGAGATAAAAAAAAATCAATAAAAAATTACATGCTGCCATCTTGGTTCCCCTGCAACAAAATAAGCTTCAAGAAGAACAAATAAACACTGGCCTGGTGGTCCCAGGCTCACAGCAATCCCATTCCACCCTACCCTGGTGGGGCAGACACCCACCAGAGCCTAGCCTCAGGTGCAGGACCACCCCTTCTGACCAGCAGAGTACTGTTGGAGCCAAATTTCAGCTCAGACCACCACAGTCACCTGACTGCCAAGAGAGGTCAAGCCCAGTGGCCCAGATTCACCTGTCATGTTTCTGATGATAAAAACACCAAGGGTAACTCCAGGGCAACCAGGCTGCATGAAATAACCACACAAGAGACAGAGATACCTTCTTTTTGCGGGGTGGGGGGTCCTGTGATGCCTCCTCTGACCTTAAGTGTCTGCAGAGAGAAAGAGTAAATGCATACTGAACCTTTTTGTTGAGCAGAAGCCATTCAAATGAGGCAAGGGATCTGGTTTCAGGGATTGAGTCTACTTTTCTGAGGCCTGCTGTCAGCAGGTTGGCTGACGTCTAAGAAGGCCATACCCAAAACCAGAGCAAGAGAAATGGACACACAAAAGGCATTTCCATAGAACATTCTATCCCAAACAGAGCAAAGGGGTAATATCACAAAAGAACAAGTGAGTATATCTCAATCCATGGGGTTACATGCCTACCTCTGAAGATGCATCCTCAACCTCTAGGACTGGGGAAATGTCCAGGTCACTTTATAATGTAGTGATGGTGAGAGCCTCTCTGCTCCAGGGAGGAGAATGTGAAACATTCAGACTGGCTGCCCACATTTACCCATGCCAACTTATGCAGGACCCAGATTCAGTATGCAGAAGTATTCATTGAGGGACAGCAGTAGAATCTGGAAGCCCAACATCGAGTCAAGGTACAGATAATCTGCACAGGTACAACAAGAATATAGGTGAAAAATGTAATATCTCAGATCCACACTGCAAAAAAGAAAGATACAAACACAACTTGAAAAATTAATGGAGGAAAGTGCCCCAAACAAGGACACTATAATAACAGAACCCATGGAAAGTGAAGTTGATAAAATGTCAGAGAAGGAGTTCAAAATGTTATAATTATAATGATCTGTGAATTTGTAAATTACCTAAAGGAGCAAATACAGGCAGAAATTGATCACTTCAACAATAAGAGAGAAAATACAGGTAGCACGAAATTACTTTAAGAGAGAGATAGAGACTCTAGAAAAAAAAAACAGAAATCCTTGAAATGAAGAATACAATAAATCAAATAAAAATTTCAACAGAGAGCATAACCAATAGACTATATCACTTAAAAGAAAGAATGTCAGATACTTAAGACAAAGTATACAATCTAGAGAATAAATTCAATCACACAGTGAAGATAGTTAGACATCATGAATAGAACATCACAGAATAATGGGACAGCATCAAAAGACCAAATTTAGGAGTTATTGGTATAGAGGAAGGCACAGAGTTTCAAATCAAAGAAATGCACAATCTCTTCAATGAGATAATATCAGATAATTTTTCAAGCATGAAGAATGAATTAGAAAACAAAATATGAGAGGCTTCCAGGACACCAAATATACAAAATTGCAACCGATCTACACCAAGGCACATTATAATAAAAATGCCCAGCAAACCGAATAAAAATGTAATTTTTAAAGTCACAAAAGAGAGAAATCAGATCACATATAGGGGGAGACCAATTCATATCTCAGCAGATTTTTCAACCCAAGCCCTCAAAACCAGGAGACTGTGAATCAACATATACCAAGCTCTGAAAGAAAATGAATGTCAATGAAGAATCTTATCTCCAACAAAACTAAGCTTTAGATTTGATGATGAAATAAAAACCTTCCATGATAAAAAAAAAAGTTAAAAGAATTTACAGTTAGAAAGCCTGAACTATGAAACATCCTCAGCAAAATATTCCAAGGTAAGAAAATAAAAACAATGATGAAAATCAGAAGATAAACCAAGTCACATTAAATATTATAAATTAAAAAAAAATGGCTGGGAACACAAATCATGTCTCAATAATAATCCTGAATGTTAATAGCATAAACTCACCAATCAAGAGACATAGATAGCAGATTGGATTAAGAAAAAAAAAATACTAAAAACCTGCTTCCTCCAAGAGACTCATCTCATAGAAAAAGATATCCACAGACTGAAGGTGAAGAGTGGGGGGAAATTGTACCACTCACATGGACTGTGGAAGCAAGGAGAAGTTTCCATCTTTATATCAAATAAAGTAGACTTCAAACTAAAGTCAATCAAAAAGGATAAAGAAGGACACTACCTTCTACTCAAGGGAACCATACACCAACAAGACTTAACAATTTTAAATATATATATATCCAAAACAATGAAGCATCTACATGCATCAAACAAACTCTTCTCAAGTTCAAGGGTCAAATAGACCACAATACAATAATTTTGGGTGACTTTGACACACCTCTTTCTTCACTAGACAGAATTTCCAAATAGAAGCTGAGCAAAGAAATGATAGAACTTAATAATATACTAAATAATTTGATTTAACTGACACATATAGAATACTTTATCCTTCGATGAAAGAATATACTTTCTTCTCAGCAGCACATGGATCCTTCTCTAAAATAGACAATATGCTATGCCACAAAAGACCCTTAGCAAATATAAAATGTAGAGATATTACCCTACATTATATCAAATCAAAATGGAATGAAATTAGAAAACAATAATAAAATAAAAAAATCCATTCCAACACCTGTAGACTAAATTAAATATTCTAATGAATAGACAATGGGTTGCCAAAGACATCAAAGAGAAAACTAAAAAAAAAAATTAGAGGTAAATGAGAACACAGACACAATATATCTAAATTTCTGGGGCTTTATGAAAGCAATTCTAAGAGGAAAGCTCATTGCATGGGGTTTATTCCTTTAAAAAAAAAAGTCAACAATTAAATGAGTTAACATTACATCTCAAAGCCCTAGAAAAACAAGAGCAAATCAACACCAGAAGCAGCAGAAGGCAGAAAATAATTAAAATCAAAGCAGAAATCAATGAAATTGAAACAAAAGAAATAATTGAAAAAATTGACAAAACAAAAAGTTGGTTCTTTGAAAAAACTTAATAAAATTGGCAGACCCTTAGTCATGCTAATGAAGAGAAGAAGAGAGAATACCCAAATCACTAACATATGTGATGAAAATAGAAATATCACAACAGACACTACGGAAAAACAGAAGATAATTAGAAACTATTTTAAAAACTTGTACTCCAATAAAATAGAAAATATTGAAGGCATCAAAAAATTTCTAGAGTCATATAGTTTGCCCAAACTGAATCAGGATGATATAAACAATTTAAACAGATCAGTTTTGAGTGAAAAAAATAGCAGATGTCATCAAAAGTCTACCAACAAGAAAAACCCAGGACTGAATGGATACACAGCCAAGTTCTAAAAGACCCTTAAAGAAGAACTAGTACCAATACTCTTCGATTTATTTCAGGAAATAGAGAAAGAAAAGGCAGAACTTTCAAACTCATTTTATGAGGCCAATATCATCCTTATTTCAAAACTAGGCCAAGATGCATTAAAAAAAAAAGAAAAAAACTTCAGACCAATATCTCTAATGAACATAGATGCAAAAATTCTCAATAAAATTCTGGCAAATCAAATAAAAAATATATCAAAAAGATTGTGCACTATGATCAAGTGGGATTTATCCCAGATCTGCAATGTTGGTTCAACATATACAAATCAATAAATGTAATTCATTACATCAATAGGCTTAAAGATAAAAATCATATGAACATCTCAATAGATGCAGAAAGGGCATTTGACAAAATACAGTACCCCTTTACATTCAAAACACTAGAAAAACTGGGGATAACAGAAATATATCTCAAAATCATAAAGACTATCTATGCTAAGCCTCAGGCCAATATTATTCTAAATGGAAAAAAAAATTGAAGGCATTCCCTCTAAAAACTGGAACAAGACAGGGGTGCCCTTTTTCAACACTTCTATTTAACACAGTTCTTAAAACACTGGTCAGAGCAATCAGACAAATGAAAGAAATTGAAGGAATACACATAGGAATAAAAGAAATTCAATTGGCACTATTTGCTGATGATATGATTCTATACTTAGAAGACCCTAAATGTTGCACCAGAAAATTTCTAGAACTAGCAAATAAATTCAGCAAAGTAATATATATATATATATATATATATATATATATATATATATATATATATATATATATATCTCAACACCCCTATATTAAAGGCATTTCTCTATGCCAGTGATAATTCCTCAGAAATATGAAATGAGAAAAAATACCCCATTTACAATAGTCTCATAAAACATAAAATACTTGAGAATAAACTTAAAAGAAGGTGAGAGATCTATATATTGAAAAGTACAGAACCCTACAGAAGGAAGTCAAAGAAGACCTTAGAAAATTGAAAGTTCTATCTTGCTCTTGGATGGGCAGAATTAATATTATCAAAATGACCATACTTCCAAAAGCAATATACATATTTAATGTAATTCCAGTCAAAATTCCAATGGTATTCCTCATAGAAATATAAAAAGTAATCTTTAAAAACTTCTGGAAAAATAAGAGACCCAAAATAACTAAATCAATCCTTAGCAGAAAAAGTGAAGCAGGTGGCATCACTATACCAGACCTTCAACTATACTACAGAGCAATAGTAACAAAAACAACATGGTATTTGCACCAAAACAGACTGGTAGACCAATGGTACAGAATAGAGGACACAGAGTCTAACCCACAAAATTACAATTGTCTTCTATTAGACAAAGGTGCCAAAAAGATGCATTGGATTAAAGGTAGCCTTTTTAACAAATGATGCTGGGAAAACTGAAAATCCATATGCAACAAAATAAAATTAAACCCCTCTCTCTCTCCATGCACAAAACTCAACTCAAAATTGATCAGGAACTTAGGAATAAAGCCAGAGATCCTGCAACTAATAGAAGAAAAAGTAGGCCCCAATCTTCATATGTGGAATCAGGCCTCAATTTCCTTAATAAGACTCCTGTGGCACAAGAATTAAAATCAAGAATCAATAGTTGGAATAAACTCAAATTAAAAAAAAACATTCTTCTCAACAAAAGAAACAATCAGTGAGGTAAATAGAGAGTCCACATCTTGGGAGCAAGTATTTACCTCTCTAATATCAGATATAGCACTTTCCTCTAGGGTAAATAAAGAACACAAAAAGCTAAACACCAAAAAAATCAAATAACACAATCAATAAATGGGTGAAGGACCTGGATAGACACTTCTCAGAAGATTATGTACAATCAATCAATCCATACATAAAATAAATGTTCATCATCACTAGCAATTAGAGAAATGCAAATCAAAACCACTCTAATATTTCATCTCACCCCAGTAAGAATGGCAGCTTTTAAAAATACAAACAACACTAAGTGTTGGCATGAATGTGGGGGAAAAGGTACACTTGTTTACTGCTAGTGGGACTCAAAATTGGTGTAGCCAATCTGGAAGTTAGTATGGAAAGCAGTATGGAGATTTCTTGAAAAATTGGGAAGGGATCTACCATTTGACCAAGCTATATTCTCCAGGATATATACCCAAAGGACTTAAACACAGCATACCTCAGGGACACAGCCACATCAATGTTTATAGCAGCACAATTCACCAATAGCTAAATTGTGGAACCAACCTAGATGCCCTTCAATAGATGAATGGATTAAAAAAAATGGCATATATACACAATGAAATTTTACTCAGCAATAAAAGAGAATAAAATCAGCATTTGCAGGTAAATGAATGGAGTGAAAGAAGATAATGCTAAGTGAAGTTAGTCAATCCAAAATAACCAAATGCCGAAGGTTTTCTTTGATATAAGGAGGCTGATTCATAGTGGGGTAGGGAGAGGGAGCATGAGAGGAATAGTTGGACTCTAGATAGGGCAGAGGTTTTGGAGGATAATGGAGGGGGCATGGGACTATAAATGATGGTGGAATGTGATGATCATTAATATCCAAAGCACATGTATGAAGACAAAAATTGGTGTGAATATACTTTGTATACAACCAGAGATATGGAAAATTGTGCTATATATGTGTAGTAAGAATTATAATGCTTTCTGCTGTCATATATAAATAAAAAAATCAAAGCTCTACATCAGACTTAAAGACTGCTTTGTGATGTGTATTTTATGCACATTTATTGAACTCAATTTTCCTGAAATGATTCTCTATAAAATTATACTATTGTGTCAAATTATATTCATGGAACTTGAGACAATCAATTCCAACAAAATCTCTTCAATCTGACTGCCCAAATTGTAAAAACTAATTCTATTCAAATTAAGATGCCTATGGTTTCCACTTTCTTTTAAGGGAGGGCTACACACTTGCTTGACCAATGACAAAAGTTAGTTTCATGGTTTATTCCCTGCAGTCTGTTAACATATGACATATTAGGTATACTTCTCTGGTTAACCTTGTTTGCTATCAAAAGTCTTATTAACTGTATGCCTGAAGCTAAACAAAAAATTGTCTTAACAACTCAGGGTGTTCAAGACTTAGAGTTGAGAACTGTTTCAGGCCCTGATCTTGGACTTACCTGGGGGTCTTGCTCATTGTTCAGCAGGGAAATCTTAAGATAGAATGCTATGTTTCGGGACAAAATGCTGTCACAATAATGGCAAGTCCAATTTTGTTGCCTCTTTAACAAGGAGTATTTCCTCTGTAGGTGCAAGTTCAGTCTACATGTCAATTTCTAGACTCTTGGTGTCTGGATTCCCATAAGATGATATATTATGTATCACTTCTGGTCTATCATGACTATTATATGTAAATTGGCACATATCCACTATAAAATCTATCTTTTGCTGTACAATAAAGCAGATGTTGTTCTCTGAAACCATCTTTGAAGTGGTTTCTCCATGCCCTCAAGCTTCCACAGTCGATGCTGGACAATGGCAGGTCCCTCAGCAATTTTTTTTTTTTGAATTTTTTGTTATATTTTATTTTTGTTTTTACTATGTCAGACTCTCTGTATATGTCTGTTTTCAAAGACTACCTAATCTTTAGGGAGACTACCAAGATTTTAGCAAGATACCTTCAAGTAGAAGTAGCTCTTTCTATTTTGATGACAGACAGAGAAACAAGTTTTATCCTAGCCACGTACTAGAATGTGATTTTGAAAATAATGTTTAACTCTCTTTGTTATGTGTGGCCTCATCCAACAAGGAGGTCCACAGAACAGGGTCGAAGAGAGTGTGGCTTCAGAGTCACTAATCAAGATCTCCAGAGACCAAACAGAAAACAGGTCTCATTTTATTGCACAGTTACCATGTATTTATACTCAGGTAGTAGCTAAGCAGATTACAGGCAGCCACCAATGCAATGTCTGCTAACTTTCCTTGCAGCAACCAATCAATAAGTGGGCCATGGAGCAAGCACAGGAACTGCAACATATGGCCCGGGGCTGTGCCTCTCACAGCCAAGCCTAGCATGAGGGGAGTGGCCTGTCACTCAGATGCCTAGCACAAGGTGAGTGGCCTGCCACTCAGACCCTGTTAACACATGCCACGTATGCAGTAATCCATGCACTTTTTCCCACATCTTCCCACTCTTACTCTGCTGCAAAGATTTCAGCCAGCATTGCTGTTTTTCGTTGTATTGTCTTCACATGGTTACATGACCACCTCACAACAAGAGAAAATATTATCACTATTATGAACAGTAGGGCCAGGGTAATAGCTTTATAAGAATTAGTTAATTCAGCTATCAGGTTTTTCCAATGTTCAGTCAATTCATGGAAGCAAAAAATGGTTTTCAAGATAGACACCTTTGTCCATTGATTTTGACAATTGTCTTGGTAAGGTTATGCATAGTCATAAAATAGTTAGCATACCAAACACCATTAATATACTAAGAAAAATTGGAGAAGTGTAAGGTTACATTTTCAGATACAGCATATTGGGTGACACAAATACTCTAAAATTTAGAGTCACAAGTGAGCCTTTGCAACATAAACAGAATATCTAGTTTTTCCTGGTAGAGGTCTAGTTCTTGCTGAATGACTAAGATAGCGGCTTGAGACAATATATTTAGTCATTTTGAATGGCATAGGCTTCTGCCATTTTAGTAGACAAATTTTTTATAGTCTGAGCAGTCTAGATGCTCTGATTTTGTGAAGCAGCAGCAGTGGTTGTGGCAGCAATGGTGGCAACCAGGGCAATAATCCCAGTGATGATAAGTCTAATTGCCTACCTTGTTCAGTGTAGTATCTCATTTAGAAGATTCTTCATCTCCATGTCCCATGGACTCCTCCACTCTCCAGACAGGTTCACTGGAAGTCAGACTGCTGGGGACACTCTGAGAATAAATAGACATTTAGATTTCATAGCATGGATTAGGCAATTTGTTAGCCAGCAGGATATATTTACTGCATAAGGGATCTCTGTCTTAGTGATATTTATGCCTTCAGTATCATTGATTATTAGCCTGGCAAAGAGTGGTGTAACACAAACTTGTGCTTAGTGGGTACAAGCATAATTTGGCACAAAGACAAATCCATGAATATATAATATATAGTATATTAAGGGTGCTTGGGATGCTAATTATTTTATGACTATGCATAACCTTACCAAGGCAATTGTCAAAATCCATGGTCAGGCTATGGACTCAATATACACCCATTTATCCAGCTGGCTGCTGTCCATTTGATGGGTCTAGCAGCTAGCAATATTGGTGTGATATCCATCATGCCATACTGATTTCCTGCATACCCGTTGGTAATGGCTTGTTCTGCATAGCAGTTACTGAAGTAGCCCATATGATTTTTGGGTGAATTAGTTACATTCCAGGGGGCTGCACTTACCCAGGCACATAGATGTTGTTCTTCCCCAGAGAAGGTATGGCAGTAACACATTGATTCTATGGGATGTTATCATTATCAGAGGGGAACATTCCAAAAAGCATTGTTGGGTACGTTGGTAGCAAGGGTTTTTTGCATTTCCCATGGGGCAGTCTCTGGTTATAGGTAGAATTAACTATAACTCTAAGGTCAGTGAGAGATAATCCAGCATATGACTTATTATAGTTATCTACAAGAGTTTCATTTGCTAGAGCAAAACAGAAAGGGCTGCCTGGATTGTTGTAGGAACAGATGAAGTGAGGCCCTGAAGATATCAAGAAGCAGTTTTATTTGGCTGCAGCCAGGTTCAGAGGGCACAGCTTTTCTGTAATCTATCATTTCCCTGAACCCTGAGTTCAGGTAGTTTCAAAGTTTTATACTCAGCATGTAAGGGGAGAGGCTTAGAAGTTTGCAGTCTATAGAACTTCAGATAAAAGCAGCTTTTTCTCTCAGTGTTTTGGGCAAGTTAACCCTTCAAGGACAACACCTGAAAAGTGGAGAGATTCTTCTTCTCCCCTTTCTTTCCTCCCCCTGCCAGCTGTTACTATAGAGCCCAATTAGTAATTTCTCCTATCTTAAAAATGCAGACATCTCTGTGAAGCCCAGCTCAAGGCCAGAGGCTTTGTTTACACATTTCTACAAACTACTATATTGGATATGTTTGTGAAAAACTAGTAAGCGGGTGTCCAGCACTTGAAGTCCTGGTATCTTCTTGGCCAGTGGCCAAGTAAACAGGTGACACAAAAATAGAGAGTTTATCTACATTGAACTCTTTTGCTGGAAATCCTAAAATCAGCCATGGTAAAGATTCTGGAGAAGACCAGTTAAGGCTTTTCTGTGGAGAAAGGGGGTGCAATTTCATAATCAAGGTCATAAACTTTTGCTTGTGGGGATGCAACAACTTGTTGTCAATGTGCCTTCTTTGTTTGGCCTTTATATTGAAAAGATATATGAAAATGCCCCTGGGGGCTTGTTAGAGGCTATTGCCACCTCTGAATAATGGATGACCAATATTCCCAGTGACTTGCATCTTCTTTCAACTGATGGATTCCTAAATTTTGCTTCTTGGGCCTGACCTCTGCCCTCAGTCTGACACTGCAGAAAGCCCCAGTGCTGCCTATGCATGAGGCACCTTGGAACATGCAAAGATTAGACTTAGCTCTTGTACTCAGGGAACTTCTAAGTCCTTAAAAGGAAAGTCTGTAAAATGGTATTCTTCTGTTAAATGGAGCAGGTAACAGTGATCTTGGAATTGGAATGCTCAAACCTAGTAGACACTAAGCCTTCTTCTTACCAACTGATCAACAAAGGATGGCAAGTGCCACCTGTGATGTTGGGAAGAAGGGTGTACCTGAGCTTTGCTCATCCTTCACTCACATTCATTTCTTTTTAGTGTTCTTTGTGTGGTGCAACTTCATCTTTCCTTAGGTGTAGGCCCTCTTGTCAAGTCTGTCTTTGAGTTTCATAATTTCCTCATTCTTTAGAGTCAAGTGGTTGTTCTGGCCTTACCTGTAGCATCTGTGCTAATTGCAGGTTCCCTCACCTGGATCAGCTCTTGTCTCCTCTTGCCTACAGATTACATCAAGGTGGAATTAATGGACCCATGAGATCCCAACCACAGCTCATTTCCTGCAGATTCCCCACCTCCTCTACTTCTAAAGCTTCCAGAAATGCCAAGTAAGAATTTCCCAAAACTGAAGAGTGGAAGCAATGTAAGCATCCATTGATGGAGGAATGGATAAACATGTTGTCCATCCACACAATGGAATATAATTCATCCCACATTCTGTTAAGTGTAGTCACACAATCACAAAAGGACACTTACTATGTAATTCTACTTAGATGATGTATATAGAGACATCAAACCCACAGAAACAGAAAGCAGGGGACTGGATGATGGGCAATGGGGTGGCAATATTTCATGGGTGCAGAGTTTCTGTTATGAAAATGAAGTCTAGCAATAGATGGTGGTGATAGTGAATGTACTGAGCACTTCTGAATTCTATTTGCACTTAAAAATGGTTAATGTGGGCTGGGATTATGGTTAGTAATGCTTCCAATGTTTATAGCAGCTCAATTTACAATGACTGAGCTGTGGAAGCATCATAGATGCCCTTCAATAGATGAAATGATAATGAAACTGTGGTATGTATACACAATGGAATATTACTCAGCTTTAAAAGAGAATAAAATTATGGCATTTGTAGGTAAATGAATGGAGCTGGAGAATATTATGCTCAGTGAAGTAAGCCAATTCCAAACAACAACAAAAACCAAAGGCTGAGTGTTCTCTCTGATAACTGAATGCTGATCCATAATGGGGGGGGTGGAATGGAGGAACTATAATGGGGAAAAGGGGAGGGAGGGATGAAAGGGAGCATGTGGAGAGTAAAGATGGTAGAATAAGATGGACATTATTGACCTAGGTACATATATGAATGCTCATATAGTGCGCTGTTACATCGGGTACAACCAGAGAAATAAAAAGTTGTGCTGAAATTGTATAGAAGGAACCAATATTCTTTCTTCTCTCTTGCCCAAGACTACAGGCTCCTGGGTCTATCTCTAGCCATAATTGACAGCTGATTTAAAGGAACTCCTGACTGCATCCCTCACAACCCCACTGTTAAGATGGTCTAGAAGAAAACATGCAGGTGATTCCTATCACTACAGCCTCTAGGAACAGAGGTGTCTCTTTGCAAAATGCAGAATGGCTTCACCCCTCCTACAGAACTAGCCTCTAAAGCCTCCTGGGTCATCGGGGCCTTGGGCAATGAGCTGTGTGAGAGAAAGCTGATTCTGATACCAGTTGGCAAAGGAGGTGAGAAAAGTGAGTGGTGGGCACCTAGATAGACTTCATTCTCCATCAAATAGTAAGTACTACCTCAGCGAGGGAGATCCTGGAAAAAAGGGACAAATGCCTTTCTGGCAACAACTGCTAAAACTCAACCCCAAAAGTAATAGCCCAAATGTGGTCCACTGGGTAGCCCCAAAGGGACTGCCTAATGTAGGTTCAAGGTCAAGATAGCCTGCTAGAAAGGCTGAATCTCCTGCCTGGAGAAACTCCTTCCTAATTTCAGGTACTACAATGTGCTAAAATTGTATAGAATTTCAGTGAACTGGAGGCCATAGAGATGGAAGAAAGTGAAATCCTCCAAAACCCGGGTATTGAGGTGCTTCAGAAAACAACCAAGGAATGTGGGGTGAGGTGAGGGCCAGGATCAGTTCTCAAAGATCCATATTTGGAGGCTATTCAAACTCTCTGCATGTTAGATACTGGAGGTACTGACAGAAAGTTGATTAGAATAGCCAAAGAAGAAGGGATCCACCCAAGAATTCAAGTTTTCTCCCCCTTAAGACTTTTCTCCCCAGTAGGAAATGGCCTACAAAGTGTTCAGCTGACAGGCAGGAACTTAGGAACACTTGTGACTGCAGGTAGAGAGTTGCTCACGGCTAACTTCACTTGAAGTTGTTTCTTTGTTTCAGAATCTGCTCTTTAGAAAAGGCCTTAAAACAGTCAAAGGTACACAGCTGCTCTTCTAAGAGACCTAGAGTAAACTTTGCTCACTATAACTCATTAAAATGCTAAACTCTCTGCCCTAAATTAAGTGCATATGCATTTATTTGGTTTGCTTTGGTTTGGTACTGGGAATAGACAACAGGGATGCTTTACCACTGAGCTACATTTTGTGGTAGAGATATCTCAGAAGAAAAGAAAAAGAACATGATGCCATCTGTATCATTGTGAGCCCTCCAGAAATCAATCTTGAACATTCTTGCTACTTTGTAGTATAGAAATAGAATGCCCAGTCAGGAATGTCTATTACCTCATATGAAGACAAAGACTAGAATGTAAAAGGAAACTAACTGAAATATATAAGAGATCACTTTCTACAGTAAATATTCAGCCTTCAGATAGAATCCACTGAGGCTAGATGCACACAAATAAACACTGCTTCCTGTTGAATACCCTGGTGTCTCCTGTCTGTGTGAGAATCCCACACAACATTTTATTTTGTTTTGTTTGAGGCAGGATCTCACTTATCTTATCCTTCTCTTTGATATATATTTATAATGACCAGCTTTCTTAGAAGTGTTTATATC
Source organism: Callospermophilus lateralis (assembly GCF_048772815.1). Classification (NCBI taxonomy): domain Eukaryota; kingdom Metazoa; phylum Chordata; class Mammalia; order Rodentia; family Sciuridae; genus Callospermophilus; species Callospermophilus lateralis. The sequence continues at coordinate 7,400,687 of NC_135320.1, read as the reverse complement.
CTGTGATAAGTGAAAAGAACATCTGAAAAAAAGATTTGAAAGACTCTTAAATAAATAGTTGTCTACAAAAACTGACATGAAAACCAACTCAATTTATTTTTAGAAACATTACATATCATATACTATTTTACAACAACTTATCAAAACTGATTTTTTCCCTTGTTTGCATCTCTTCTCAAATTGTTTTTTGAATGTCTAACACAAGAGTTTTTCTATGGAATGATTCAGATGACTTCTGTAGAAATTGTCAACAAGGCTCAGTGGTAGAGAGCTTGTCCAGCATGTACATGGCCCTGAAGTTTAACCCCCAACACTGAAAGAAAAGGAAAAGAAAAAAGAAGAAAGGAAGGAAGGATAAAGGGCAGGGACAGGAGGGGAGAAAAAGGAATGAGTAATTAAAACAAAAGGGCAAGTGGTATAAATGTAAATATATGGTGTACTAACTCTTTAAAAAATTTTACAGAGCTGTAGAATTTTAGTTACACCAAACTGAGTGATATTATGACCATATAGAATGGTGCATAATAAGTTCTGCCTTAGCCTGGCCTAAAACAAATCAATGGGTGGGTGACCTGGAGAGGACTTCTCTCTGGCTTGATTTGGACTGTCATGAACCTTCACTGGTTCAGAATTTATAGCATATTGGAGGGACCAAGACTTCCCTGACAAGCAATGTAAGTGTGCTACGTCCCTGAGATCCCATGACCAGGGATGCCCATGCCCATGCCCACAGCCCCTCCCTGCCACTCACTGGTACAAAATGGTTTGCTCCATTGCCTGGTGCAGGTTTTCTCCTGACCAAAGTTCTGAGTGTTCACAGACTATTTTGGCATGCCTGGGGATTGTATGGTTGTGGAGGGAATAGCCAAAGTAGCCTTAGCAAGATGGAGAGGCAACAGCTATCTCTCAGCCATACTTGGGGGTTGTCCTGGGAGAAGTAAGTAGGGTTGTGGTCTACCTTGACTGAAGACATGGAAACACACCCTAGTCCTTATGGCTGTCCATGGGAGTTGGTGATATGTACAGCTATTGGATTTTTTGTTGTTCTCTTGTTTTTGTGGAGACGTTATCAGTCTCTGAGAAGCAGGCATTACATGAGAAGATTTAAAAAAAAAAACTTGCTCTAAAACTTTTTGGACTAATTCAAGAAAAATGTCAATTATTTGAAAATATTAGCCATGTTCAAAAAGTGTATGAAGGCTTAGAGTCACCTTTAAAGGATGTCATTTTGGTGAAGGAGTCAGTAAAAACAGAAAACTTGGAGGCAATATATCAATATATGAAATCCTGGAGAGGTCCATATCTAAACTTGAGGATGAAATACTCTTTCTAGAAAATGAGATAAAAGAAGAGAAAACTAAATATTCTCAACAGGATAAACTGATGGTGGATATATCAAAAAGGATTAAGTCCCTAGAAGATGAATCAAAATTTCTTAAATCACAAATACCTGAAGCTAAACCAACCTTGAAAATATTTCAAATGAATACAGAAAAAATTACAGTAGCAGTAAAAGAGGCTTTGAATGACTTCAGGAAAGTCATAAACAGCTTTTACAAGAAGTTGAAGTATGGAAAGAAAAAGTGAATGCCCTTACTAAACAGAAAATTATATTTGAACACTCTAAAGTACATGCATAACAAATTCTAGGAGACAAATAAAATCACATTGATTCTCTGACTGAACACTTACTGCAGATAAAAGATTTGGCTCTCATGCTTGAAAAATTTCTAACAGATGATGGTTACTTGGAATTGGAATTGAAGAGTTAATCAGAAATTAGTGCTCACTTAGAAGATCAGCCAAAAGGGTCTTGGAAGACACTGGTTTATGATTCGAAGTTAAAGGCCTCTTTTAAAACCTTAGAAAGAGAAAGAAATCAAATTTTTACTTTATTATCTGAAGTAATTGAAACAAAGAAAGACTTAATAGAACATATTAAAAATCTTAAGACAGAACAAGCATCTTTGCAAACAGAAAATACACAGTTTGAAAGTGAGAATCAGAATCTTCAGCAGAAACTTAAAGTCATGATGGAATTATATCAAGAAAATGTAATGAAACTCCAAAGAAAATAGGAGAGAAAAATTACCAGGTAGAGCAATAAGAGAAACTTTTCAAAGAGAAAGAAAAGATCAGCCATACAACTAAACTGCTGGAGACCAATAGAAAGCGATCAAAAAGATCTTGAAGAAGAATTGGAGAGAATCATTTGTTTTTATCAGGGGCACATTATTTACCATGAGAAAAAAAGCTCATGATAATGAGTTGGCAGCTAGGAGTGCTGAAAGATACCTCAATATTTTAAGGAAAAAATGCTCACAGTATACAAAATTTAACTCGAATAGAGTTATAATTTAAGCTTGTAGAAAAAGATCCTTCTGTGCTTGATGCTTCAAATACAGCCTTTGGCAAAAAGAATTATCCAAATGGTCCCTCACCATTGGGTCAACCTTCATGTGAAATAAGACCTTCTCATTTGGAAAAGAAGACAACACTCATACCTTCAACTTTGGTGCCAGTAGGAGAAGAAAGTGGCTCAAGGGGCCCAGAGAATCCTCTGGACCATCCAACTAGCAATGAAAGAAGAGAATCAAATGATGATAAGTCAACTTATCCTCAGAGAGCACCTTCTGACATATGGCCCCTGGAACATCCATGGGAACAGGCCCATAGGATAATGATCCCTTCACCAGGTCAACCATATTCTGATTCACATCTTCCTCTACAAAGGCAAGATGGATGTTATTCTAAATATGGTAGACCGTCTGGATCAGCAGAACTCAGAAGTTCCACTATGCTGCCTTTGGATAAAATGGATGGGCCTATATATTCAGAAATGGAATCTAGTAGAAATGATACCAAAGTTGATCCAGGTGATTCCAATGTACATGATTCATCTCTCCCTGCTGAAAACCAAGCAATTGGCTCTGGCTTTTCTTTCTCATCTTACCCTCCAATCAGAGGTCCATTGTTTTCTGTGGATTCAAGGAGTCGGTTCATGAGAAGAGGACCTTTTCTTCCTCCACCTCCTCCGGGAAACACTCATGGAGCATCACCAAAATATACACAGTACATACTTATATGTACTTTACCTAAATAATTGGGCTGTTATTATAAAAATAAAAATTCCCATGACTAAGAAGAATCCTCTTCTTGATATTTGAGCTGTCATAATTAAAGAAATAGTCTTTTTATATGACTGATGTGGAGAAATATAGTACAAGGGAATGAAACTAATAGGTATATGATTAAGTGTTTTATTTATAAACTTTTTTTACTTGTTGATAGACCTGTATTTTATTTACTTATTTATATGTAGTACAGAGAATCAAACCCAGTGCCTCACACATGCTAGGCAGGAGTTCTGGCACTGAGCCACAATCCCAGCTCATGATTATATTTTAATAACCACTAACAATAAACTAAAAGAAAATGAGAATATCTTCATTATTAAACAAATACAAGCCAAAAATATATAACCAATAACAATTATACATGAATTATTTTCTAATGTTGTATTCATTACAGGGATTCTTTGATTCTATAGTGGTTTTACCAAAGGCCTGAAATATTTCTTTGCACTGGGCAAGCATCGACTCTTCTACAATAGAGGAAATGGGTTTGGTAGAATTTTGTTGAAATGAATTAAATTTATACACTCAGGGATATCAATATATCTCAAATATGCTATGGATTAGAGAGTATTCATATTGAGTAAAAGGATTGTATGTTAAAAAAACGAGGGCTGGGTTTGTAACTCAGTGACAGAGCACTCACTAGAACATGTGAGGTCTTGGGTTCAAGCCTCAGCACCACATATAAAAAAATAAAGTATTATGTCTATCTACAACTAAAAAATATTTTTAAAAATGGTTAACAGCAAATTTCATGTCATGTATATTTTAACCACAATCAAACATGTAAAATGGAAAATAAACAACTCAGGGGTACCAGTGAGGGAGCTGTGGGTCTAAATGAAAACAGACAGGTGGGTTCTCAGTAAGGATGGCAGATGGCCTGATTTCAATAGGTGTTTTAGATGGTTCCACATCCCGGGATATCCAGCCTGGTGAGGTGTCCATTTGAGGATTCATTTGGGAGGGCTTGGTTGGTGATGGCATGCTGTTCATAAATCCTTGCCTGGAATTTTGGTTGAATGAGTCATTATGGCATTAGCTATATTAATATTGGGTCAGAGGACAACATGCAACTTTTTTTTTCAACATACAACTTTATGAAGGTCAAAAATATGACAAACGTGACCTCCTATTGTTAGAGTTTTAAAGTGACAGATTCCTGGAAATAAGAAATGACAATTCCTTTGGTACATGTAAACCTCTTCAAAATATGAATATATTTTATGTATCCATAGAAAAATTCTCTGAATATAAATTACATGATGCACTTTTTTCTGAGTCCCCTTTCTTCCATTATCCCATGCCTCTAAGAAGAGCATCTTCTGAGGCTGCAGGGCGTGCTCCCTGAGAGTAGTGTGCTCTGCCCTGAGCAACCTTGAAAGTGGCTCTCTGGTGAGGTCCAGAGAAAGGCAGAAATGGAAAAGTCTGGGCTGGGTAATGGCATAGCATGACAAGGAATATTCCAAAAGATGCTACCTTCTGTCTGGAGAACCTAGTAGAGAAACAGGTGTTGAAAGGAATTGTGGCATCAAGGAACTTGGGAGAGGACCATACAAAGCATGCTGTGAAACCTGGCTTCTCCCAGGAACTTTTCAGTAAACATGTTTCTAACTGTGCCTGGAGAGGTGTGTGACTGTCTGCATGGGGGACAAAGTGCCAAGTGACCCTTCCTTCATCAAGGATAAAATCAGAGCCTTAAGCAACTTAGTGAGACCCTGTCTTCTTGTGACTGGCTTCTTTGAGTTGGCATAATATTTTCAAGGTTCATTCATCTCATAGCATGTCATCAGTACTCCATTCCTTTCTATTGCAGAAAAACATTCCATTAGATGGATATGTCTTATTTATTAAACTGTTTTGTTTGTTGACTTAGTCACTTATACTTTTTGGCTATTTGAATAACGCTGCTGTGAACACTCATATAACTTTGTTTCTCTTGGATGTACACCTAGGATTGGTATTGCTGGGTCAATTAGTAAGTGTGTGTTTAATATGGAAGGAGTTTCCAGACTGTGCTAGAAAGCAGGCACATCTTTTACATTTCTTCACCAGGTCACAGTGTATCCTTGTCCCTGAGAACATATGCCATTGATTGTAGCCATCCTTCTACTCATAAAGTGTTCTCTTGTTATGACTTTGATTTGCAATTCCTTAATGATAAATGATAAAGGATGACTACTTATGAAACATAATGATCTTTAGAGAAGTGCATATTCAAGTCTTTGGATACTTTTTTATTGGATTTTCTTTGTTGTTTAGTTGTAACAGTTCTTTCTGTATTTGGGGTAACAATCAGTTCTGAGTTATAATCTATGATTTGCAAATATTTTCTTCCATTCTGTGAGTTGTTAATTCATTTTTTTAGTGCATTCTTTGATGCTCAAAAGCTATAATTTTCAATAAAGTTTAATTTACTTATTACTTCTTTCATTGCATAGCTAGTGCCTTAAATTAGTAACCACTTTTAAATGTAAGGCCAAAATAACGTATTCCTAATTTTTTTAGGAGTCTGTAATTTTAATTTTGTATTGAGTTCTGTGATATATTTTGAGGGTGTGTGTGTGTGTGTGTGTGTGTGTGTGTGTGTGTGTGTGTGTGTATGAAGTGATGTAGGGAGTCTGATTCTATTCTTTTCTGTTCTCACATGCCCATTCAGTCTTGGTGATGCCTCAGCACATAATAATATTGACCACACACAAAAGGGTTTTCTGCAAAAATTCATTCATGATTTGCTCTTTAGGATAAGGAGCCATGAAAGCCCCTCAGTGACAGGTTTGCTCTCTCCATCCTTCCCGGCTCACTGTACAGTGCCCACCTGAAGCTATAGGTGCAGCCTGTGCTTCCAGAGGCTGGGCTGTCTCTGGACCTCATGTTCTGAGGACTCCACTTTCAGTGAGCCCTCATGCCCATTTCTCTATGTCCATGTGAATAAATGGTGCTGGGAAAACTGGATGTGCATATGTAGAAGAATGAAACTAGACCCCTGTCTCTAACCCTGCACAAAAGTCAAGTCTAAATGAACCAAAAACTTGGGAATTAGAATAGAAACCTTGCATCTTCTAGAAGAAAACAGAGGGTTAACACTCCATCATGAAGATGCAGGCACCAACTTCCTCTATTTTCATTGGGCGCATTGGAACCACTCTTTTGGGAGGTGAGAGGCACATTCCATTTTCACCCAGTGGAGGAGAAAGTCCAGCTTTCTCAATTCAAGCTCATGACTGATAGATTTGGGTGGAGTTCAAACTGCCCACTGCATTTCCACTAGAAACACCCTCAACTGAGGGGCAGAGGTGCCTCATTATAGCTTCACAAGTCCCCAGTGGTGCTGTGCTGTGGGATGGTGTTGTCATTTCTGAGCAGGGATATATTGCTCCCACCCGACTAGCTGTGTCTGGCAGCAACTCATTGGGAAGGAAAAAGAGCCTTGTTACCTCCAGACTGGGGGAAAGTCCAGACATCCAGATGGTCTCCATTGACACTGGGATTTCAGTTTTTGGATGGCTGAATCCCGGCTCATTTGCTTTATCACTTATACTAATTTTTTTTTTTTAACCTCCCTTTCAATCCTTATCAGCTACCACCAGATTTCTCAGTGACATCATTCACCCTTGGGTCAGAAACATCTGGTTTTTGGGTCTCCACCCTGATCTTCTTGCCTTTCCCTCTTATCAGGTGAGGACAGCCTGCCAGGGGCTTCACTCTTTTTAACAGGGTAAGGGAAAGAAATTGTTTGAGGCCATACTGGAGAAATCTGTGGGCGTGCCTGGTGAAACTGCAGGTTTTTAAAAATGGAGTTGCTTAGGCTCAGGTCTAAGGCTATCCTATCATACACACACAAACACACACACACACACACACACACACACACACACACACACACACAACCCCCCCAAAACAGGGGATTTGTTACTAATCTACTAATGATAAAAACCAGTAGAATAGAGCAGAAAAGCAGAGTAGAAGAGGAGGGCAGCAGCCAATCCCGGGACCCTCCTTCAAATTCCATTGTGAACTGAAAAGCAGGGCAGGGCTACATTTCCAGTCCTTGCCCCTTGACCAAAGGTCTATGTGCACATGCAGCACTTGTCCCACAGATGCAGGCAGTGAGGAGGGTGCGGGAAGGTGAAAAGGGTTCAGGCTGAGCAGCTGAGTCCACTTAGGAGCTCAAGTGGAAGAGATGCCTCCTGGCCCCTGGAGAAGCCACCTTCACTGCCACTTCATGACCCCTTCCTTAGTAGGAGACACAATAAAAACAAATAATTCCTTCTATCTGATGGCACCTCAGTGGGCTGGCCACTACACACACCTAGAACACCCTGGGGCCACAAATCCTACTGCCATTTCCTCATACTCCCCTGGGTGCTTTGCTTTGTAATGCAAAAATACTTAAGTTGTCCTCTGAACAGGTTTTAAAGGGCAAAAGACCACATTCTTAACTACATGCACTTAGGGTGCAGATCTCTAGGTCTCACTCACCTGGCATACATATAGCTTTGACCAACATCTATTTTTCACCCTCACCCCTGTTGACCACCCTTTATTCTCAGCCTCTGTAAGTTTACATTTTTAGATTGCCCATGTAAGTGAGGTTGTGCCAGACTTCTCTGTGCATTGCTTATGTAATTTAGCACAGTGTCCTCTAGGATCACTCAAGTTACTGAAAGTGCTGTCATCTCCTTCCTTTTTGGGTTGAATAAAATTCCACAGGCCACCTGCCAATTTGCTTATCCATCCATCCATCCATCAATTCACCCACAGGAAATTAAGATGGATTATGTCCCTTCCTATTGTGAAGGGTGTTGCAGCAAACCCATGAGTACAGACATCTCTTCCACATGCTGATTTCATTTCTTTTAAATGCACACAAAAGAGGTCTTTCTGGGCCATATGGTTGTTCTATTTTTATTCTTCCAAAAAACCTTCACACTGCTCTCCATGGTGTCTGCACAAATTTTTACATTTGCAAATCCTCTGTACATAATGCATCATGGGTATTGAGGAGGAGAAAGGTAGTGAGTCAGCCACGCAATTCCAACCAGAGGAGTTTTTAGGGGAATGGCCATGTGACCTCAGAGCCCACAGAAAAGAAGCTCAGTGGCCTTGAAGAGTGGCACTGCCATGCACAAATCTAATGGAAGGTGAAGTTCCCAGCAGGAATAGGTTATGTGCTGTGTCTGCTAATCCACCTGAAGGTCTGTAAGAGGCTTCACCAAGTTTCTGTTCTCCCCAGTGCTATCAGTTTAAAGCCGTGAAATGGTTTTCTGGATACATATAAAAAACCTGCCATCAGTTGAACACAACACCTCCTCCTCTCACCTGCTGCTTCCCAGGCTGGCAGTGACAGCTTCCCCCGTGTCCATGAGTACTGCAGTGGACTTGCTGGTCACCTTGCCACTGTGTAGATAAGTGCCTAAGAAGGACTGAGTCCATTTCTGTAGATAAGTGCCTAAGAAGGACTGAGTCCAGAAGACCCAGGCCCCCTCCACTTCCACTAAAGAAAAGATTAGAACACATCTAGGCCTATATAACTCCCTGAGGAAAGTTCTGTTCTCTTGGCTCTAAACCCAGAGGGACGTGAGGCTGGAGCTGCTTCCATGAGAGAAGAGCCTGTCTGACCATGGGACACACACAGCAGAAGGCAAAAATGAAAGTGAAGAGAAATTGAATCCTAATGAGTCCCTAGATGCTACTGGATCTGCAGTCCACTCTTCGCCTGAATACTTCAGCTACACAAAATATTATTCCTTTTTGTTTGTCTAAACCAGTTTTAATTGGATTTTCTGTGATTTGCAAATTTAAGATAACAAAATGATACATTTGATAAACTCAGGACAATCTTTATTGTAATTTTTTGTTTGTTTGTTTTGTTTTTCTACTATGTAGACTATCATCTCTCTCCCAGAAGAAGAAAGGGAGGAAGAAGAAGGGAGAGTGAGTATTTGATGGAAGGTTCTAGCTGAGCAGTCAGCCTGAGAAGGGAAGGGCAGACATCGATGATGTTACCATCACCACAAACAATAACCACCTGCACTCTAGTAGGCTTATCTGTTTCTCACATGGCACTCTAATTAAATAACCACCTTTAAAAAACCCAGAACATCTGGTGATCCTCAGATAAAATCAAATATGTCATGCCTCTTCTTAGTCTTTAGTTATATATCAACACAAAGCAAGTAAATTTCTGTGACTTTTTACATGCAGAAATAAATTTGTCTATTTAAAGAAAGTATAGGTACTAGCCCCAGAAATTCAAGCTCCATTGTGATGGTCCATTCAAAATGAAGAAAAGGAGACACACCCCTGGATGACAAAAATCCTGCTAAGAGAAACCTTCCCTCCCAGTACCTCACAGTTCCATCTTTCTGTCCTTATAAAAACTCTTTGTGTCCCTGAGATCCCCAAGAGGGCACTATGAAGATGACAGCCCCACAATCCCCCAGTGTGCTGGACCTTCAGTAAACCTGATTTCTTTCCCACTAATTCACATCTTTTGACTACTGGTTTTCCAGTGATGAGGTGCCTGGATTTGGGTCTGGTAACACCTGGAGTCTGCAAGTCTTCTCTATCACTGATGATGACTCCAGATTCTTTTTTTTTTAAAACTGCCTGTTACATCATGTCTAAAAGCTCCTGTTTCAACAAATTATTCTATTTTCAGAGTAACCCTTTTTATACAGATAGTGGTTTGTGAAGAAACACTGGCAATGGAGGGCTTATACCTGTAGCAACTCTGCAGGGTGCTAGTAATCAAAAGGCACAGTAAGGCATGGTATTTACTTCCATAAGTTTTCAACAAGCTCACACATTTTGTAAAGAGTGTAAAGAATCATGAGCCCACATAACTCTTGATGCACCACCTCCAGGGTGTAGAAGCATACCATCTTTATCTTCTTGAAACAACAGATCATTATACCAACTAATCTGGAACCTCACACTTCAAAATGAACTCCCAACATTCTTTCAAATCTTAGGAGAAAACTATTTGCAAGCTGTTGTACAAAGGTCAGGTGCCTCCAGGACACAAGCATTGTTTTCACCACATGATCTTAATTAATGATCTTGGACAATTCACATAGTGGTGCTTTAACTATCTCCTAAGCTCTTATGATTTTTATCTAGAAGGCACTGCATGTGCCTAAACTACTATTGAAGTACCCCCTGATTGAGCTCTATTAAAGTTAGTGATCATTTAGAAAGTTAATCAGTGGAGAAATTCACAGAAGAACCCTGTCTAGTTATAAATTTGTTACTCTGAAGTACAATAAAATTATTCCTAGGTATAAGGTACAGGAAAGAAGACCCTTTTTACTTACTTTTCCATATGCCTGTCATCTAAGGATTTTGCTTCTCTTATCTGTTCCTGTGTACTTTTATGCATTTTCACCTTTAATCTTTTCTTCTGAAGTAAAGAAACACAAGGGGAAATAAAGCAGGCAAAACAAATGGCAGTTTGTATTAATACATTTATATATATGTATCAATTGAAATGAGAATACAGACTTACTTCTCACTGAGTTTTTTGAGCTTCTTTCACTGATTGTTCTAACACCCTTCAGCAACATCTGTCATCTTTTGAATGAATCAATTTGTTATTTTATATGATCATTAGCAGAGCTTCTCCCCCTACTTTACCCACCCACATTTCTGTGTTTAGAAAATCTGTGATGAATGCTAAACAATATTTTAAACCATCAACATCTAACACTGGCAAAGAGGACATAATGTTAAACCATCATATTATCTTGACTGATGGGTTTTAATAAGAATGTCTTATTATGTCTATTCAAACAAACTGAATTTATTAGATTGTTGGGCCTGTTACTACAGATTGCCTCAGGGAAAACACAAATAACAGAGGAGAACTAGGTTTCTATCTGTGCTCTATGACTTACTGACACTGTGATTTGGTTAAAGGGCCTATATTTTGTGAACCTACATTAATGATTTTAAATAGGATTATTACTGCCTTTATCTCTTGAATGTATTATGGCTCTTTAAATGACCATGACACACATATAAGTTATATTTTGGTTTCCATATTTCACTTATCATTGAATTGCTTCAAGAGTTACATGAGTTTCCCATCTAGAAATCTTCTTCACAGAAAAGAAAACAATCAAGCATGTGAAGAGAACTTACAATGGGAGAAAAATTATTGCACCTGCATATCAGGTTTAGTGTTCACCTCCAGGATATATAAAGAAATCATAAAACTTAGCACAGTACAAACAAGTATTCCAATCACCAAATGGGCAAAGGAAATGAATAGGCACATCATAAAAGGAATGCAAATGGCTAAAAAATATATGAAATAAATGTTCAACATCACTACAAATTAGAGAAATGCAAATTAAAACTACACTGTCATTCCATCTCACTCCAGTTAAAATGGCAATTATGAAGAGTACAAGTAATAGAACATGTTGACAAGGATGTGAGAAAAGTTGATTGAATTAGACAAAGGGGAATAAAAGAAAGGTGGAGCAATGGGAATAGAAAAGACAGAATGAATCAAACATAACTTTCCTATGTTCATCTATAAATATACACACAGTAAAACTGCATATCATATACAAACATAAGAATAGGATCCTTATTAGAATAAGTTATATGGTATATTCTATGTAAATCTAGTATTTCAGAATTCACTCTTCTGTCATTTATATATCTAAAAATAGTGAAGAAAATTAATATAAAAATTTTATAATATAAACCTTTATAGGATGTTCAATGAAATTCTAGTAATCTAAATTTAGAAGAGTAATATTGTAACTTTGGTGATACATGATGAGTAAATTTGAGCAAATTGATTTTATGCATCAATTCCTGCTCTAAGATTCTCAACAAGGCAGCTACTAAAAAATTTGGAATCTTGTGTAGTACTCTAGGACATTTCTGGGAAGCAGTATCATGTCTATAGAGATGCAGGGGGTACAGAATTATTCTTTCAAGGGACAGATGGACCCATACTACAGCTACACTGTGACTACAATCTTGTGGGTTCCATGTGCTTCTAGCTGGACCACAACTTTACTGAGTTTCATATCCTAGTTAATTCAGTGTGAGTGATGCCTGTGTGTACCTCACAGTGCTGCCATGAGAAATACAGGAAATAGCGCATATTAAGAGCTCAGTACATGCTCTGGGTTGAATTGTCATGTCCTTCCCAGCACATCAGCTTATTACGTCATCTGAAAATGAGGTTTTGAGCATGAAAATGTTATATGAGGCCATAGTCAATTAGAGTGGGCTATAATCTGATGACTCATCACCTTAGAAGAGGTGGCAAGTATACTTTTTTTTGGACAAGTATACTTGTGCAGAGAGAACACCATGTGATAATGGTGACCGAAAAAGGAGAGATGAGTGCACATGTGAAGGTATGCCAAGTATTCCCCACAACCACTGAAAGCTAGAGGAATCAAGGAAAAATTTCCCCTAGACCTTTCAGAGCATATACCTTATAATAATTCAGTTTGGACTCCTAGACTCCACAACTGTGTGAAAGTAACTTGATTTTTTTTTTCAGTGAATTACTTTTGAATTTTATTTTTTTAAATTACATTAGTTTTTTAATCTTTTTTTTTCTTTTTTCTTTTATTTTTTTATTATTAGTTGTTCAAAACATTACAAAATTCTTGACATATCATATTTCATACATTTGATTCAAGCAGATTATGAACTCCCATTTTTACCCTGTATACATATTGCAGATTCTTTAAGACACCGAATAAGTATTGTTTTTCAGAATAGGAAACATATGTTTGGCTCCCCCTTAACACTCAGTAGAGGGGTTAGTCCCAGACTGGTAGCTTCCTGTAATCAAAGGGAAAAAGAGGAATTCCACGTGGTCAGCAACATCCTGTGTCCACAAAGATCTGGATAAAATATCATGAAAGCTCAGTATGGAATTCTAAGAGTAAATGATATTCTGAAATTTACATGGAAATCAACAATCCAAAAGATGAGATTCTAAAAACTAATATGTTGTTGAAGTACAGAGGTAGGGCTTGCAGTCTTCAGGGAAAAGGTCTGCAAATGAGAAAGGCCCATGAGAATGGAGGATCCCAAGTGCCCCATTTTATCATGAACATATGCAGGTGTAATCTAAGTAGAAGCTACAGGTATCACACTGGGAAAAGAGGCAGGTTAAGAAGGTGAAGACTGCACCCAAAGAGGACCTTATGTCACCTTCATTGCCCCTAAAATTTCTAGACAAGGACCATCAGTTCGAAGTGTTTAGACCAGGAATATTAGCAAACCCTGGGGGCTTATAAGAAATACAGAAGCTCAGGTCCACCCCTGGCACCTGAGTCAGACACTCTGAGTTGAGGCCCAGAAGTCTGAGTTTCAGTGAGCTCTCCAATTGACTGTAATGCACCCTATTTGAGATACACTGTTCTAGTCTTGAACAGATGGCCTGGGGTGGAAGCATCAATTTTATTCTCCATGAAGACACCTGGGAATTGCAGAACCATACCAATAACTCTTCTCTTCCAAGCTCCTGACCCTTCACCCTAGTCTCTCTTAAAATCAAATATCCAAAAGAATATGTGGAGATATATATATATACAGACACACACACACACACACACACACACACACACACACACACACACAATGGAAAATTACTCAGCCTTTAAGAAAAGTCAAATTAAGGCATTTGCCAGTAAATTGATGGAAATAGGGACTGTCGAGGTAAGAAAAATTTGTCAGTCCCAAGAAACAAAGGCCAAATATTTTCTTTTATATGTGGATGCTAATACACAATAAGAAATGGGGAGGGAAAAACAGAAGTTTATTGGAGTGTATAAATGGGAATGAAGATAAGGGAACAGCATGAGAATAGGCAAGATATTAGAATGAATTGGACATAACTTTCTTATGTTTATATATGAATATATTACCTGTGAAATTCCAAACCATGTACAACCACATAAACGAGACCTAATTAGAATAATGTATATTCCATGTATGTCTAATATCTCCAAATGTACTCTGCTGTCACATATATCTAAGAAGAAGAAATAAAAAGGAGTAAAAGGACCTGGAGGAGGGAAAGAAAGAGGAAAGGGAAACACTGTGTGGAATGATATTGCTTATTTTTATAATAGATTTATATGAGAATGTATAACAATAAATCTCATTGCTCTGTAAAACTATAATGCATTAACAAAAATTTGGAAAAGATTAAAAAGTGGATAGTGGCATATGAACCTAATTGGCAAATCATAACTTGGTTGAATTCCCAATACCAAAAAAAAATTAATTACATATTTATGTATATATACATATGCACACACATACATATACAAAAGTTACTGTAAAAACATATTTAATTAAAAAAATCCCATGAGATAATCAATAGATTCAGAAAAGCCTGTCCACAACACTCAGCACTCATTCATATTTAAAACACCAGAGAAACTCGTGACAGAAGGACATTGCTTCAAAATTGTAAAAGCTGTATGTGAGAAACCAAATGCCAACATCAAACTGAATAAAAATATTGAATTTTTTTTTAAAAAATAAAAAAAACAAAACAAGGAAGTAAACTTTCACCACTCTTTGAATCCCTAGCCAGAGCAAACAGGCAAGAGAAGAAATCTAATGGCATACACATAGGAAATAAGAAGTCCTGTTGCCTCTGTGTACTGATGACATGAACATTTTACTTAGATGATTTAAAATGCTCCATCAGAAAATTTATAATGTTGATAACAAATCTACCAAAGGAGATGATACAAGAACATAATACATAAATCAATTGAATTCCTATATTGCAAAAACAAACCTGCTTCAAAACAATTGGGGAGAATATTTTATTCACAAAACCCTAAAAAATAAATACTTGGTAAAATATCTAACCTAGGAGATAAAAATCTTCAACAATGAAAATTATAAAATGGTAAATAGAAACAAGTTGAAGACAACGTTTAGAAGTGGAAATACTTCTAATGTTCTTGAATAAACAAAATTAGTATTATCTAAATGATCATACTACCTTAACCAGTGAACAGACTCAGTACAATCCCAATCAAAATATTAATGAGATCCTTTACAACACACAGACAAAACACATTTCTCAAATCCTTTTTGACCCAGAAGTGTAATAGAATAGCCAAATGAATTCTGAACCAAAAGAGAGATGCTGAGAGCTTCACAGTACCAGATATCCAATTATGTCACAGAGCTTTATAAATAAAAAAAAAAGAGATTTATGTTGGTACCAAAACATACCTAAAGACCAATGAAATAGAAAATACAGACAGATCCACAAAGATACAGTGCCTGATTTGCAACAATGGGGCCAAAAATATATGTTGGAAAAAACAGAAACTTTTTTTTTAAAGTGCTGCTATAAATACTGGATATTCATATGTAGAAAACCATAAAACTTTATCTGTCTCACCTGCAAAAAACCAAGTCCAAGGGAATCAAAGACCTAGGAATTAAACCAGAAACTCTACAGTTACTTAAAGAAAATGTCGGCCCAACACTCCAAATTATTGACAAAATTATCAACTCCCTTAACAAGACTTCTAAAGCACAAAAAATAAAACTAAGAGTAAATAAGTGAAATAAAATCAAATTTCAAAACTTCTGCACAACAAAGGAAACAAGAATGTAAACAGAGAGCCTACCAATATGAGAAAATATTTTTCATCTGAATCTCAGAAAATTAATGTACAGAATTAAAAAAAAGATTTAAAAAATGAAACCCCCAATTACTAATTGGGCACAAAATCTAAACAAGACATTACTTAAAAGAAGAAATACAAGTGGCATATATATGTTCACCATCTCTAGGAATCAGGGAAATGCAAATCAAAACTACAAGAAAGACAAACTCTGTTATTATTGTGCCCTCACCCTTTCCCTATACTTCAATAAAACTATTAGATTCAAAAAGAACTCCATGGAGATTTTATCTCACTGCACTCAAAATATCAATTATCAAGAGAAATGTGGAGGGATCCACATATCAGAGAGAACATTTAGATTCAAAGGAAGAATAAATCTTATTGGTTTAGATATAGTAGGATAAAGGGAAAGGAGGAAATCGGAATAGGAAAAACAGTAGGATAAAACAAACATAACTTTCCTATGTTCCTATATGAATACACAACCTGTGTAACTCCACAGTATATATAGCACAAAAATGGAAAGTTATAGTCCATGTATGTATAATATGTCAAAGTACACTTTGCTGAAAAGAATTTTTTTAAAAGAATAATATGTGGTGAAATTTACACTAATGCAGTGTTGATAGGACTGCAAATTAGTACAGCCATCCTGTAAAACTGTATGAATATCCCTTTCAAAATTTGGAATACAACCACCACCTGACCTCGTTGTCCCATTCCTTGGTAAATATCCAAATGTCTGAAATCAGCATACTATAGAAACACAGGTACATCAGTGCTTACAGAAACAAAATTCGTAATAACCTAACTACAACACCAGCTAACATACTCATCAACAGACTAATGCATAAAGAATACCTGGTGTATATACACAATAAAGTTTTACTTAGTCATTAAGCATTAAATGATGGCACTAGGTGGAAAATTGATGAAATGAGAACACAATTCTAAGTGAAATAAGCCACACTCAGAAAGCCAAGGGTCGAATGTTTCCCCTCATATGTGAATACTTGACCACATAATGAAAAAGGGGAGAATCCAACACAAATAACAGAGATATCTGTGGAAGGGGTTATAGGGAAGGCAGGGAGGACAGGGGGATGAACAGTAGAATGAAACAAACCAAACTCTCTCTGTAAATCTATGAATAAATCAGGATGAATTTAAATGTTGTGTATGTCTATAATGCACTAATTTAAAAATTTATAAATGAATAGAAGATACACCAAGAAGCCAGACTCATTGTTCTCCTTTTCACTCTTCCTCTATTTGTTCTTTCACTTTTATTTCTGCATCTCACCTGTGCTCATAATGGGTCTTGGTGTGAACCCCTTCTCTCTTCCAGCACTACTCTACCTTCATTTGTCTAGAAAAACTCTGCTGTGTTTAGAAATCAATTCGGGTATCACTCCAAGGGAAGCCATCCCTGATGCCCTGCCATAGGCCACTCACTCCCCATTCCTAACTGTAGATATCCTAGTTAGTACACTTTCCACATTCTACTATAATTAACGGTACCTGTTTTTGTTGCATCCAAGCTGAACTGCTGGAAAACAAGGATTGGGTCTCCACCAAACAGTTTCCATTTGCTAAGAAACCACTGTTGCCAGGTAATTTTCCTCTTTAATTCTTAGAATTATACAATGAGAAGCGGACGGCTAGCCTTATTTTTATAAATGAGAAAACTGCAGACTGGAGAAGAGAAGTTTCCTGTACAGATGGAAATCACAAATGATTGGCAAAGACGCATCCAAATTTGTAAGACCTCCAAAACTCCATTATTAATCTCTGTGTTATTCTTCGTTTTCTGAAAATTTATTATCTCACTCTGTTATGACATTTCTGAGGGAAGCAAGATTCTTTAAAACATAAAAATATTTACTAATAAGCCAAATTCATAAATAATTAGCTCCATCTATCTTCCTACATTTCTTAAACCCAATTTCTATCTATCCATCTTTTCAGGTCCGTTATTCTGGCAGTTATCTCTTATTTACTTGTACTGCATTTACATATAAATATTAAATGCAAAATCAAATCGTTGCAAAGTGAACTCACAAATTTGGCAGAATATTCAAGTTTTTATGATTTGTTGAGGACAAGCAACCTGACCCAAGAAGAACCAAGTTATTGTCATAGAAGTTTAGAATGAAAAAAATAAAGCACCCTTTTGATTGCCCAGACTAAAGCAGGATCATCTAGAAAGAATCTGTGCCCAGATATGCTGTGCCATGTGGATCAGAGAGAATATCTGCAGGCAGACAGATTAAGCACAATGGCACAGGAACAAAAGAAAGGAGAGACAGTCCTTGGTCCCAACACCCAGCACATTTCTATCCTTGAGTCTTCCCAATAAACTATAAATAAATTATCTTTTGGCTTCTTATGATAGAGTTCTTTGGATTTCCTTTTGTTTTATTTTTTTTTAAATTGGCACATTATAATTATACATAATAGTGGGATTCATTGTTACATATTCATACATGCACATAACATAATTTGGTCAATTTCCCAGTATCTTTTCTTTTCCTCCTCTCTTTCCTCCCTCTAGTTCCCTTCCTCTACTGATCTCTTCTATTTTCTCTAGATTTTCACCCTCCACTTTTTTCTTTTCTCTCTCCATCTACCACATGTGAGAAAAAATGTACAACCCTTGACTTTCGGAGTCAGGTTTATATCACTTAATATAATGCTCTCAAGTCCATCCATTTTCATGAAAATGACATAATCTCATTCTTCTTTATGACCAAATAAAACTCCATTGTATATATATATATATATCACATTTTCTTTATCCTTTCATCTGTTGAGGGATACCTAGGTTGGTTCCATAATTCAGCTGTTGTAAACTATGCTGCTGTAAACATGGGTGTGCCTGTGAGTTCCTTGGATTTCTAGTGCCACAGTCTATACTAAAGGAGAGATGCTTCTCCAACCTGTCTGATTCTCCTCTAACCATCCCCTGCACAGAAACCCACATGGATATCTACCTGGAGCTCCACTCCCAGAATCCCATGCCGGAACCTCTCCCATGGACCACAGTATACAGGGTTTAATATTCTTACAAAGGTTTTGATACATTTATGATGGCATAATAATTCAGTTGTAGAAACAAAATTAAAATACAGTCAAAGACCATTAAAGGATGAAGACACAATCACAGAAAATATTTTTCCCACTCTGTTGCCATCATTTCATGGAGAACAAAATTAAGCCAGAGAGAAGTAAAAGTTACTGGTTCAAACTCAGAGCTTATAATTGACAATCTTACAATGTTTTTTTTAATCCATCTTTAAATTTCACAAGTCTATTTTAAAGCACTTGCTTTTCAAATTAAAACAAAACATGTCATCTAAAACTAATTCACAGGACACTAAAAAATGTTGTAAACAGATTGGAGATCAGCTTTCTGCTACATGACTTCTCAATAAATATATCTTTAATATTCTAATTTTTGCAAACATTTAAAATGAAAACTCTGCAGATATCTTATTTTGTTTAATTGTTGAGTTTTTAAACATCTTTTTTTAAAGCTATACTCTTTTTACTCCAGGCACTCATTATATTCCTCCCATTTATTTAACTTCAGAGTAAGAAGTACTGGTTCTATTTTAATTATCATGCCAGGCCTTTTCTGCAATTGTTATACACATTTAGGAATATATTTTATGGTCAATATGCCCCAAACCAAGCAATAAAAAAACGTCAAAAAGCTTGATACTATGGCCCATGCCTGTAATCCCAAAGGCCTTAGGAGGCTGAGGTGGGAATCTCAAGTTTGAGACCAGCTGAGACAATGTAAGTAACTAGTTCAAAAATACAAAATAAAAAGGTCTCCAGATGTGGCTCTGTAGAAGAGTCACCCTAGATTCAATCTATAGTAACAGGGGAAAAAATAGTGCCATAGGAATTCAAAGAAGAAAGAGATTCATGTTGGATTGGAATGGTCAGAGACAATCTTTCAAAGACAACACAAATAAATAAACAACAACAAAAACCTGGAATTTAGAATTTAGAATTTTTAAACAATGAGCTAAACAGGAAATAATTGTGAGGGCCTTTTAGATGTCACTGTTGGTCTCATTGCATCTTGAGGTCTTGGCTTCCTCATACCTCGAGGGATTGGTAAGGACTAAGTAGCTTTGTGTAACTCTAGTCTGTAGTGAATGTTAGGTTCATCCAGAAGTTGGACCATGGTTAGTATCAGAATGGATGAAGACATCAAGTTACCCAACCCTCCACTGGCCTCAGTAGTTGGTGTCCTCTGGGTGGCATTGAGGTCAGCTGGCTTAATCATAGTGTCTACTCCTTAACCACAGGGACTAGTCTTCAAGGGTGGACACATGACCCAATCAAGACCAAATTAGAGGAGTTTTCGAACTAAAGTCTGAAGAAAGGAATCTTTCCTTTCTGGTGACCAGTAGTCAAGGTTTCCTCAGATCTGAGAGGTTTTCAGGGTAGAGAATGTTCAGCACTAAAACTGGAAAGGTCTCAGGCATACTGGGACTTGTTGATCACCACCTGGATATATATCAAATAGTCTATGAATGAAGCCTGTCTTCAGTAGGAAAAATGGAGACATTATAAACAGAGAGACAAAGTTGGGGGAGGGAAGAGAGCTACTGGGTTCCCATCTTCCATCTGAATCATCCTCAAAACCAGGCACTCCATTGACTCATGCTTGATTACATGAGCTGCCCTTTGTGCCTGGGTAATTGTGTTGGCATTTCTACTATGAGTGGCCAGAGGTATTCTGGTTTATACACGGCCCATAGAAAAATGTTGAACAAATAAAAATACATTTCACTCGAAATTATGGTATTTATAGAGAGTCTACCTAGAATCTTCATTTTCTTTGGTTTATAGTTTGTTAAGATGAACTGAGAACATAAAAAGAAATGATCACATACTTGTGATGATGTAGCCAGAGACCACATAGTCTAGTTGGAATGATATTCCTTTTCCTACTGGTCCCAAGGCTGCCTTCAAGGTCCAAGAAAGCTCAAGAGCAAAAATACCACATAAGATCTAGTCAATTGTCTGGATCTAGAACTCTGCTAATGTCCCTTCTTTTACTACTTGCATCAAAGGACTCTCCTGGTCATAGTTATTACTTAGATTTTTGGTGAATGACCTATGTTGCAGCTAAAGAACTGCTTGTAGATGACCAAGTATTTTTTTCCTCAAAATTATGAATATCCTATATGGTATAAAGTACCATGCTAGATATTATACATGAAATTAATTCTCTTAAAAAGTCAATAACTAGTAAATTATATATATATATATATATATATACAGAAATAGGTCTGTCAAAAAGCAGTGAATGATTTATTTTTCAAGTGATTTGGCAGATGGCAGTTGCTGCTGAGGTATAAAATCAAAAGATTTTATCAAAAATTTGTTTTAATTCAATCAGGTATTCATTTAATAAAACCAACAATACATTATTATGTAGGTGTTGCCAGTTTTCCCCTCACTGACAACTAAAAGAAGGTTCTGCATTTGCATTTTCAGTTTTTCTTCTCTTTCCTCTTCTCCCTCATTCTCTCCTTTTTCATCTTCTCTTTCTCTCTTCTGTTATTTTTTCAACCTTTCCCCTCCTCCAAGTATGTGGAAAAGATACCTTAGATTAGGAATGAAGAACACCCAATTTGAGAAATTTGGGAAGGTATAGGACTTGCCATCTTTTTATATCCTAATTGAGCCTTCTTTCCCCTACTGTATATCAAGTTCAAGATCCGCTTATACTTCCGTGTGCTTCAGAGATGCTGCCAGAAGAGTGAGTAGGATCCTTGAGTCTCTCACTACATGTCCCTCCTCCCCATAGTTGCAGGAGGGCCATAAAAGCAATTATTATTTGCATAGGGTAGAAAAATAACACTTTTAAATGACTGAAAATAAAAGAATCATTTTTAAAAATAATTACTATCATTTTTTTTAATTTAGAAGGAAGAAGGAGATAAATATTTTGTGAATCAATAGAAGCCTTGGCCCACAGTCTCTAAGCCTTATTTATCTGGGAGTTGTTTATCTCCCTGAGTTCTCTCTCAGGGGAAAGAATAATAATAATTGCTTAATTATAGCAGAAGTGAATTTTCTCTCCCAGTTCTAAAGAAAGATGACTCATAGCTCTTTATTTCCAAAGAAACAGCTTTGGAAGGAAAATACTTTTAAAAGATGAAGTGTGAAAGGGGCCCAAGACTTGCATTAGGGACTTTTCAGTGACCACCAGAGGCATTGTCTTGACACTACTCCCTAATGGATAATGTTCACATCCAAAAGAAATGAGATGTAGTCAAGAGATATGTCTTTCTTTAAAGACATCCCTCTGCTACTCCTGACTGCAGGAAACCAGAAGAAACCCCTTCAGAGAAAAAAAACTTTTCCCTTATGATCCTTCCAGCTGAGCAATCCCATTACTGCTTTGTAACTATTCTTAGAGCAATAGAGGGGCAGAAAACCATATCCAAATCCACAGTAAATCTCTGTGTTGTTCTAGCGAATGATTTAATTACTGATCACTCCTCTAGGAACTTGGAGCCCAACCCCATAAACTACATACTCACAATCTCCAACCCCAGCAGGGTCCCTCTGCCCCAACTGATCTTCAAGTCTCTGTGGTGTGTCCTCAAACCTCATCAGGAAGATTTATATTTCAGCCAATCCCACTTTAGCTCTAAGTCTCCAGTCTCTGTATGAGGATATTCTGGTGACGTGACCTTCATTCATTTTTAGGGAAGTGGGACAAAGACTAAATTAAGACAGATTAGGCAGAAAACCATAATGTTGATGTACTATTTCCTGACCCTGATTTGCAGGAAATGTTGTTGGTGGTCTATTTTATTAAACTGAACATTACTATATCCTCTTCTCATTTGAAATGTAGACTCGTGAGTCTGGTGAGGTCTTTCCCCAATCTGTCCAGCTGTCAGGCTTCCTGAAAGAGGTAGAAGGAAATATGCAGGTTGATAAGAATGCCAGTGGTCAGTTTCAGATCTGATGCAGCAGAACTCTACTTTGAATATGAAGTCCAGAGGGCCATCAGACTCTTCTTTCCTTTTGTGATCCATGTAGGAGACTGGTAAGGCTTTCCTACTGAGTGTGAAGGTGACGATGTCCTTCCTAATGAAGGGCACAGTTGGTTATTTTATAGTGCCAGGAAGACCAAATAATCAACATGCCCACCAACACAGTACCTGAGTCTACCCTTAGTGTGCTGGGACATTTCACAATATTAGAAAATACCATAGCGGAAGTAAACTACTTTCCAATTTTTGAAAGTAAGATAAATATAAATACTACTAGGAAAGGTAGCAAATGCTGTCATTAACTAGGATTAGTGTGAGTTAATTTCAACAAAGAGAAATAGGCACCTGTTAAAGATGAAAGGATGTAGTTATAGAAATTCAGCAGCTGGACACCATTTTTCTGGCTGTTGATTGCACCAAGGACCTGCCCACTAAAGACAGGCACCCTCTCCCCCCAAAATCAAAAAAGCATACATCTTTCCTATATATGACCCACATCTATAGCAAGTCTTCATATAATAATCAAAGTCCTTGGTAGCTGAGGATTTTTGTCTACAAAGAAAAACAGTTTATAATACTGATCTTGTGATCTGTGGCAGGTCTAATTTTAATAGCATTTCCTGAAGAGAATGGAAAAAAAAACAAGCTATTTCATTTTCTTCCTTGACTTATTTTAGCATATTCTGTCCCACTTAATAATTTCCTTCCTTTGCATTCTCTTGCCTTCATGTTGAGCTGAAAAAACAAACAAACAAACAAAAAGCCCCATTTGTCTTCCAGCTTCCTCCCTGAAGGATGGTGCAGAAACCTGACCATTTTCATCGATCATGTCCCCCACTGTGCACAGAACCCACCCCGCCCCACCTGCACAGGACACTGATATTATAGAAAAGCTCCTGAAATTCAGGAAGACACAAAAAGAAATTTCAAGTTACCCAACCCCCACCAATGTTTTTAGAACCATCAAATTGCAATCACCAAGGTCTCAATTGTCTCAAAGCATTCATGGGAACACTGTAGATTTGTTTAGCCCTGTCCTTTCCACATGCTCATAGAAGACAGGCTGGGCTTGCCTTGTTATTCTTCTCAAGGAAGCTCAGGTCAAGTGGTTGGCCTTGGTTACAGAAAGTCAGTTCATGGGGGAACTGGGTCTAGAACCAAGTAACCAGGTTCTATGATGTCTATAGCAGGGCTCTTTTCTCTTTATGCTATTTATCTCCTGTTTTGGAAACCCTTCCTCCTTCCTCTCAGTCCTGCTTCCTGTTACTTTAGACCTGGAAGAAAGAATAGTTGAGAAATATGATAAACCAATCTACTCAAATATGATAAAGTCAGTGATTTCTAATAAATTTTCCAAAGAGAACAAGATGCCCTTTACTACTCATTGATTTATTGTCCTATGGCTCAGTAAAGAGTGGATTGTAATACAGCAGCATCAATATCTTCTGGGAACCTGTTAGAAATACAGACCTACCCAGAAAGACTGAATCAGAGTCTACATTTTAACATGACCCCCAAGTGATCTATATGCACATTACAGTTTGAGAAGCCTTGACCAAGCTGCTCATGAAAACTCTGTCCTTGTTGCTCCTGACTACCTCAGTGGAAAAGCTACTAACCAGAGTGTCCCAAGAAAACATTTAGTAAGTCAAGCTGATTGTTCCCACTGGGGGATCAGAATGAGAGGAGTCTGAGGCTTATCATTGTAACTCATGAAGGTTGCTTAACTTCTAAAGTGGGAATGCTGGGGACAAGAAACCACTTTAGAACCCAGGACATATCCCTCAGATGCCAGCCTACTAGGTGTGAGTGTGAGGCCTACCTTGGATAAGGAAGTGCATTTCTTAATCCTTTAGAAACAAAGCCCCTCACTTGGCTAAACAGGAAATCACTGTCCAACTAATAAATACATCATAGCCACTACCTTTCCATGGGTTGCTCATTCTATAGTTCTGAGATTTTCCCCTGCTGCTCAATTTTCACTTGCAATTATGATTTATTTAATGTTATAGAGAGAAAGATAAATGAATTTAAAATAGTTACACTGTGATAAGCTCAAATAGAATGAAATCAAGACTTATGTATGTAGAGGAAAAAGCAATAAATGTGTAGTTCTTAGGAATTACATGAGATAAAGGATCTCAATATAAATTATCATTTCCTTAGTGTTTATCAAAACCATGAAGACTGTTCCTTAGAACTCCAAAAGAACAGCTCCCATCTCATAAGAGCCACCATCACCTATAATACTTAATGATCACTGCCAGAACAAACACTGCCACATTCATCCTGTTGATTTTATTACTGTTTTGGGTGATTTCAGAGCATATTTTTTTTCTTGTCATGTATATGCTCTGATAGATGCTATCCATATAAAATATTAAAACAGGACTTGATGTATTAAATTAATTATGCTTATTGTATTTTGTTTATTGATTTTTCAACAATGACCTTCTTCTCATCTGATTATTATAAGTAGAATCTACCTCTGATATTCCAAGCATTCATGTATCATTAGTGATACATCCCTAATGGAAACTATAGTGTGGAGCTGAGATTTTTCAGGAATCTATTTGAAATATTAGCCTCAAAAAACAATGAAAGTAAGATTCCCCTCTGCCTAAGGCAATGTAGGTTGTTTAAGATCTTCTGCTTTGGAAACTCCAGGATATCTTCAATGTCCATCCTTTCTCATCCCTGAAATCCTATTTGTCACTCTTATCCCGTTCCCTCTTCTTCCTTATGCCCTCCTTTTCCAATTTTGCCTCCTGACAAAGGGTAGATTGTCCAGGGACAGACTCTAAGTTGAGATTTGCATTGAGGACGTCTATTGAGAAATGCTCTCAGGAACAACATCTTTGAAAAAGTGATGAGAACAGAATTGGGCAGAAAGCTGCTGAACCATGGTGCACTTTCAAAATAGGCTTCAAAACCCCATGGGGAGCCCTCAAGTTGGAATATCACAATATAGATGCCCCAAGCTGAGGAAAGGGGGCTTTTACTGCTGTCTTGTCTAGTCATTGAATGCAGACTACCAGAGTAGGAAGAACTCTAGGCAAAGCACTTCCTTTAATAGAGAGCAGTTTCCAGAAAGAGACCCATCTGTGATTTAGCAAGTGTCAATGGTGACAGGAACCAGGGGAATTAGTGTGTAGGATATGAAAGGAAATATGGGGGCCCATCAGAGCATACTTGCAAACTTTCAAATCATTCCTGTAACAGAAATATTTTACAATGAGCTAGAGAAATCTTAAAGAAAAAAATACCCCAGTTTTAATCCTCAAATTACACTGTTCTTTTCCACCACTGTCTGGGGAGCTGAAGTTCTTGCCCCACTCTTCAGACATCAGTTAAGACATTTCAAGAAAATAGCAAAGCAAATAAAATGGCACAAAGTAGAATCTTTACCTTAAGGATCTGTAGCTGAGTGGCAGATGTATGTTCTGCAGGAGCATTCCCCTGGTCAAATGTCACCAAAACAATTTCCCAGCCAACCTGCTCTCATTAGTTTTCTGAGCTCTTGATTACAAATTTATAAAAGGCCTGCCCCAGACAGTCAGAGAGCACCTTCACAACGGTCATCCCGTTGGCCCTCAGCGTTTCCCACTGGGAAAATTAGAAGCTTGCCCATCAACCAAAATAAACAACTCCTCTCATGAATAGACCCAATGAAGGCCCTATAAATCATAGCTGTCAAAAATGTCAGTAGCATTGCAGAAGACAGAAATCAATCCAAAATTCATTAGTTTGTCTGACAAGAACTTAATCTCATATTGTTTAATACCAACCGTGGCACCTCAAGTAGAATAGGAAACTGCAAGACATCATCTTGGTTTCCTGTGACAGCAATGTTCAATTTTTATGGCTTAATCTGGCCTTCAGACCGTTCTGATTCTGGGGGCATAAACCCTTGCCTGGCTTAGGGTCAAGTTGCCCACAGTATGAGGCATGAGTCACTCTGATGTTGTCTCCATATTTCACAGCTTTTAGTGCTATGGTTGGATGGTTTGCAGTATTTCAGGTAAAGAGGACACAGAGGTTGCAGCGTGAGTGAAGTGTTCTGTGCATGCAGTAAGGCAAGGTTGAAGCATTGCTGCACCATCATCAAAAACACCTCCACAGACCAGAAGTTAGCAGGACTCTACCCCCTACACACCTCAACATAACCCTTAATGTGGCAGCTCTTTTGTGACTGCAGATGTCCTTTGAAGCTATGCTGGTTAGTTTTAATCAGATTTCAACTGAGTACAAATATCCAGGACAAGCAATAATAAGAGACATGGAACAGGAGAGCCTAGAGATAGATGAGATGTGACATCATGCAGTTTGTGGCCTCCTACACACAGCTAAGGGTCAGACCTCTTGTTCAAATCATGAAGGAGACCCATAAACTGGCAAAAATTACTCTGGCTAGGTTGGTCTCCTACTATCCTCCCAACTCACATACACATTCTGATTTCTCTTCTCTCTCCTGATCTATGAGTGGTTTTAGCTTGGCTTCTTCACTGACTGTTCAAAGCTCCCCAATGGATGAAGTCCTCAAGGAACTCAATTTCTGCCCCCCATTACTATATTTCATTAACATTCTTCCAGGGTTCACATCGTCTGTATACCTAAAGGCACTTAATACTGCCTTTTATTGTAATCATCTTTACAGAAAAACAAAGGGCTACATTCCCAAAGACCTTGTTAAAAGTGAAAATTAATCAGTTTATTACTCATCATGACCAAGGGTGGTGGAAATTCACATTTACCAGAGGTGGTATCCCCACCATGAGGCAACAGGTGAGGACAGTTTGCATCTCACTCTATCCAGATTTTGTTGATTATGACAACGTGTGATAAACATTTAAATAGGGTGAGATATTATCATTTTGTATTACATAAAATTTAAACCATCTATACCCATACACTGGAAGACCCAGCCAGAGTAATTTTTGGAAAGGAATTTTGACCATTACTTAAAGAACACCCCATTCTATCACCTAATAAATACAATGTATATTATGAAACCAGCTGGGGTGTCTGTCCAGCTTAATGAATAGGAAAACTTTTAAATACATACACAACAGAGTTTCATTCACCTTTAAAAAAATGAATGAAATTATGTCATTTGCAGGAAAGTGGATGGAAATTGAGAGCATTGTGTTAAGCAAAATAAGCCAGACTCAGAAATTCAGGGGTAGCATGTTTTCTCTCAAATGGGGAAACTAAAGAATAAAAAGAAAAAAAGTGAAAGAGGATCTTACAAAAATAGAAAGGAGATAAGTAGAGTAGAGGAAGGGGGCCAGGAAGAGTATGGATAGGAGGGAAAGAGGAGGGACTGGGAAAGGAGATTCACCAAATTATGTTAGGTGCATGCATGAATATGTAACAACAAATACAACTGTTATATATACTTTCAATGTATCAATAAAATAAATAAATACAAAATAATATGGGAGACTCTATGAATTCTATTACTTGTTGCAAATTTTTAGGAAAAAAAAAACTTCTATTAGTATGCCAATGTTGTCTTTTAAAATTAGATGGAAAAGATACAAAATGATAAGTGGTGGTAGCGTATCCTCTTGGAATAAGAGTGCAAGTTCATTGGGAGATATCTACCCATCTGATATTTGTTTGACATTTTTTCTAAAAATGCCTATGCTGTTTAACCATTCAAAGGATACCAATTCATTAAGTATCTTTAAATTAAGAAGTTTAGTATCCATTTCTTTTGTTTTTAGTTCAGTTCAGTGGGCTACTGAACCGATTGATTGGATCAATGAAAATATTCAAAAGGCTTCCACTAGAACACTTTATGTAATATGAAATGATAATATATCAACTTATTTAAATGTTTGGTATACTCTGTTGTAATCAAAGAAAACTGAGCAGAGGGAAATTGAAACTCTCTTCAACTACCAGCTCAAGGTGGTAATGCTACATGTAGTAAATGAAATTTTCCACCACCCTTAGTCTCAAAACTGAATAGTCTTAAAATGGGAGGATTTCATAAAAGCAAATAAAAAGAACTCACATCAATTGCACTGATTGTGACACATTGCATATATGCTAATCATTGAATATGGTCAGTCTCCTTCCCCAGTCTCTCCTCTTTCCCTCCTATCCATTCTCTTCCCGGCCCCCTTCCTCTACTCTACTTTTCTCCTTTCTATTTTTATGAGATGCTCTTTCATTTATTTCCTTTCTGTTCTTTGGCTTCCACATTTCAGATTCAGACAGTTAAGAGTACACAGGCTTCACCAATTTCCTGAAAATACACATTTCTCACCAGCAAGTTCCTGCCTGTTGTCCAGGCCACAAGTCTGAAGGGAATTATTATGTAAACAAGTCTAGTTTTTATTATGATGATTAATATCAAACAACATGGCAAGTAGTTTTGAAGAATATTGTATTAGGAAGCTTTGATTTTCTGTGGTGTACTCCCATGTGGTAGAAGTGAGGGTGGAATGTGAGGGTGAGGGATGTCATGGTATGGACTGAGATTGTGGAAATATGAGCAAGATTGTAGTGCCGAAAGGTCCCACTCTAAAATTATCAGTCCTGGAACTCTACCCCACAAATATCATTTTGACTAATAGTTGTTCCTTTAAAAAAAATCCCCTGAAATGTTAAATAAAACTCAACTTGTTATGTTAATTATATTATTTAAGGCTTTCTACTAAATACTATGTCCCATGGATAGTAGTATTTTACTCCTGTATTAGTTTATATTGCAACTATAATAAATGACCTCTAATTTAGCAATTTAAATATTCATCTGTTATGACCTTACAGTTCTGTACATTAGGCCTGCCAATTCTCTCCTAGGAGCTTCTCAAAACTAAAATCAAGGTGACTGTTGGGTTGTATTTTTTCCTACAGTCTCTATGAATAAATTTTCTTCTAAGCTCTTGGTCTACTAAATTATTTTCCTAACATTGTGAATTGTCTTTTGAAAATTCTTTTCCTTGGAAAGTGAAGAAATATTAATGAAGAAAACGAAACTGAGAGTCCACAGTCTTTTGTCCCTATTGTATTAGTCAGCTTTTTATTACTATACTAAAATACCCAAGATAAGCTATTTTATGAAGAAAAGAGATTTATTTGTGCTTACTGCTTTGGAAGTACTAAGTTTTGGGGCTTCATTTGGTGACAGTCTTCTTGTTGGCTGTCCAAATGCAATACAGGGCATCACATGCCAAGAGACAGGGAGTGGGCACATGTCTGTCTGCCTGTGTGATTTCTTTCCCTCTACTTATAAAGCCATTAGTTTTCAATCATGGAGCTCCACACTAATGACCATTTTTAATCCTAATCAATCCCCAAGGGACCTACCAATAAACACTTAGCCTAAGTAGTTTCCATCCTCTTAGTACCTCACAATGCAGATTAGATTTCAATCCATTAACCCTTGCAGGATACTCAAGCCCAACTTCCTGATACAATTCTATATCTAATTTTAAATCTGAGAATTTGTGTTTAGAAGGAATGGTCAAGTCATCTAACATAGCCCTCTCCCAGCCACACACTGTGATTGGTCCTCGAGACACAGCCAGCATGTGACAACCCTTCCAGATAGTTTAACTGTATCTGAATACATCAAAGAAGGGATTTCCTCTTTTATCAAACAAGTCCACAGATGGACAACTCTAATTGCTAGAAAATTGTTCAGTAATTTTCATCCTTTGGTTTTCAAACCCACACATGTGATGCTTACTAGTGCAATAACCCTTCAAAGGTTGGATCATAGCTATCAAGCCTCTCATCATGGGTCTTACATTTACAGATGAAATTCCAACTTTTTCCTCTACTGGTATTTTTTTAATCCACTTCTAAGTGCTGATAAATGGTTACTAAAAAAGTGCCCTTTCCTCAATCAGAATTTAATAGAAAAGAAAAAGCCTTCAGTACAGGTTGTCATTGGTCATAAATCATTATCCAGGGGTATTTGTGTCCCCTTATATTGTTGTAATTCCATATTCTCCTTCTCTAAAGTGTTATGTATGGTATGCTATGAAGTATTGCCCAAAGACTCTATGTTAAAAGCTTTGTCTACAGAACAGCAATTTTCAGAGGTGAGGCTTGTTGAAAGGGATAGGATTGTGAGGGCTCTGGTCTCATGGAGGGATTATCCATGGATGGTGTTATAATTGAATGGAATACTGAGAGGTAGGGCCCAGTTGAAGGAAGTAGGGTGCTCCTGAAGTATATATCTCATCTCTCACCCCTTGCTCACTCTTTACCTGTTTCCCAGTTGCCATGAGGTGAACATTTCTGCCCCAACACATGCTTCTAAATATGATGTTTTGCCTCACTATGAGCCCAGAAACCATGGAGCCAAGTGATGATATACTAAAATTCTGAAATAATGAGCCAAAGTAAATCTTTCCTCCCTTATATTGTTTTTCTCAGATGTTTTGTCACAGTCATGAAAAGCTGACTAACACAACATAACATCATCACCTAGCTATCTTTTACACATTAGTCATTAACATCTGAAAGGATTATAAATATACAAAGGCTAATTTAAAAGCAAATCCAAGACATCAAGCCACTTCAAATGGATTTCCTCTATTTTCCTTTAAATTCATTTTTCTAAGAACTGTAATTTCCAATTGGCAATATCAATTAACATTTGAATTTCTAGTTGGAAAAAAAATGAAGAAATAGAATAGAAATAACAATTCCATTCATTTGTACGATGTTGTTTTCTTCATTTTCAAAGTATTTGCAAACACTGGCTAATTAATGATTTCACCTAATTGGGTATTTTTGCCTAAAGAAAATAATAATTCAAAGAAGTCCATTTTAAATAGATCAGAAACTTCACAGAAGAGAAACTGCAACTTTATTACTTTTTGTTTATGCTTAATTTACAGGTTTTCACTAGAATTGTTTGTTTGCTTGGTTTTTAAGTGGATAAGACATGAAAACTTCTCTTTATTCTCATTCCTTACAGACTCAAAATGGTTTTTCATCACTGTAAGATGCAAGAAAGAAAATCATTAAAAAAAAAAAAAGACTGGCATGTGTATCTCGTCCTGATCTCTCTAAATTTATGTTTTCTTCCACCTTCGTCAGAAAAACCTTTCCTTCTCCTATTTTCTACACAAATCCTGATCTCTCTTCCACCCCCTACAGATGGCTCAAGTATCACTCCCTTCGGAGCAACTTTCCTACCTGCTGGTCAGTCCATAGCACTGCCTTTGTCCAGATGTCTTAGGAGTAATTGGTAAGTCCACGGGCAGTGATGAAATAAAACTAGGCACACTTAAGGGTCAGGGGCTGCATTTAATCAGCTGAAGGTGGATAAAATATTGTGACCTATTTGAGGTAAAGTGGTGCAATACCAAACTGAGTCTTAATTTCTTCATATGAATAATACTGTTACATGATATAATGATATCATGTGTATATAAGCCTTGGCACACTTCCTGGCACTTAGATCCCAGCAAATTATTTATTTTTTATCATTAATATTTTTATTAACAGCAATTTTGGATCATGCAATCTTGGACTAGGCTTCATGCTTTCTTGCATGATTATTTCTCTACATACTTAACTCAGAGTACAGAACATTTCAGGAGTTTTAGAGGATACTTTATGCTCTAGTTCAAGGAGGCATTCTTATTTTACCAAAGAAGATTGAGTGTGGGGGAGTAAATGAAGCAGAGAGTGCCATGATCAAATCCACTGAAGCTGTCTTCATGTGCCATTCCAACCTCAGAGGATGTGGCCTGGGCCAAGGACAGTCAAGGAAGTGGGATTGCACCAGAAGTGGAAGGCTCAATTGGATGCAGTTATAGTCAAGTCACTGGGACTGAAATCTACCAGCATGTCTCCCTGAGGTCAACTGCATTCACCTATGTCTAGGCCTAGAGACCCAGGGAGCTAGATCTTGCTAAAAATACTCCCCCACAGATGGCCAGACACACTGTGGAGTTATGTGGCTAGGGAAATGCAGAAGAGGCTAAAACCCTTTCCTCCCTTTTCTCCTTCCAAGGTGAGAAGAAAGAAGTTCAGTGGCCCTGTCTTATGGTGGAGCTAGCAAAGTTGCAGACCTCAAAAACAGGAGAGAGAATTGGAGCAGCAGGACTCTCTACATTGATGAGAAGTGTCTGCACATCTAAGCCTTCAAAGCATCTAATAAGTGCTCTTACATAGTTTGTATTTTTATCTCTTCCCCAGTATATATATATATATTTTGCACTAATGAATACACGTCGTGTCATGTCTACTTACCTTTCTAAACTTAATTTTCTGTAACCTCCTCTCCAAAGTTGTCTTATTCTATTTCAGGCAGAATTTACCTGCCTCTCCTTTCTGCCCCATGAATTTGACATTATATTGCAGTTCTCTGTACACAGAGCAGATCCACACACTCTTCAGACAGTGCATCATGTCCATTTCCTGATTCCCCCATACCTAGAAAAGATTGGGCACTTAATTTTTGAAACAACTGAGTGGACCTAAACTGATGGGAAGTCAGTTGCTAACTTGCACATCTCTGGAATGAATAAAAGGTGGGGAGAGAACATGAATGTGAAAGTGTTTGGGAAAACTATAAATGTCACTACAAGTGGGATAATTACAGATTGTCCCTCTCTTTTTCTCCTTTATCTCCCTTCTTTCTTGACCTCTTCCTTTGCAGAAATAACTGGATCAAAATTAAATGTTTTTTCTGCCTCTGAATTGAACACTGTAACCTCCTCTACAAAGTTGTCTTATTCTATTTCAGGCAGAATTACCTGCCTCTCCTCTCTGCCCCATGGATTTGACATAATATTGCAGGTAAACATTAAAGTTTTCCAAGTACTAAGTAAAGAATAGTCAAACAAACAAATAAACAAAAATGCACACCTAGTCTTAATGTTTTTTAGTAAATTTTGAAATAAGGGATTACTTATAACATTTCTTTATAAATGTTATCATTCATTGTTCCAATGTTTTTCCACAGTTTCATTATAATCTTCATCAGTAAAAAATATGCTTTTCAGGTGGTTGGACTTTTCTGCACTTCATTATAAATTACTTAGTTGCCTTTCCAATGGAAGTATAACTGTTATGCCAATCCCCCCCCCAAAAAAAATTAAACATTAATAAATACTTGCCAGAAAAAAATGCTATTTCTATTATTTTTCTCATTCTGAATTCATTCTTAATAAAATATCTCAGGAAACATTTTCCTATCTCCCCTCAGCGGCCAGGTGATAAAGTCTGATATAATAGCACCTGGAAAAGCACCACATATTTTTTCAGAAGGCCTTAGCTCTGCCCTGTGATCTGATAGCAGCCATGTAGACTCTTATTGCAAGTTACCTGGAATATTACCTTATGGAGACCAATTTAACAGTGCATCTTCCACTTTGCACCATGCAACAGGAGGCTCCCATGACTAACTTGAGTACGTTACAGATTCAATCTGAGTTTCTCCCCATCATTTTCACTTATAATGCAATATCCTGTGGCTTTATTTTGTAGTATGTCTTCAAGAGCAAAATTCAGCCTTCTGAGTGCTTTACAAAGTTACACAATACTGTTAGAAAACTAAACAGAAGCAATGGGAGAGAAAATTGAGCACCTAAGAGCAGGGGCTATGGGGTAATTCCAAATCAGTCTTTAAAAGACACTTGTGCTTTCAGACAGGGAAAGGCTTCTTAGACTCAGACAAAATTCTGAAGGGAGGAAATATTTTCTGTTCCTCTCTGACACTTTTGTATCATTGCACATTCCAATCCCAACCCCAAGATACCCAATTTTTCTTTTTTAAAGGAACTTTTTTCTTTTTCTTTTTTTTTCTTTTTGTTTTTTTGCATAAATGAACTGATAAGCATATTCACACTAAATTCAAAAACAACCCAACTTCACAAGTGCACTGGGAGAGGCAATGGACTTCCAGAAACAAAATTATTAATGTGAGAATTTCAGACAGTACCTGGCAGAGGGATTCTGAGCCAGAAGCTCTCCAGGACTCTTGAGACACATCAGGGAGGTAACTCCACTTTTTCCCTTAGGTCACAAAATTCTCATCCCTATTTTTCACAGACACTGAATTTCTGAGATTTTATCTTCCCTAAGTCTATATAACTCAAACAAAATTCCCAAAACATTTGATCCCTGTATTATATTTCTTTTTTACTTGCAGTAGTAAAATGTCTATGCCATTTCCTGCCTTGACCAGTCCAACATGGGGCATGGGACTTGGTTGTCCTTTGCTCATGGAATCCTCACAGAGTGGTCTGCCAGGACTGACTTTCTATCATGATTGGAAATGGAGACAGCATTGCAGCTTGGCCCAAATCTATATTGACCTCCCAGGAATACCCATAAAGTATGTTTTCCGTTTTAATAAAGTGCTAAAATAAACTTTAAAACATTCACACGTCTTCTTCAAGGTGGTTTCAGGGACAAGGGCTGTATGAGGCAAGTCAATTTTACCATGTGACTTGACTTTAATTTAAAAGGAGTCACACATCTTCCCTAAGGCATGTGAGGAATTATCCATTAAAATGTTTAATGTTAAAAGAAAACTAATGGTGCTATCAGTAACTCTAAAGCAGAGATGCTGCTGTACCTATTGAAAACTTTCTATAACCGTTTACTGAAGCCCTCAGCAGGAGATAGAGGCTGAGAACTGAGCAGGGACTTTCTCCCCAGTCACTTATGGGAACTCATGATTCATTTCTTAAACCCCTTAATCCAAACACTGGGGGGAAAAGTTACTCAGTTTAACCCAGTAGAAGAGATGTTTCCCATAAAGGTTTAAGCAGTCATCAAACAGAAATCCTGCTGGCTCCAGCCAAATCTTGCTTGACCATCAAAAACAGCAATGTTAATTTGTTCCACAAACATTTGTGGCTCCTATTTGTTGGCTTACCAACTTCTCTGGGTTTGTTCATTTGTTTATTTTATTTTTTCTTTGTTATATATAACCTTAAATCAGCATCCAACAGTAACACAACCACATCAGTATTTACAGCAGCACAATTCACCATAGCCAAACTATGGAACCAGCCATTTAACAGATAGATAAATAAAGAAAATGTGTGATATACACACATGGAGTATTACTCCGTCATGAGGAGGAATGAAATTATGGCATTTGCTGGTAAATTCATGAAACTGGAGAATTATCATTCTAAGTGAAATGAGCCAGTCCTAAAAAGTCAAAAGTCAAATGTTTTCTCTGATATGTGGCTTCTTTTGAAAACAAGCCTTAGGCAAAATTGGAAGAAAAACCCTGAAAATCAAAAAGTGACATGTGACCTCCATATTCCAGGCCAACAACTGGGGAAAGGTATAGATTAAGGATTCAGTGGGAAGCCAGTAACAGAGTGGTGTCCAACCCTGTGCAATGCCATTATCTAGCATTTAAGCCCTGACCTTCCAGACCAATCGTTAAGACATTCTCAAAAGAAATTTTTTCCTCTTCTGAAAGTCATATAAAGTTCAAACATCTCTGAAACATTTCATAAATTTGTGCAGAGGGAACCCCACAGTCACTGCCATTAAAATACACATTTTCAATTCATTTAAATTTGCTTGTACTGCAACTCAACCAGGTCATTTCAACAGACTCATTTAAGTGCTTTGAAGAATATAGGAGAAATTTTAAAAGAGGAATTTACAACTTAGTTGGAAATAAAACTTTGGCAAATTCACAGTTCTTCTGAGGTAGTCAAAAATGTCTCTGTCACTCTCCAACATAACCTCAGCCTTTCTCACCTTTATCTACCTCTTGTCATGCTTTGAAGTCCACATCTTTCAAAATGCTGCAAAGATGAACAACAGACATATCTTGAGAAAAATTACCCAAAACTTGGAAATAAGTTGGGGAAACACTGGAAAACTGTCTATTAGGCCTTCTCAAATATTATTTAAATTTTTATGAAAATGTGCCTGTTGTTGTAGAATATTATTGATTATATTTCAGACATTGTTAACTTACACATTAGCTTGTAGATTTCTATCAAGTACAGGTACAAACGATTTCTGTCTAGTAGATGATATAAACTCAAAATTATGGTTTATTGCCCTGAAATGTTGTCTCCAAACTAGGAAACTTACATCAGAATGAATTTTCTTACTAAATATATAAATCCCCATTCCTCAAATGCCTATTGAACTAGCTTCACTATTCTGATGGTTTTCTCCTAATTGAGTTAAACGAATATTTGACGTGTGTTCAATCTTTATTTGTTTAAGAGTCATGTTTTAACTTTTGTTAAATCTAAAATAATATATGAATTACCATTGGAATATTTACTACTGTGTTGTTTATAAAAGTAAACAATTAGAAGCAAATCAAATATCTATCACTAAGGAATCAGTGAGCAAATAATGATAGGTAAATGCAGCACAGTAACTTAAAATGATGATGTTTTTCTTTAGTTATTAACATTAAAGTAATTTAATAACTTATAATGTAATGTTGGTGACTTATTGGTAAATGTAGCTTTCATACCAAACATTCAACATGGTATAGTTCACTTGTAGTAGAATTATATAAATCTATGAAATATAAAGTAAATATAGAAGGGGAGATATATATATATATATATATATATATATATATATATATATATATAGAGAGAGAGAGAGAGAGAGAGAGAGAGAGAGAGAGAGAGAGAGAGAGAGATCAGGAAAGATATTCACCCAGATATTCACAATGATTGTCTTTTAGACACTGGATTTCATTTAACATTTACAATCTTCTCATTTGTATTTATCTAAGTTCCATCCCCTATTTAAAATATGCCTCTACGGACCACCTGGTCAATAACTGGTAGCTAATTCAGATTCTTCTCACCCTTCACCTCTATGCCTAGATTCTTATCTTCATACATTGATTATGGTGTAGTCCCTATAACTTAGGAAGAAACTTCTCCAAACTGACTTCACTGCTACTGTGTGGTTTTCTAATTCAGTTTCTTGCTGTCCTGAACTGATTGGGCCCTGAGTATTAATCAATGGCTAAACTCTACTCTTCTTGGGTACTATAGATGGAGCTACTTTCATACATTAATTTATTTGTAAAATATTTATTAAACATCAACCATATGGCAGGCACTTGACTGGACTCTGGGAACTTGCGAGTTATCATGATAAAATTGGTTCTTTCCATCCCTGCTCATACAATCCAATGGGAAAATGATGGTTTCCTCAAGAATTACAAGTGCAACACAGGATCAGAGAACAGGCAGCTTTTGGCTGATGGTTTTGGTTACTGAAAGACAGCCAACCTAGTCATGTTCTGGTATTCCCCAGAATCTCATAACAACAGGTTTCTTTCTTTTTTTCCTTCGCCTATGTTAATGAATTCCTATTTTGCTTCCCACCAGAAATGTCTTACTGAATGTTCACAGGTCACAGAAAGACAAATCTATGCTGTCTATGTTCACCTCACACCCTCCCATTTAGGACATTCAAGACTTACCAATTCCTCCTGAAAAGTAAGAAAAACATTCTCATCCCTAGAGTTAGACTAGGTGTCTACCCATGAGTATTCAGCACTCATGGCAAGAAAGCTTCTGAGCTAAAAGCTTCCCTGAAGAAGCTCATAGTCCACATAAACAGAATAAAGACTTGAAGTTATTTTTTAAGCTGCATTTGAAGTGAAACAGCTCCATGCCCTCTCCAAGGGCCATTTGCAAGCAACATGCTTTTCAAAGAAAGCAGATGTGAGAAATAGAATTTATGGTTGTGTGAGAGAGTAAAGTTAACTGAACCATTTGGAAGTCAAGTAAACCTCATGACTCAGACTTTGTCAATGTTGTGCAATAACCTATGTATTTTTGCTAGTAATTCACCAAGCTACAAAAACGTAACCAGGATAAAGTGATACTGATCATGTATCTCCCCATCTGGACACACAAAAACTTCTTAGTAGTGTCAGTCAGAATCACTGAGGCAGAAACCCACAAGGATCCCTGACATCTTCATCCTTTCTAAGAGCCAGTCACCAAGACCTCTTAATTTTCCTCTTCATCTGTTTTGCTCTCTTCATATTTAAGACCACCATGTTAGGCCAAGATACCATCCCCTCACCTCTCACCTGGATCCTTATAATGAACTACCAACTGCTTGTGAGGAAAATCACCTTCAATACCTCCAATGTACTCTCCTCAATGAACATAAGTTTATATTTCTACCTATACAAAACCCATAAATCTTTTCCATTGCTCTTAAGCAGAGACCCCAATTCTCAACAAGACCTTCAAGATTTTGCATGTGTCTTTCCAGCCTGCTGCTGAACACATTTCCCCACCCCAATCTGCCAACCCCAATCCCTCCAGTGCCCACCCAGTCCTATAACATCACCAATTTGTTCTGGACCTCAATAACACTCCTGCCTTTCCAAATTCTGAGATTAAATAGTAACTGTGTGATCTTATCCTCTCAGTTTCATGATAGTGATTTTATTCACCTAATGCAATGCCAGACATCTAGTATATGTTCATTAAATATTGGCTTCATTGAAGACTGAATAGAGGAATAAATGGATAAACCTATTAAGTTTTAAACAGGTAGACAAAGATGCTAATGCATTTAGTAGTCTATTCTTTTTTATGCAGAAAATTTATTTAAAATTTCTGCATAAAATCTCCTTTAAAACTTCATTTTTTGTTAAATATACACACTTTATTGAGAATGATTACATATTGGAAGACCTATTTTACAAATCAAGATGACATATAGGTTCATTACAGTGAAAGCACTTCAAAGACAGGGATAATATGCTGTTTTCTAATTTTTTTTTGAAATGTGTCAATCTGTTTGGTATCATAAAATGCCACCAACATTCACTTGCCAAGTAGTTGAGCTCAATAAAAACCTTTATCCAGTCTGCAGAAACACATCCCTCTGAATAAAATAATTGAAAGAACGTGTAACACTAAAGTAGAGAAAGACAACAAAGATGTTCATACAAATCAATAGATCATCTCTCATTTGGACAGCAAAACTGAGAGAATATTAAATCTCCACAAGGGAGAGAAATAAGTGGCTGTGTTGATATACAACCTTGACAAAATGACAAATAAAGGCACGGAGACAAGCTGACTTCTGTACCACCTAACTTCAAAAACTTTAGGCCTTAAAAAGCTGACTTGGTTTTACCTGTTAATGCACAAGCTATCCATTGGAAACAGTCATTATGTTTTCATTCAGTGATTAAATTCTATCATTTCCTGGTTCCTCAGACTGAGTGGTGGCTGCACTCAATCTCTTATTCACTTTGTCTTTCTTCTTCCCACAAAGAGTCTCATATTTCCTAATCCCTTCTGTTTTTATGTTTTCATTCCATTAACTGTTCCCTTATTAATCCAAGAAGATAAGAAGACTCAAAGCCTCTTTATTTCAAGTGGAATCAGAATCCATGGAAGTCAAAAAATGAGATGGATGGGACAGGTGGCAACATCTTTCACAGACTCCAGCACTAAAATGGAAAGCCCCACTTAGAAAAATGCCGCTGACTCCTGCAAGGTCTTCTGAGCCTTACAATTGCAGCAGGTAAAGCTCTTTCAGATGAGAGAAGAGGGTAATTTTGTTGACAAGTGTTTAACGAGAAAGCAACCTGCTATTTTTATGAAAAGAAGTGGAGTTAGTTATTTCTTTTTCTTTCTGGCACCTTATTTCCTTCAATTTTGGGGGGAGATAACTCTATTGTAATCCAAAAGTCACATACGTACCCATGTAAATAGTAAACCTAAAGAATGCTAAGCCCAGATATCGGGGATAGTGAGGCACTGGCAGTCACAATAAGAAATAAAAGGTTAAAGACAGACTACGTAACCAGATAGAGTGCAATCTCAGAACACAGGCATTTAGCTTGGGCAATTTATCCACATATGTTAGGCAAACAAACAAACAAAAGTCAGAAAACAATGCCAACAATTTAAACAGTGTGGGTGATTCCACCAGCTATTCCCCTATAGGAACATATGCCTCAGGGTGCACTTGAGGTGGGAACCAAGAATATGCAACTCCTCAATTTAGGTTTACTTCTCTAAAGCCCCTCTGGGCTTAGCATGAGCTTCTTATCACTAAGGGTAAATCTAGTGAAAAGATAGCCTTTTACAACAGGATGCTAAACACCAGCTGACCACTTCAGCTAACAGGCAACTAAAGAAGCAGTCATATGCTTCAATGCAGAAGAGGAAATAAGCCATTCCTGGACATACTGGGAACCATGAGCCTGCTTCCAATATGGCACCTTCCTAGTTCCTTCAAAATACCCAGCTCTGCAGAATTCAGATGCCTGGCCTGGGTTTGTGATTGTCAACCTTCCATTCCATCAACCCATCAAAAGTGATGCTGTCATCATTAACATTTCACAAAAGGAATAGGAATGTGTTCATTCATTTAGGGTCTGGATGGTGTAAGTTTAGAACAAGGGAGATTGAAGTAAAAGTATGATAGTAAGCTTAGAACAAGATAAATTGAAGTAAAAGTCAGTTTTTATCCACATTTTGTCTTGGACTTATACCCTAAAGAATATTATTTGCCTCCCTTGAACTTGGTTTTTGTACTTTGTCTGATCGGCATAAACTTGTATAAATTTCTCTCCTCTATATGCCTCTCGTGGCTAGTGTATTATTCTGTTAGGATGTTGTTGGTTGGGATTGCATTGAATCCCTGGGGAAAATTGCGAAGTGACAACTTTACAGTATTGAATTCTCTGATCCATGAATATGGCACATTCTTCTACTAAGTTTTCTGATTGATGTTTTCTAATTCTCAAAGTGAAAATAATGCATATTTTTACTCAATTATTGTGTAATTGATGTATTAGGAAGTATTGAAAAGTATCATTTTTATTTTTTTTCTATCAGTTGCTGGTAGATAGGAATGTAATTAACTTGGTAAGCTTTCAGTATTTCACCATTACATAGGATCTACTTGAGCTGAGCACATGCATATGCTTTGATCCAGATAATATTAGAATTATCATAGCAACATTATTCATAATAGCTTCTACACTGGAAATTGCTTATATGTCAAGGAATAATAGAATGGGAAAATACATCCAGGCAGATGCACATTGGAATACTATAGAGAAGAGAGAATGATTCGCTATAACTCTATGCAACAAGGTGAATCTCATACCAGAAGAGTGAGCCAAAAGTCAGATACAAGAAGACGCCCTGAACTCTGTGTGTTTCCGTTTATACAAAGGATCAAAATGAAGTAGATCTAATACCGGCTTTTAAAAGTCAGTATTGTTACACTGGAGAAGGTAGTGAGTTAAACGGACAGGGGTGAATTTCTCCAAGGCTGTAATGATTTTGTTTTGTTTTGTT
The DNA here is from genome assembly GCF_048772815.1 of Callospermophilus lateralis. Lineage (NCBI taxonomy): Eukaryota > Metazoa > Chordata > Mammalia > Rodentia > Sciuridae > Callospermophilus > Callospermophilus lateralis. The sequence goes on along the minus strand of NC_135320.1, from coordinate 7,358,577 downwards.
TTATCTATGTGTCAGCTATTATTGGTGGGCCAGTTTGTGAAAATTCATTGAACTGAACATTTCTGATTAGGATATCAGTAGCTGAAATTCCATTTTAAATTAAATGCAAAAGTGGATTCCACTGATATGTGAATTAAAATTTCATATCATCCCCTAGGATTCACCCCAACTTCGTGCTGTATATTCAAGCCACTTATGTAGCTGCCTGAGTGCTTTACATGTCCTCCCTCCCCTACTTTATCACTATCCTTGATAATTTTTAAAAAGGTCACCACACTAATAAAATCACTAATTGGAAGAAATTTGCCTTGATTTGAATGAAGGCTCTGCCTCTTCCTAGCTGCATAATTTGGGCAATTTGCATAACTTTTCTAGGCCTCAGTTTCCTATCTATAAATAGGGATAGTGACGTGTTGTCCCAAAGACCCTGATATGCCACCACCTCTCTGCCCTGCGTGACTTGCTCAAGTGGAGGCCCCTACCTGTGCTTCTTCATCACTCAGGGTCTGAACTGCATTATAGGTATGCAGTGCTTTGCTAAGGATGCCAATACAAGGTACCACAGCCTAGGTGATTTAATAACAGAAATCTCTTTCCTCATCCAGAAGCAAGAAACCCAAGTTCAAGTTTTGGACAGGGTTGGTTTCATTCCGAGGTCTCTCCATCAACTCCTTGGTGGCCATCTCTGTCTTCACATGGCCTTCCTCCATGCATGACTGTGTCTCAACCTCCTCTTCTTACTCAGCCCATAACAAGACATTTGTCCTGCTTTCCTTTTTATCCCCTAGAAGGATGTTTGTGTCTTATAAGCTGTGTATCTTAAGCCCCTAACACAACATCCAGCTTGTAGGAGACTCTTAATAAATAAAAACTACAAAGGGAAAGATGTTCAAACAAATAAGCTCATGGGAACAAAACTCATCATTTCTTGAAAGACACCAGTGATCTAAGGAAGGTAAGAGAGCTTCATTCAATTAAGTGAATTATTAGAGTTGAAAGCAGAAGTTGATAAAGGCAGCACACTGACCCAGTTGAGGCTGACAGAATACAGCTCTCATACTGTATCACTATCTCCAAAGTGATGCTTGCATTTCCCTCAATAACAGCTCCTTAGCATTAATTACCCAGTAATTCCCACTTCAGTGCCTTTTTAGGTAAAAGCCAGCAGAGGCAACCTTTGCAATTTATTCCCATTTTCATTTTTAATTTAATTGCATTTTAATAGGTAATTCATTCCCCTAAATTAAAATAACAATTCAGTAAGATTTAGATTAAGAAAATTTCTACATGAACTGTCCTGAACTTTGCTTCTTATACTTATCAATATATCCTGGGGGACTTTCCATACTCACAAATATCAGGCTTTCTTGTTTGGATCAACCATGCAAGTGTCTCACTGTGTGGCCACACCTCAATTTATCCAGCCATCTCTTCACTCATAGCTACTAGGATTGCATTTCAAATGTTACTATTGCAAATGCTAAAATGAAAAGTTTGCCCACATGACATTCTAAGCACCATGTGTCTGAAAGCAAACTCTAGTTGTGGATTTAATAATTCAAAGGCTAAGTGAGTGTGTAAGTGATTTTGATGAATATTTTCTGCTCTCCTTAAGAATTCTACATTTTTACCCTCTCATCAGCAACATATGAGAAAACCTATTTCTCCACAGCCTCACTAACAAAGAAGATTATGAAACTTGATTTTTTGCCAATATGACAGATGGCAAACAACATGTTTCTCTGCCTATACATGAATGTGGACAAAGCCATACTGTCCCCTGGTGTATTTGACCTGACAGGGTATTTTAGCTAAGGTTAGATCCTTATTCCTTAGTTGTCCTGACATCCAGCTTATTAGTGATCCCAAGTTTCTGAGATCCTTAATCAAGTAGGATAATGATAATCTTTAATCCACTAGGAGAATGTAGAGGAAAAAAACATGGAGGAAAGAAATGGTAGAGGAGAGTGTGAGGTTTGCTGGTAGCTAATTCTGCAGTCAGTGTGCCTCGCTTTTTGCCATATTCCCTGACCCAGTGGTAAGTACCAGGTAAATGCAAAAATACCTAGAAATGCCCCTATGTGAGCATATGTTCCCAGAAAGAACCCTTGTTATGGTGGGGATGAAGGATCTCTGGAGGACCTTTGCAGTCTCTGCCAGAGATACATATGTTTTTGCTACCATCATTTGACATGTGCTTTCACACAAACACTGAATTTGATGACATAAAACTGCATTTGTTAAGCTGTAGAGATGTGTGTGTGTGTGTGTGTGTGTGTGTCATTGTGTATGTGTCTGTGTGTGTTTATATACAATTGCTTTACAGAACAATTTCAAAATTTATTATCCCCTAAGTACCTTGGCCTCCATATCCTTACATGTACAAGAAGAAACATTGAACTTGATCACTTCTTTTTTATTTTTCTAATCCTGAGAATTGAACAAGGGGTGCTTTACCACTGAGCTACATTCCCAGTCCTTTTTGGTTTTATTTTGAGACAGGAGCTCATTAAATTGCTGAGGGTCTCTTTAAATTTCCCAGGCAGTCCTCAAACTTGCAATCCTCCTGTCTCGGTCAACTGAGTTTCTGGAATTACAGACAAGCACCATGGTGCCCAGCTGAACTAGATCATTTCTAACTTCCAAGCAACTTTTGCATGAATATGAGGTGGTGGTAGTTTAACATGCTTTGCAATGCATGAGTGACTGACCACAGGCCAATATCCCCAACACCATCAAGTTGATTTTTTTGGTTCTGTCTCCTCTGTCCTTCCTGGGGTCTTACAAGGAATATAGAAATATAATTTTACCTTAAAAGGAGGTCGCCATTGCCATATGAGTATATCCTCAATCTATTTGCACTTCTCAAATCAAAGATATTTCCTACTTACCGCCAAGTAAATTTGCATTGAGTCATAATTTTACAGATATAGGACTTCAGTTAAATTCAATAAGTATTTATTAATTTCCATAATAAGAGTTCATGAAAAAAAAACTATTCTATGTCCAATTTTGACCCATACTGGTGATACAAATAAAATAAATATATAAACTCACAGAATTTTATCTATTTTTGGTTTTGTTTTTGTTTTTTGGTGACAAGGATATAACCCAGGGCCTCATGTCCGCACGGGAGGCAAGTGACCTGCCACTGAGTACAGCCCCATCCTGGCATTTGCATTCCAACTCAGGAGCTCAAAAGATAAAGAGGTACAAAAACAGAGCTCTTGATCCCAAAGAGCTTCTAATTTCTTTCAGAGTGTTCAGCACAGCCACAGGAAAAGTTAACAAGATGAGATCACAGACAATTTTCTTCCTGGATGAGTAAACAGAGGATAGCCAGCAGTGTGGCGGAGGGCAGGGAGAGTGCTGACCCAGTGGCTTCGGCAGCATCAAGACGATGTCCATACTCTGTAATGTGAAGAATTATGGAAGCAAGAGCTCTAATAAGCAATTCCCAACCATGCAAAGCAAACATGACCTCTCTTGATACCCTGCCCTGGAAGGGGACTGCGGCCGAGGTCCTTTTGTTTCTGCCTGAAATCAGCACCTTGGTCTGTAATGTGAAATATATGCTTGTCAATCATGTATTTCTATCAGGGAAGGCACTAAAACTCATGTAGTGCAAGAGAATCTTTTCGGTGATGGATAAAACTCAAAAGGATCAAAGATCATCTTTCCTGAAACAGAGGAAATAAGAAAAATGCCATTAACCTCCCTGTATTGTCCTGCACACAGTTGACAGTTCAGGCCCGTGCTTGCTTGGAAGATCTTTTCTCTTTTACTTTATTTTCCCTAGTGACTTCCCTTAGAGACTTAAATAAAGAAAACTTTTAAATTGCATGTCTCATAAACCATGCCATTATTATATGCTATCACATAATTAAAGCATCATTTAATAATTAGAGCTCTTTTGTTCACAAATATAACATAAGTTTTTCCATTCTATGACTTGCAAAAGAAAAATGAAGTTATATGTAATTTGGGCAGTAAGTTCTATTAAACCCAAAATAAAGAAACTCTATCCTCATCCCCTATCTGTCCCAGCCTTACCCCACAGCCACTGAGCAACAGGCCAGTTAGTCATGGCCTTCAAAACAGAGATATTTTTTAAATAATTTTGAGTCAGAAATTATATAACTACAAGTTTTCTAGTAATATTTTTAAAAAGAAAGAAAGCAATACGGGAATTTATAACGCTAGTTTATAGGCAAAGAAATTGAGACACAACTTGGTTATGCTACTAGATCGAAGTTCAGATGTTCTAAGTAAAGAAGCCACTACAGGTACCCAAATATTTTGGGCTCCAAGTTGAGGGGTCTTTCTACCATGTCTATTTGTGTGTCCTTTATTCTATATTATAATGCAGAAATGTGTGGTCCATAGAATAGGATGGAAAGCAGGTCAGTGTTATGACACATAACTCCAAAGTGTTCACGTGATGTCGAAAACTTGGTGTCATCTAGAGGTAGCAGGAGCTGAAGTTCTTTGGGTCAACCATTCTCATTTTATAAATAACACTTAGACCCAAGGACATTAAGAAACTTATACAAGATTAGAATTAATAGGAGCCCCCACCTCCACATTCAAACTCAACACAGAACCATAAACTTGCTGGATATTTAGTCACATAATTCAATTGCCACCTGAAACTCCTGCTGTTGACAATGATTCTTTTTTTTTCTTTTTTTATAAATAACTATTTATCTTTTGGATGCAACTAATTCATGTTCATTGACACCGCTCTATCTTTCTCCTTTTATCTCCTAATCTTTTGCCTACCCTCTAGATTCCTCATCCTAAGACCAAATGTGATCCACAGAACAAACACAAATAGACATGCTCAGGTTTGTAGGGAATCAGGCAAGTTAGCCCAAGGTAATGAGGAAGGGACAGCAATTGATAAGTAGGAGGTGAACATGGAACACGAATATTTCAAAAACTGTGGAACAGAGATGAGAGTACACAAGAAACAAATCTGGCTCAGCCACAAGTGGCGTGGCTGCCAAGAAAATACGTTTTAAGGGATCCTGAAATATGACCCCCACTAGGAAGATATGGTTATTACTACACTACTATATCCAATAAGAAGAGATTCCTTTCTTTCATTACATTGCTAACATCCCTGGCATGATTGCAGGGATGGGGTTAGGGGGTATAAGTTATTTATACCTTAGTGGGATGCAATTTAATTAAATTGCTCTCCTCCTAACACATATTTGAGCTCAGCCCCAGGAGAAGTTTAATAGCTAGTAACTAGAAATGTAAGAAGATAATTTTGAAAGGTGGGCAGTTCTAGAAAGGGCAGGCTTGCCCTGGGGAGCAGCCATCTGAGGCCTTGGCAATATAAGAACATTGGTCTGTTGGGAGGTAAAATGCAGAGATGAGACATGAGAAAAGGAGAGGGTGTTATGGACATGGAAAAGCAGAGGAGAGGGACACAAGAAAGGCATGCCTAAATAAGGTGCTCAATTTTCCAAGTCCCATACCTAAGAGTATCTTGTATTTGTTTGGAGGTTTCTGGGACTTGAAAATTTAAGGCCTCCAGCTTCTTTATTTTTCTCCTGCATAAGCTCTGTGAGGCACTTTACCCTCCCACAAAATAAACAGAAAGGTTTATGAGGAGGAGGCAAAGCAATATACTACCAAGGAAGGCAGAGCCGCCAGACTCCCACACTCACAAGTCACTCATGACACCTGCCAACTGTGAAGGAAGGTTTTTAAATTATGGTTTGGCTTTCTTGGCCTCATGAGATTTTATTAACCCCCTGTAGCAACGATTTTCATTTGAGGGCCTTACACTCTTCGCTGGAGGAAGAGTATGGCTGAACCATGGTCACAGGTTCAGGGATTAGAAGCCCATTGGACCTCTCTCCATCACTTTGTTGACTGAAGAATAAGTGGCCGTTCTAAGGAGCAAGCCTGATCGTATTTCTTCTGCTTAAGATTTCAATGGCTTCTAGCAGCCTTGCAGATAAAAGCCAAGTTCCTCAGGGTGGCCTGCTAAGACACAGGCATCATGACTGAGCCCTCTGAGCTCAGGGGGCAATGAGAAGGTCAATCCCACCACCCCCCAGACTGAATTTCCTGAAGTTTCAAACAAATTAAGACATTAAGCACCCTCCAGCCTCCAAATGCTTAAGCATTCCATGTTCTCTGCCTGGAATGAGTTTCTCCTCTACATTCTCCAATTTCCAATGCTAATGTTATCCAGAGTATGTGGCAGGTAGGTGATGGGATTAAAGCAAGAGTTCAAATCCTGTCTCCTAATGCCTGGATTTCACCATGTGCAAAGTGGGAGAAAAACAATAATACTTTCTTTGTGGGATCATTGTGAAGATGAAACAAATTAACCTACATAGGACATTTAGAAATGCATGGGGTTTGATGATCTGTAAATGAATGTTAATCATGAATCTGGAATGCCTCTGCAGACCCCTTGCCGATGAGTCAATCTTCCACTCCTCTCTGCCACCACTGGACCAAATACATACATCTGTAAACATTTGTTGCTCTTCATGGAGTATTTGTGGTCCGTTGATACTCTGTTTCATTCTCAAAAGAACTTGATTTGAAATAGTCCAGTAGTTGCAATAGTTGGATTATTTACTTATTTGTTTTTTAGGTAATCTTTTTTCCCTCATGAGTTGTGAACTCCTGAGAATATAGGTTTCACCTTATGTTTATTGTGTCCCTAGTTCCTAGGCACATATAAGTGCTCAATAAATAAACATGTTGTTCTTGACTAATTACACCCCACCTTAAATTTTTTGGCAGTTGATGCATATGAAATAGTCCTTTATTTTTTTAGCTTTGCTTTTTTTAAGTGTTACTAAAATTTTAAATTTTTTACATGTGCTAATATTTTATTTCTCCTTTTGTATAAATTATCTGTTAATAATCCTTGTATTAAAATATATTTGGTAAGACAATAAAACAATAAGGGAGATTGTCATACTAAAAATGTTTTTGTTAATATGCAAATAGATTACCTGGAAAATTTTTATTTCATCCTTTGTTCTTAACCATTGACTGTCTCATCGATGTATTAGGGAATAAAATTTGTTCCTTCCCTCCATCACGTATGTCTTCTTTTCTGCCTATTCCAGGGCTCAGTTCCAGTGTTGCAACCTCCAGAAAACTTTCCTGTTTTTTTTTTTCTCTATTGATTTTTCCGTCCTATTAAACTGTAGTCATCTTGGGTACAGGAACTGGATTATTATGTTTTAAAGTCTCCAGCCTCTAATATTATATTCAGGGTCAGGCTTGCTGCAGGTCCTCACTGATTAGAGGATCCTACATTATCAGTTTCACTGAACGGGGTTGGGACTTGGAGAAGAGGAAGTCAAGCAGTAACTCTGTAGCAAACTCACAAGATGAAATCCATTTATTCTACAGGGCCTGCCATCTGATATGCTAAAGGTCTTCATCCTATTTTATTGATATTATATCCTTCGTGAAAATAGACCAAATAGTTTTAGTTACCTAATATTTATGAGCACTTGTGCTAGAAGGAGAAAAATATTAGAACCTAGGACTATCCAAGACCTAGATATTTACCTCCTATGCAGAAGTATCTTGGAACATTAATACAGGGACAAATCCATCTGAAGCAATCCTGGTATCTTCTTAAGAATCAGCTCAGTGATCTGAGCGGGAGGAAGTTAAAGAGACTGATTTCTCCTGACATATTTACTGGTGGAGATGCGCCTGGGGTCAGTTTACTGAGATTGGTTTGGGGACACAAACAAAGTAAACTCTTAAAGCTCTGCAGATGAATTGCCCTCCCTAAGTCCTTCAGAACACAGAATGGAGTCAAAGCTGAAGTCCGAAGTCCACAGAGGCTGCAGCTACTTCCGGCCTGCTGTGAAAGTGTTAGGTAAATTCTGGACCAAAATATTGAAATTGAATATTACAAAACAGAGAAATTGGTAAAGTTGGGAAAATCTATAAATGGGAAAATAATTCTTTCATCTGCAGAATATAGGATTAAAGCAATTAGTGAATTCCTCTGTCATAAGCATTAGTTGTTAAATTATCAATCAATTGATAGAAAAGCTATGAGGTGGGGAAGAAGAGTAGACAACATAGAATTCAAAGGCATATGTTAATGAGCCCCATCACTGAAGGTAGACTCCAAATGAGTTTAGCATGTTTCTGCTGCAAAAATTAAGAGGGTCCTGGGTTCCGGGTGTACTACTATTTTTCTGATGAAATTTGTGACCCTGCTATTTAATCTGTCCCTGTCTTATTTCCCTCTTCGGAATGCCCTCTTTTACTTTTAAGATCTCTTGCCTTTTATACTCCTGATGCACAATTATTCTAGGGTGGATTTAACGCAAAGCAATCCCTTGTAGTTTTGCACCTTAGTGGACATGTCTAAAAAGCAAAGATGGTAACATCTGTTTTCACCTAGAAGCTGAATGATGTCATGGCTGTGTTAAGTGTTTGGAGATGTTCTAAATGCTCCGGAAAAATAAGGTAATGTCATTTACTCCATCATTTTTAAAAACTCCAGCTTTTTAAAAAATATTTATTTATTTATTTTAGTTTTAGGTGGACACATTATTTTGTTTTTATGTGGTGCTGAGGATTGAACCTAATGCCTCATGCTGCTAGGTGAGCACTCTACCACTGAGCCACAACCCCAGCCCCAAATTCCAGCTTTTTGAAGGGCTGAAATTTAATACTCCATTTATTTTTGGTTTGGCTTTCAGGAAAGGGCCCTGATCTTGCCTGGGTTTTTCCAGAGAGATGTAAGGAGATGAGCTGGCTGGAAAGAAACATCAATTCAACAGCCCAGGCTATTTTTTTACCAGCAAAATAAAGATAACATTTATAATTAATGAAGACTTACACAAAGCTTTTTCAATGCTGTTTTATTCTGTCTTTACCTCAGTGAAGAGTCTTATCCACCTTTTAGTGACAAGAAGCTGAAACAGTAAGAAGTAAAAATACTTCTCCTAAACTCACACTCTCTTGAGAAGCCTAGAAATTGAACCTAAAATCTGGACACACAGCCTGAGATTGGTCCAGGAAATGGTAGGGCTCCTGAGGTCCACACTTGATGGCTTATATGTTCCATCATCCAGGAAGCCATTCTCTGCTCTCTGGTGGACACAATCAATCCCCTCTCAGGGGTCCATACTTCTCCTCACAATTGTTAAGGAAACATGTATACAAGGCTATTTACTGTTGTATTTGTCTTCCTCCATGTACTGCAGCTTTTAAAAGCCTAAAAATGACAGTTGGAGCTATAGTCTTTGACAAAGAGGCTGATGTGAGCTAGGGCTCAGCAAATGGCCATGGAATAAAGGACCAGCAAAAGACTCCTCAAGAGTATAGAAGAGTGAGAACCAAGGTGGGCAGGAGAAGAGAGAGGAAAGTAGGGAGAGTGGAGGGCAGGAGAAAAGCAGGTTGTCGGTGCTGAGTCTGACCATGTGGCAAAGCCAAAAGCGCACTGGGATTGTTTAGCTGGGTTTGCCCACCACGTTCTGTTCACCATCATTAATGAGCACGGTTGAAAGCTGATGTATTTGCAAACATGTCCACCCAGACACAGCAAAACCTGGCAAAAAAGGAATAGGGTGTCCCAGCATCTCTGTTAGTCATAACACCATGGCTGTCCAGAGAGTGTTTTAGTTTTCAGAAATGAGACATAAAATAGAGTTTCATGTCCTGGAGTAGAACAATGAAGCCCAAAAATTTTACTAAAAAATGGGGAACATGGAACAACAAAGATGCTGACGAAGACAATGCCTATCATCTTGTCAAACACTTGTACTGCAAAGAAATGCAGTAAACAAATATACATGTGGGTGTGTGGACATAGCCATACTAGCAGTTTTTGTAAATGAACACTGAAACCTTCATACTTGTTGTGAGCTATTAGAAAGTCCCTATTCACCGATGCTGCTTCTCCAGCCCAACATTTTGCATAGTACACTGCCTGTCAAATCACAGGCACTCAGAATGTTTGAATGGCAGAACTGAAGTGTGAGTAAAAGAAATCAGTACAGTTGGACCATTAGCTTATTTGAGCAGACTTCTTGCTCTGGAAAAAAAAAATGCTACTACTCCTTGTACACCTTTACTGAAGTGACATCTATCCAGTATCTCCAAACTGACCAGTCTCTGCCAAGAATAAGCTACCATGTCATCTGAAAAAGATGCAGAATGAAGCACATACAATTTTATTCTGTGTACAGTCTCATACTGCTCTAGAAGAGACAATCCTGCAGATGGTCATTATCTATAATCAATTGTGTTCTTGATATGCATTCATTCAATGATTGATTATTACCTTTTGAGAGCCCACTATGTGCCAGAGCCTGTCGGGGGTGCTAGGAATAAAGTAGTAAGACAGATATGGTCTCTGCTTATATTGTAGTAGAGAAAATAGAAAAAAAAATAACAATTTCTTATTTCAATGTCTAACTATAAGGGGAAATTACAACAGCATTTAATTTACCCTGAATGGCCCTTTTGATACTATAAGCATATTATATATTTTTATAATTCTTTGCCCTTTAGGTAAAAAGTGCAGTTAACTTCCTTTCCCCTTTAGTAATTATGAGTGTCTTGTTTTCCTGAGAAGCAAGAAATTAAGAAATGAAGGTTTCTCAGCCTTCATGCTCTGAAACTTTGCCTTCCAAATTATCAGATGCCATAAAAGGTCTATTCTACCAATTTCACTGCTTCAAAGTGGACCCCTCCATCCTTGCAAGTGGTGGGAAATTAAGCTTTCTGGAACTAAACTGCCTTAACAGCTAAAACTCACGCCTCAATGAAGCTGTAATATACATAGAACCATTAAAAACCCTCACTTATGTGCTGGTCAATTATATAGAACTTTTATTGCTTAGGCCATACACAAAGTCAAAGAGTGATCCTTTAAGCAGTTCAGATGAAAACTGCAATGGGGGGCGTATAAAGTGTGCCTTACTCAAAGATGGGCATTCTCCAGAATTTGATAATATTAGCTACCTTGTTTCCCAGAACACAATAGATTAGAAGTGGCTTAGAAGACGGTCCAAGAGGGAGAAGCCAAGTGCAGACATAAATCAGGAAGGAAGGAGCAAGATAATAATAGCCTAACAATAATAATGATAGCAGTGAGTGGCTACAGTGTGCCAATCACTTTATTAAGGTCTTGACTGTCAGCAACCCGTGAGGCAGCTACTATTACGAGGTGCCTACTATGTACCAGGAGCAGTTATGTAATTTTTTTTCTTACGTTTACAATAAGTTGGCATAGTTTTGCGCAAGTGAAGAAACTGTGCTTTGGAGAAACTTGTAGCAAGATCCATTTACTGGCATGGAACTCAGCCAGAATCTGGAGCTGGCCCAAAGTGAAGTGCCTGTCCATCCCAGTTTGAATAAGTATCTCATTTCATTCCTGCTCTCCAGCTTAGTTATTAATACTGTTCCTTCATTCTCAAAAGCATCCTAGTTGGGTCAATGAGTTTTATGGTCCTTCTCTCCAAAGGGCACATTCTCTCTGATACAGCTGGTTATGAGCGATGAGTATTGCTTCCTCAAATGTTGAATTTTGAACATTAGAGAAGCACTGAGGCAAGCATATAAAGCAGGTTTTATTTAAAAATAGTAAAACAGATTTCTCCTGGGAGGGAGAAGTGGGCCAGAGCTGGTATGCTAGTATCCCAAGAAGTGAGAGCAACCTGACCATTTTATACATTGTAGACTTCCTTTGTTCTCCTGCTCTCTTGTCCCTTATCTCCCCCCTTCCTGCATATGTGACTAGGCCTAGAAGATGCTGATGGGATGGCCAAAAGATGAAAAGTATATGGGCCAGGAAGTGTAGGGGAGACAAAATGGTGTGGCCCAGGAGGCATTAATTAACAACTTCCTTTCTGCAGTCTTTTGGAAGGGATAGTATAGGCAGGTAATCTTGGTAATCAAAGGGCTCTGGAGACATTTACATTACAGTTTCCCTGGGACAATCTCCAACTTCCCAGACCCAAACCAGACTCCATTTTCTTGATCCAACCCAATTGCCTATCTACAATGACTGCCTGTCTTTAATTTTTGCTTCATTTCCATTGGGCCTGGAATTCAAGGAGGACAGTATAAAATAATGAATGTAAAACATTCAGAAATGTGAATGGTATGTTTAGCACATGACAATGGATATTAACTTTGTGAATACTTTATTAATATTCTTAAAGCTAACATTCATTCTAATCATTTTCCTCTTTGACATGTGACATTCAAGTAGAAGAAACAAGATCAAAATCCAGCCAAAATAATATTGGCACAACCATTTATAAAACGCACCCAAAAATACGTTTAAAATTCAAAACTAAAGGAATTAGCTCGTTGTATAGAAAAGGAAAAAGTAACCAGAGAGGTGACATGGCTTCCCTAAGACATTAAATGAACTGTATGGCAAAACAAGATATGGACTTTGAGCTTAGGACCTCCTGGTTGGGGAAAGAGGCTGAGCCTTGATGATGGAGAAAACTCATCTTCCAACCTTTCCCAGTAATACTTCAGGCAATTTTATTTCACATGTCTGAAGCTTGTTATCCTTAGTTGTTGAAAATAAGGATTAGAGTTTTCTTTTGTCAGCATATTCTGAGAATTCAAAGAACATGAGAGCCACACTCATACAGTGTGTGGGGGCCTGAAATGGTACAGCTGCAGGAGGGAAATCTGTCACTGTCTACTAACCTATAAAATGCACAAATCCTTCAACACATAAACTCCACTTCTAGAAATATGTCTGTTGGGAAGATATATGTTCAAGGATGCTCATAGCAGCTTTGACTGTATGAACAGTAACAAAAATATTTAAATCTCTATCAAGAGAAAAATGCCACTATGAAAAAAGAAAAAAAAAGAAAAATTTCATACAGACAATAGTCTTTTGTAACATATTTTTAAGCAAAAAAGCATGGCATTAAATAATGAACAAAGTAGACTTTGAACACATTTATGACAAAATAGAACATAAAAATATAAATGTGTTTGTGTGTATGAAATTGTTGATATCTACCTGTGATGGGAAATAAAAGAAATAAAGATAATTTTCACCATTGCTTCTATAAGCTCCCATATCTTAATATTTTTGTCTTAAAAACATATTCATATAGTATTTGTATAATGGAAAAAATATAAAAAGCTTAGCTTATAGAGATACGGTAAATATTAAATAAATATTTCATTTTATGCATATGCCTCTACGATTAGTGCTATAATGTTTATTATAAAATTGCTATTGCTATCATTGTCATCGCAACTTCATAAACACCTTTAGAAAACAAATATTGTAGCCAGGTCCACTATCACATGCCTGTAATCTCAGCAACTGGGAGGCAAGAGGATCACAAGTTCAAGGTCAGTCTGGCCAATTTAAAGTGAGCCCCTCAACAACTTTGTAAGATCGTGTCTCAAAAACTAAAAGGACAGAGTTTCAGCTCAGGGGTAAAGCACTCCTGCGTCAATCATCTATGCCAAAAACCAAAATAAATAATTGTTTCAAGGACTGCTCTGCCCTGTTAAAGAGCAAGCGATCCCAGGGAGCTTCAGCTCTGACTTTTCTCTTATGACCTAACTAAAGGTCTGTCTGCCTCCCACAGCCTGAGCTAAGGGATGAACAAAGGTTAATGGAAACACATAAAGGCAAGGCAGGGTAGACTCCCACACCTCTGTTTGTGGTGTCATTTGTCTCCCTGTTAAAATGCAATAAGGACAATAAAAGGAAATCGGCTGTGGAAAATGAAAGAGTCCTCTATTCATAAAAACAGTTCAAATGGGAAAAGCCTTTTAATGGGGATGGTACATGCAAAGGAGACAGACACATAAAACCCTTAAGACAATTCATTAACTACAAATTATTGTAGGCAACTCAAATCCTTTCCTCAAACATGTTTATGTTCTCACTATCAGAGTGTGGATACCTTCAAGCAAATTCTCAGACTGATGTTATCTCCTGCAAAGATGTTAGACAAAAGCAAGGTTTTTTATTATAGGATCTTTCCCACCATTACATGAGTCCTTGGAGGAAACACCCCCATTGCGGGTGTGCTAGAGGGGACAGCATAGGGTAGGTTGGAGGCCAATTGACTCATTCTTAGATTGTATTTCTTTGCTCGGTCAACCAATTCACCTTCCAGAATGAATAAATTGATAATTTGGAGATCACCTCATTTCTGAAGAGCTTTTCCTAATATGAAGATAATAATATATGCCTACTCTGTCTCTCAAAGCTATTATGATGCTTAGATGGTTTCAAAACAAGAAAAGAAATATATGGTGACTATAATTTGCTCCCTTTAAATCATTCCAACCATCCAGATGTCACACAGTCAACTCCCAATGAAAGAGTGAACCTGTGACTTGGAAGGTGAGATCAGGAGGATTGCAAGTTTGAAGTCATCCTTGGCAAATTAGAGAGACCCTGTTTCAAAATAAAATAAATAAATAAATGGATAGATAGTTTTTTTTTTTTTTTTTAAAGAGTGAAACTGTTCTCAGCAATAATTGTGGACTCCTTAGAAGGAAAAATAACCAACATGATTTTAGCACCATTATGAAAGCACAAATAATCATGGCAGAGGCAGACCTCCAACAGATCACCAAGCTTTCCTTTATTCTGCAGTGGAGTCAGTCAATCAGACACTAGAAGGGTTCATTTTCTGGGTACAAAAATGGCCCTCGGTCACAGAGGAGTTTTATAGTCTACAAGGAGGGTGAATTAATCACTGGAGACTGAGGCAGGATGTGTTGGTTTCCACAGTCAGAAAAGAAGTTTTAGAAAGTCCGGAACTCATTGTCACTGGAAAAAGCTTAGAACTTGGTGTTCACTGCTTATCTTCTTTCTCCAGGATTCATTGTTCCCCAGAACTTTACTATTTGCTTTTCTCCTTCAAGACTCATCAGCAATGGGAAAGGGTAAAAGTGCAGGGCCCAACATTTCAGTATCGGTTTCCTCCCTGGAGGACCCATTGTGGATGGGAAGGGATGAAAGTTTTCTTTTGGTGGAGATGCTGGGGATGAACCCAGGAAGGGCTGAAGTTTGCTTTCTTTTCTTGGGGTCCATTGTTACGGGAAAGGATTTACTGGGAGAGGTTTAATGTTTGGCTAATTTCCCTCCCTCCTCTCTTCTGTTTTCCCTGGGGACTGTCTTGTAGGAATATTATTTTCCATAACCCTTAACCCTTCACTTCACTATCACCCTATTTTTTTCCATTCCTTAATTCGCATCATTTTAAATTAACAGTATGTTGGACAACTTTTTATTTTTATCCTGCTGTTTTTCATTCAAAGGACTGACATCCCAACCCTAGATCAAAATGTTGGCAGACTCCTTTCTGTTGAAATTGGCCTGTTGCAAATCTGTTTTTAGGTTCTGGGCTTCCAGTCTTAATGTACTTATCTCCTTCTATAGAGATCTCACCCCTCAAGGGCTAAGACCTCATAGTAGGTCACTGCTAGGTCTCACATCTCATCTAAGGAAATGTTCTTGCCTTCCTTACCTGTACACTCTGATGGGAAAAGCTAACCTCAATACAGCCTTCTAACCATCCTACCACAAAAACAACAGGGAGCCATTTTCTGTGACCTACAATTACAGCTAACATCCTTGAAAGCTATCCTAGTAGTCCCATTGGAATTTGAAACATCCCCTATTTAAGCATTGACAGATCCAGCCCAATCTCACTTTTCTTTGAGTCTGTC
Source organism: Callospermophilus lateralis (assembly GCF_048772815.1). NCBI lineage: Eukaryota > Metazoa > Chordata > Mammalia > Rodentia > Sciuridae > Callospermophilus > Callospermophilus lateralis. The sequence goes on along the minus strand of NC_135320.1, from coordinate 7,342,875 downwards.
CACAGTTCACATTCCACAAGGTAAATGAGAACTTACATTCCAAAAATGATGCAGCAAGGATTTTAATGAACAAGGGAAGTTTCAGTCTTGTTCTCTAAATCAGACTAACTGAGGCATGAGAGAATGATACTCGTTTGAAAAGGATTTTTATCACAAAGCATCAAAACTAAGAAGTCTGCACAAGGAAGAGCTCCTGTAGGTCTGTTTCAACTCTGCTTAGCATTCAGGGGAACAGCACTTTCTCTTTTGATTCAGGTTTTACTAAGAAAATTGAACCGAATCTAAAATTCCCATACTGAGTTTCTTCTTCAGGGGCAGGTTGGGGCCTACCATCCCCAGAGCAGGATGAACCAGGTCAAATTTCAGTAATCTTCCACACCTATGCTCTCATTCTACCACAGTTTTGCTGTTAAACAATGTAAATTAGCATCAAATATCTTAACTGAAAGTGTTTAAGTGATGTCCTGTATTAACCCAGTCTCCATATTTCCGTGAATAGCAAAGTAAACTCTATTTTGTAAATTAGAAGTTTAAATCATCAGCAGGCTATCAAATGGACTATGGATGTGTTTTTTGAAAAAACACCCCCACACCCAATAAAACAAAACAGAAAAGAACAGTTCAACCTTCAGGAAAAACTGCTTTATAGATTCAGATAGTGCCTGACTGGTTATGGCTAAATCTTTCACCTATGATGGGTGTCCATTGCATAATTTTAAAATAAGCAGGTTGAATTTCATAATCTCTAGGATTACTTCCACAACTAGAATTCCATTATTCAGTCAGATGCTGATTTATCTTTTTAAAATTTATTTTGCAATTTGTTTATAAGTTAGGTGTTTAAGAAAATACAGGATTGGCGGTCCCCATTGTAGCCTTGGCTATCCATCTATTTATGAGAACAGGGGTTCAGGTAGGACCAAGCTGAGATTACATTCAGGAAATCTATGGTAGTCTATAAAAATAGTACATTCATGACTTTAATTTCCTAAGGGTAATCTGTACCAATTTTGTGTGCTTGTTTAAGGTTATGGCGAGCAGGCTATACCCTACTCTGAATTACTCCATGATATATAGAACAGTAGTTCTCAGATTATTCTTAAACCTCTGCTATTCCTCTATAGAAAGTAGTAGTTTGCCATATGCTATTTTATTTTGAGGTGAAGTACTGAGTTAGAACAACTTTATACCTTGTTTGTACAAATAAAAAATCACAATATGACTAGCACAACCATAAAGGCACAAACTGATAATTATTTGTGCTAATAAAAACCACCAACTGTGAATTTACCATATTAATCAGAAGCACACCGATACATGGGCATATCAAACTTTTAGAGGAAAAACCAGACCCATGAACTTATTGATTATACCAAAGCACCAAATGAAGCAACCTCATCACTTGAAGCTGAGCTGGAACCCATGACCTCCTTATGTTGACACCTAGTCACTCATCATGATTCTTGACCTGGAAAATTGTGACATCAATGAAGCTCCAAATCTCTGTCTTCAGGCTTCAGCAGAATGCAGTTTTTCCTGCCCTTGACAACCACAAACAGCCCACTCCAAATTGACATCTCAAGCTGACACTTTGAAATTGCTGTCTGTCTGGACCTTGTCTTAGAATGAGTTATTGCCCTTTGACAACTCTGCACCCTGAACAAATTCTTCCCCTGGTTTGAAACCTTATCTGACACCCACAGTAACTGTATTCATCTATGTTCTCTGCCTTTGCTCTCAGTTCAGCCTCCTGAATACCTGTGCCCACCTAAACCCTTTCTTTAGATTTTTTTGAAATACACACACACACACACACACACACACACACACACACATATATTTATATATAAAATATATATATTTCATATATGTATTATATACAAATATATATAGTGCAAATTTTGTCATGTGTATTTTACCACAATAAGAAAAGAAATTTGAAACTCACTAAAGTATTTTTAACTTCAGTTGTCTCCTTTTATAGGCTTCAAGTGATGAGGTTGCTTCATTTGGTGCTTTGGTATGATCGATAAACTTGTGGGTCTGGTTTTTCCTCTAAGAGTTTGATACGCCCATGCATCCATGTGCTTCTGATTAATATGGTAAACTCACAGTTGATGGTTTTTATTAGCACAATTAATTTTCAGTTTGTGCCTTATGGTTGTGCTAGGCCAGATTGTCATTTTTTATTTGTACAAACAAGGCATAAGGTCGTTCTAACTCAGTTCTTCATCTCAAAATGAAGTAGCTTATGACAAACTACTGCTTTCTATAGGGGAATAGCACAGGTTTAAGAATAATCTGAGAACTACTGTTCTATATATAATGGAGTAACACAGAGTATCTTGCTCTCCACAATCTTAAACAAGCACACAAAATTGGAACAGATTACCCTTAGGAAATTAAAGTCACAAATGTACTATTTTTATAGACTATCTTAGATTTATTGAAAGTAATCTCAGCTTGGTCCTACCTGAATCCCTATTCTCATAAATAGATGGATGGCCAAGGCTACAATGGGGAACACAAACCCTGTATTTTCTTAAACACCTAACTTATAAACAAACTGCAAAATAAATTTTAAAAAGATAAATCAGCATCTGACTGAATAATGGAATTCTAGTTGTGGAAATAATCTTAAAGATTATGAAATTCAATGATATATTTGTACAAACAAGATATAAGGTTTTTCTAACTCAACTCTTGACCTCAAAATGAATAACTTATGGCAAACTACTGAGAGGGGTAACACAAGTTTAAGAATAAACGTGGTGGGCCTTCTAAAGGCATTTGGGCTATGAGGTATCCATCCCCATGAAAGAAATATTTTTTTCATGGTAGTGAGTTGTTTATCCTAGTATTTTTAGCTTTGCTTGTCATTCTACAGCTCACATATTACTGTTTACTGACTTGATTCTTTATAATAGATTTTGGAATTCTGAGCAATTGGATAATCATCTTGGAAATCACCTGAATCATTGTTTTCTCAGGGTAATGAAATTAGAGATGAATTCCTCTCTTCTTTATATTTCATCTATGTTTTCTGAAATACACATGTATTCTTCTTTGAAAAAAATCTTAGCACTATTTTTAAAATATTGGGAATATCTGTGATTAGAACTTTTGAGTTAGGAATCATAATTCATATGGAAGAAGACCCCGAGCTTCCAAATCAATCTTTAGCAAAAAGCACAAAGCTGGAAGCATCACAGTACCTGATTTTAAGACACACCACAGAGCCATTTTTGTGAATCTGAGAATATGAACCATATAGGGACATTGCATTGGCTGCACTTTTCTATGTCACTGCAAAACATGCCTTCACATTTATGGTTCATTTTTGAGAGGAAGCATTTTATATTTATTCTGACTTTCTTATATAAACTACATTATTTGATTTCTAAAATTTTTATTTATAGATGTATTTCAGAAATTCATTCATACATACATTTCTACAAGCATCTATTAATGAAAATATAAAAAAGGGTAATAAAGTTAGAAAATTCTCATTTTGCAACCTTTAAGAAGTAAAAAAGGATCTAGTCATTAACCATGAATAGGTGTTAAAAGAGAGACAACCATAAAGTAAATATCTAATAATAGAAAAATACAATAACATTTATCAAGTAGCATTGACACCAAAAACCTACCTAAATATTATTAAATCACTAGGCCCAATACCCAGTTTACAATTAGAAAAAAAAAATAGAGACTATGAGAACATGTCTAGCAATACATTAAGATGTAGCCGTCTAAATCTTACTATAGAAAATTCTTTAGGATTTAAATTATCAGTTTCTATATACAGTGCAAAGTATTAAAATATTTTAGATATGATTCATGCATAGTGATACAAAATTATATTTATAAGGAAATTTGAAATTTGAACAATGGCAAATTAATTGACAATATTAAGATCTTCTTTTTACTTGTACAATGCTATTGTGGCTATTTAAAACCTATTATCTTTTTGAAATGCATTCTAAAAATGCTTACAGATGAAATAATCTGGTTTCTGAACTTTGCTTCAAAAACTCCTCCATGAGGGTAAGTAGAGAGAGGTATTGATGAAACAATATTGGTCATGGGTGTATAATTTCCCAAGCTGAGTAGTAAATACATTGGAGTTTATTTTACTATTTAACTCTGCATGCTACATCTGTAATGCAACAGTGCTGGGAGGTGGTGGAGCTTTTAAAGGCTTTTGGGCTGTGAGGTATCCATCCCATGAAAGGATTCTTTGTTTCATGGTAGTGAATTAGTTTTTGCTGGAGTGGAGTTCAGCCCACCACTTTTCTCCATGAGCCCCTCACCAAAGCTAGATGCCAGAACCATGTTCTTTGGCTTCCAGAATTGTGATCCAAATTAAACACTTTCGTTTTTATAAATTTCCCACTTTTAGATACTCTGTTAATAGCAACAGAAAATGTACTAAAATGTTTCATATGATTGACATTTTCATAATAATACTTAAAGAAAACTATTTTTAAAGAACAATTTAAGGGTGAGAAGGGGAAATTGGATTGTTTGGGGTTTTTTAGCATTTGGTTTGTTTTTATTCTTTTTGGTTTACAGAATATGCAAGACATATTTTATTCTAGAGTAAAATTGTCTAACCAGGTGCCTCAGTTTACCACTATCAGTCTATAAACTGAAAGAGTAATATTTTCATAATGGCCTTCCTGGAATTGAAGAGATTTGCTACATCAGAACACTCTTCACAATCTGTGGACTGAGGCTGTGTAGCTCTTTTATAACTAGGAAGAATCTATGAAAAGGCAGAAAATACCCAATTTTACAACTACTTTTGAAAAATTTTAACAGTCCATATTTTAAAGTATATTAGTACATCTGACTTAAAGTTGGAGTGTAAACTGCATCGGGTTGTAAGCAGAATTACAGTGTAATAAAAATGTGCAGCAGCTCTGGACAGTGGAATAGCTCTCTGAATCTCATTGAAGTGTGCTGTATCATCAATTGTGAGCATAAAACAGCATGTTCAAGGATCTGTCAAAGAAGAATATACAGACTTTTTTTTCAGGACAAGCAGATATACCCTTACATGTATAGAAAATATAAAAATGTGTTGCAACTATAAATCAGCATTAAATTATATTATAAACCATCATATACTGACAAAAATTGATCTTTTTAAAGTAACCTTAGTTGGAGTAATGTTATTCTGAGATGAATGAATGCTCATTGTTAGATAAAGTGAGTAAATTACATTGCTATTATTAAGAACTAGGACTTTGGGCATAGAATAAATGAGATATGTATGGAGATAGAAATATATAGATATCTCTGTGTGTGTGTGTGTGTGTGTGTGTGTGTGTGTGTATATATATATATATATATATATATATATATATATATATTATAGTTTTTCTAGAAAACCTAGAATCCTAAACTTGAATATGAAATATCAGTATGAACTCTAACATGAATAGATCATGGAAGTTGATGCACTGATATGGGTTAAGTGGATGGTAACTGTAGGCATTTAGGATGTGGCTGGAGGAAGTAGGCCACTGGGGTGTGCCTTTGGGGTTTATATTTCATTTCTAGTGAAATATTTCAGATATTTCAAAAAAATTTCAAAATATTTTTGTTTCTTTGTTGCCATGTCCTGAGCTGTTTTTCTCCTCCATACAATTCTGCCATGATATTCTTCCTCATCTTGGGCCCAGAGATATGGAGTTGGCCGTGTGTGAACGGAGACCTCTAAAACCACCAGTCAAAATAAACTTGTCTTGCTCTTTTTCTTGTCAGGTCTTTTGGTCACAGCAACAACAAACTGCCTGAAACAGAAATTATTATCCTATTATATGTTGATCAAATACACCCTAAGAGAAAAGTTTAACATGCTGAAAATCAGTGGCTTTTCTTAGACCCATCAGAAAATTTAGATCTTAATGCAAATTGCTACCCTGACTCCAGAGAGAGACCTTAATGCAAAGATTCATACCCCATATCTGCTTCCTTGGAGCAATAAACAGGTAGAAATATTTAAATGGTAATTTTGAATAATTGCTTGGCACCATGAAACTAACTTGAGAGTTACAAACTCTTGGAGGTTGCAACTTTAGGTACATCTCTACACTTTATTATTTGTTGCTACGGGAACATGTCAATGTTTTCATAATGAAGCCACAATGATGCCCTAAGGTAGCCACTGTGAAATACACCCATAGCCTTCTCCATAACTAAGGCCTTCCTCCATGACCCAGGAGTTTCCAACATGAGAAAGCTAGAATGAGCCAAGTGGTCATGCATTTGAGTTGGTGGCACCAGCTTGTACTCATGTTTACCTTCATACAGATACATATGGTTATATATGCAAATATTTCTGGATACCTGTATAGACTTGGGCTAGTATATATATATATACTTGCTCTGTTAGTTGAGAGGATCTAGAAGCAACAACATCCCATTAACAAAGAGAACATTTTTAAAACCATTCTCGAAAAGCAGAAACCAGGGTTTTGGGTTTTTTTTTTTTTTGTGGTTGTTGTTGTTGTTGTTGTTGTTGTTTATTTGTTTGTTTTTAATGGCTAAGAAAAAGATAAAAAAATGGCTGATTCTAAGGTTAAGCCAGGAAACACATAAGATGAACCTGGAGCACATAGTACCAGAAAATATGAAAATGTTCATAACAAGAAAAACAGCAACAAATGTGAAATGAAGAATTATATAATAGGAACATTGGAATAAACTAAAATAATTTGAACAAAAAATAATGGAGTATTGAATAATAACCCAAAGTATAAAATAAATATCTATAAATTCATACTGATGTAAACAAGTAATAGAACATTGAAATAACTTAGAGAATATAAACACATTTTCCATACTGAAGAATTCCAAGCAATATTATATAGATATTCCCCTCTCAAGGGTGTAAAGAATAAATCCCACTCCTAAATATGGACAATATATAGTGATTTCCTTTCATAGGAGGAAATAATATAGAAATGGGGAACATAATAACTTTGCAATAGGAGCTTGATGAGCATTACCTTTCTTTGATGACTAAGGTCAACATCAATTATGAGTTATGTTGATCACATATACCATTGATGAAATATGGTGGAAATAGCACTTTATCTCTGTGTTCTTTCTCTTAAAAACATATAACCCCAGTCCAATCATTAAAAAAAATATGAGACAAACCCCAAAAAGGAACATTCTACAAAACACCTGACCAGTAATCCTCCAAAATGTCAAGGTCATGAAAATCAAGAATCTGGGAAATTGTCACAGCCAAGAGGAACCTAGCAGACAGAATGATTAATATGGTATCCTAGATGGAACCATGGAACAGAAATGGGAACAGTAGGTAACACTAAAGAAATCAGAAAAACATGGGGACTGTTAGAAATAATGCCTACCTATAAGATGGTTAATTGTAACAAAAATAATGCAAAAAGTTAATAATAGGAAATATTGGTTATCTAGTTCATAGGAATTCTGTTCACTTATTTCATACTTCTTAAAAATAAAGTTATTTAAATTTAAATATTTAAAGAAATAATGGTTGAAACTTCCTATTTGATGAAGAAAATTAATCCACAGATCCAAAAAGTTTATCGAAATCCACAAAAGAGCAAGGAGATCAACACCTAGATGAAGTGCAGAAGGAGAATCTTGAAATCAGAGCAAGAAAAAAATAATCATTATATATAAAGAATCATTGATAATATTTAAGGTTACCTTGGATCAAAACAATAGAAGTTGAAAAGCAGTAGAGGACATACCCAAAGTGCTTTCAACCAAGGATTTTATATAAAGCAAATTCTATTCTTTGAAATTGAAGGAAAAATAAAATACAGTTCCAAATATATGAAGATTGAGAGGAATCATTGCTGGCAGATCCACCTCACAAGATATACTAAATAAAGTTCTTTAGGCTGAAAGAAAATAATACTAAATGGAAATTTAAATCCAATGAAAAAAATAAAGAGTCATGACAAATATAAATATTTATGTAAATAAAAGACTACATAGGTATATATTTTTCTAATTCTCATAATTAAAAATAAGATTGACTGTATTTGGCAGTTCATGACATATATAGAGTGAAAATGTATATGAAAATAAGAGTATAAATAGGAAATGTAAAGAAAGTGAAATACTTTATACAAAGTCATGTTTTACTGGAATTAAGTCAATATTTACTTGAAGTATATTGTGACATATTAAGATCTATAATATAATCACTAGCAACTATTATAAAAATAACTTGAAAACACACTTTTAAAAAATCAATAGATTGCAGAAGAGATGTTTATAGAAATATTATAATCCCTAGCAACTACTAAGAAAATAACTTCAAAAACATACTTTCAAAAAATCAATAGATTGCAGGAGAGATGTTTACAGAACTGGGCTTCTATGAGTAAAAGAGGAAATCTCACAGATAATTAGAAAATATCTGGAAGTAGTGCTAATGAGAGGGTAAAAGCCTAGAATATTAAAGACCTGCGAGCAGCACTTAACGATGGTTAAGGCAAATGACTATAATAGGCAGCTGGTTTGGAATGGCAGCCAGGTCAGGGATCACCTATGAAGATGGTAATAGAATACAGAATTCCTTCGAAGAGGATGGCTAGCCATTAGGGCAATTGCTCAACAAGTAATAATGAGAAGAGAAGGAAAACAGCTGAGGTCATCTACCAACATGGAAAGTCATGATACTTTGACAATTTTCTCACCTAAATCAATTCTCAGACTTTGAGTTCATCAACAGAAAGAGAAGCCAGGTCCTGCTAAAGAAGAACCCAGTAACATCATGGGAAGTGAACACAATAGTGTTCTCTACAGTCCCTCTCAAGTGGGACTCTATGACCCTTTCCTTAAATAAACATGTCCCAAAGAAGGAAAAAATAGCCATATGTTTTAACAGCGATTGTATACAGAAGTTGAAAATTGATGTTGAAAGGACTAGAGTCCTTTTAACTCTTTCTTTTTTTTTTCCTTTTGTAGAGGGTATCAGGGATTGAACTCAGGGGCACCACCACATCCCCAGCCCTATTTTGTATTTTATTTAGAGACAGGGCCTCACTGAGTTGCTTAGTGCCTCGCTTTTGCTGAGGCTGGCTTTCAACTTGTGATACTCTTGTCTCAGCCTCCCGAGCCACTGGGATTACAAGTTGAGTGCCACTGTGTCCTGACTAGAGTCCTTTCAGTCTCTTGTTAGTAAATAGGGGGCTCAGATAAAAAATGGAGTATTTTCCCAAGTCTCTCACAGTGTGTTCAGTAGATCCTTGGGCCTAAATGGGTTACTACTTCTTAGTTCCAAATGTATAATTAAAAGGGATACATATGCCAGTTCAGAAACCTAGTCTTTTCTCCTTGACCTATAAAATAAGAGTTAATGTAGTTAGAAAAGTCAAATGGATGCACCTGGAACTTCTTCCTCTCATCATGATAGGAGATTGTTTAAAAACTAATATTGTATTCTGGGGTGGGGGGTGGAAATATGATTACTGCTGTTTTCAAAGACAAAAAATTAAGTGATGCTGAGGATAGAACTGGCCACCATATACTCATGTTATTAGATGCACCAATTCAGAAATTTGGGTTGACCCATCAAACAGCCTATCATAAAGTGGAATGGGCACGTCATAAATTAGGCCAGAGGAAAGCCAGAGGAGACATGGTCTTAGGAGATAATCCCTGTGACTAATTGATGGAGAAAAAAGAAGTCCTAGCTTGGTTCATGGATAAATTAGCTTGGGATATAGATAGAAGATAAAACCAGCTGTACATGGTGCCTCACACCTGTAATCTCAGTGGCTTGGGACACTGAAACAGGAGGATCACACGTTCAAAGCCAGCCTTAGCAAAAGTGAGGTACTAAGAAACTCAGTGAGACCCTCTCCCTAAATAAATGACAAAATAGGGCTGGAAATGAGGATCAGTAGTCGAGTGCCTCTGAGTTGAATCCCCGGTATAGGGGAAAAAAAAAAAAAAAAGATAAAACCAGACTATTTCCTCATGGCAGCCCAACTTGAGAGTGGATCTGAAAGAAAATGGCAAAATAAGGCCTATCCACAGGAGAGATTTGGGTGGAGTGGTCTGCCATTCACTTTGTGTAGAAAGTGAAGTGACCCAAATTAAGCATATACATGTACTCATGTGAGTTGGTAAATGACTTGCCTTTTTGGTCTGCAGATCTTGAGGGTGCAATATTGGAAAATCAAGTATAAGAATATCTGGGAAAGTGGAAACTATTAGATCTAGGAGAGTTTTCACAGAGTGAGAGAATGTTTGTGTTGTGATTTAATGCTCCACAGAAATCATCAACTGCAAAAAAAATTCAGATAACTAAATGTAGATGATGTTGTCACCAAATTGTGTCTGTAAGCCTCTCTCTTCTCAGATATACAAGGACTTATGAAACGGAATCAAGAATGAATTAACCAAAGTGGCATACACAGGGGAAATGCATAGCTCCCAGCATGATCTAAGACTGATTCAGTTACTAAAAAATGTCCAGTCTCCCAGTTACAGAGGCCAATGTTGATGCCTCAGAATTACACCAACTCTCAAGTGGATTAGTATATCACTCAGCTTGTCCTCACAGTGACAAAAATACCCAACAGGAACATCTTAGAGGAGGAAAAGTTTATTTTGGCTCACAGCTTCAGAAGTCTCAGTCCATGATCAGCCAACTCCATTACTCTGGGATAAATATTATGGCAGATGGCCATGGCAGAGAGACACTGCTCCACTCATAGTCACCAGGATGGGGGGTGGGGTAGGAAGGGGCCTTAGGGAAGATGAACCCTTGCAGGGCATGCCCCAGTTACCCACCTCTTCTAGCCATGGCCCATCTGCCTACTGTAACTACCACACTATAAGTCCATTCAAACTAGGACTCACTGATTGCATTTAAATTCTCACAATCTAATCATTTTAAGTCTGACTATTCCTGCATTAACACAGGAACTTCTGTGAAATACCTCATATTCGAAGCATAAGTTGATTATAGTAAACCTTCTACCTTGAAAAGAGCAAATTTTTACCATCATTACTCATATTACAAGTATGGGTTTACCTTTTCTACCTACAATGCCTCTGAAAGTACTCATAGGTCTTTCTCCCAACTGAGACCCAGTTCTCAAATATTTCCCTCTGTTTCTGCCTGTGCTATCTTTAATAGGTTAATTGCTTGCTAATATTAACTAGAAATGCATAAAACCCTTTCTTGCCAAACATTAGCTAGTTCTAAGTAATGGGAGAAGGTCATACCTAGAAGGGTGCTTGCCATAACCACTGGCCACAACAAGTACCAGACCCAAGCTATTCTAATCAAAACAAAAACCTGATGTCTTCTTCTGCGCCATTGAGATGCTACTCTTGCCATCCTATGTGAACTATTTTTATTAGTTTCCTACAGTTGCCATAACAAATTGCCTCAAAATGGAAACTTCAAACAACAGAAATCTATTATTCTATAGGTATAAATGAATTACAGTAGATGGGTTAGAGAGAGAAGATGGGAGGGGAGGGAAGGGGGGATTGTAGAGGATAGGAAAGGTAGCAGAATACAACAGTTACTAATATGGCATTATGCAAAAATGTGGATGTGTAACCAATGTGATTCTGCAATCTGTATTTGGGGTAAAAATGGGAGTTCATAACCAACTTGAATCTAATGTATGAAAAATGATATGTCAAGAGTTTTGTAATGTTTTGAACAACCAATAATAAAAAAAAAAGATTACAAATCTAAAATGGCAGTTTTAGTTCCTTTTAGAGGCTCTGAGGGAGAATTCATTCCATTCCTCTCTCCCATCTTCAAATGGCTGTTGTGATCCTTGGCCATTCCATGGTTTAAACACACATCATTCTAGTCTTTACATCTGTCTTTACATTGCTTTCTCCTCTCTGTCTTCTCTCCCTTTCTTGTTTTTTAAAATGACATTTCTCTTTGGATTTAAGGCTACCCTAATCCAGGATGATGGCTTTTGCCTGCCCACATTAGGTTCCTTACACTTCTCTCGGCATGTGGTTGTGTGATCAGGAAAGGCACAAAAATATTGTTAAGTGTGAATGGGACACAGTGTCAACCAACCCTCATTCATTGGTTTCTGGATCCCTAACTCTCTCTAGGAGGAGATCTTCCCATAGCAAGTGCTAAGCATATTTGTTGATGCTATATATATGTGCTAATTCAGATTGGATAGAATTTGTTGAGAACAATTATTCAACCTTATACTGGCATATCAAATTATTTATAAAACTGTTTAAAACAGTTTATTTAAACAGTTTATTTCTTTATTCCTTCCCATGCCTTTAAACACCCTTGTCATATAGGTTGGCCATCTTTGTATTTTCAGGGGCCAAGTATCCCAATTATTGACTCACAACTGCCTAGGTTCCTCATGACCAGATGGATCCTTCTCCTAATTCGCAGAAGGATGTAGACAGCGTTTCCTATTCTGAGGGGACCCATCCTCAGCTATTTGTCCTTTTTGTGTCCACTCATCCATAATCCATCTTTTTAGATGGTAAGCCTCTTATATTAAGTAGCATAATGTCGTGTACATTTTAGTTGTTTGATAAATGCTAACTGAATAACTGAATAGATAAATGAAATAAGTAAATGAACAAACCAACACATAAAAAATATGTCCCATCAAAATAGAGGTAAATCATTTTCTGTATAAATCGATGATGATGTCAAATCATTGCCCCATGGAGAGTACAGGACATGAATTCATTAAATTGATGTTCTACTTGGATGGAGGCCACTTTCCAAATAATTAAGTCCAACTCCCATTATGAGTACTTGGATATGCTGTGTCATGCTGTGTCTGCTGTAGAAAGCAATTGTTATGAGGGCCAAAAAGAACTGCTATGAAACCTGATGGGACCTTAGCTCTATCCAGTTTCCAGATTGTAAAGTGATTGCTTTGGGTTTCTACTATTTCCCATACTCATTACACTTTTTGTCACCAGAATAGATTTATGTGGTGCCATATTCTGCACACATTACAATGTTTGTCAAGATAATGAATAGTTGGAAAATTTGAATTTCCAATACAGTTGGTGAATTATGAAAGTGTGTCTTAAAATGTTTCCTTTCTGTGCTCATTTACCCAACAGGTTTGGCTTTCCCTCCCCTCAAAAGCCTAAAACGTTTCCAGGAAGAAGTCTGAGAGGTCAGCAAAGCAAAGATTAGAATATTGAAAAGGTCACCATGGCCAAGGCCCTTCTTTAATTCACACCACATATTAGATATTAAAATTCTAGGTCTTTACTCTTATGACAAATGAGAATAAAAAATAGCATAAAATTAATCGGTAACACTTTTTAAAGTGACAAATGGCTATTAATTTCTTTAGAATTCATTACAATAACCTTAATCATGGAAAACTCTTTGAATGTGAAAGTAGCTGTTATGTGCAGTTCCATAGGAATTTGGTGGTAAGTTAGCATTCATTAATGTCCATTTACAATGAAGTATTTCTACTATTCTGTGACAAAACCTGTAATAAGCAAAAGACATAAAGTCTGTGCCCTCTGTTGACTTTACATTTCAATTGTGATGCCAATTTATGTGTTTAGTTAAAACTAAAATTCTAAGTGGTCTCCCGATTATTATGTCTAGTCTTCCAGAGCCCAACGATCAAAGAATATGAAAAATCAAGAGGATTCTGGGTATGAAAGGGCACAATATATGTTTAAAATTTGAAGGCATCATTTCAAGTGAGTTTTTATGTTAGCTATAGGTTACTTTAGGCAACTCAATGACACTGAATGTAGGATTGAGTCTTCATAGAGGTATGCAGCTTGATACTATTCCATGCTCAAACCCTATCCTTACTCCTGTCTTATAATCTTGATGGAAGTAGCTAAAATGGATGAATAATAGCCATTCTGGTGTAATATGAATGGAGAAGATTAGAAAACAATAGATAAAGTCTGGTAAAACACAAAAAATAAAACCCTCTCCACTGGAGTAACAGTCAACTCCTTAGTGATAATAATATTACATTATCAACAATGAAAATAGTAATATCTCATCAACTATTAATGGACACTTAGTCCATGCTAGGCCCTGCTGTAAGAAATTAACATCATCAACAAATTTAAATCCTCTCAACAACCCTAGGAAGCAGCACTATTGTCACTATTTTATACAGATGAGGAGGGGGGGATAAGGCAAGTAGCCAGCAGCTGGCACAGCTAAGATCCGAAGCTTGCCAGTGTGGCACAAGGGTCTGCCCTCTAAGGAATTATGCTTTGCTACCTCTTGTTTTGCCAAATGGGTTGTTTACAAGAATATTCAACAAGACGGTAGAACAAAATAACAGGACTAAAACCTAGAAATTTTTGAAAAAGGAATTCAGTTTCCTAAGGATTCAAAGATAATGAGAAGCATGTTTCTCCAATGCAGAGCTTTTCAACAAATATATGCCGCAACAGGTACCATGAATAAGGATTGCCTTTAGCTGCAAGGCAACCAGATGGGGTCTAGGGTAGCCAAAGCCAATAGGTCAGTTGCAACCCTCACCTGTCTCTCACAGGCTCCTTGGAGCATATTGGAGAGAAGCAGGGTAATACACACCCTCAAGTCACTGGCAAGGTAAGTAATGTCTCTCTCATTGCTGCTCTTTGCTCAGTACAGCTTAATGCACACAGGGAGTACTATCTGCAATACCCTTCTTTGCAGCCAGCCTGAAAAACACTGTGTGGCTGCTGAAGTGGGGAGATGAGCTAACAAACTTCCAGAGGCTGTTATCTTATGGATCATCAAGGAGCACTTCTGTCTAAAGCCCAGGACATAGCCAGTGGGGGCCCAAATGCAAGGCTCTGGTGTGCCAACACCAGACTGTTACCTTTAATACTTTCCTTCCTATATGTTGAAATTTCTGTGAATATGCAGCCAGTGTGCCCTTATATTAGCACCCATGCTATCTGCAGTGTGACAGCTCTAACAATTTATGCATAGTCTACAAATTAGAACTCCACCACAATTCCTAAATGTTTGATATGGAAAAGTTCAATTAGATTTGAATCTTTTCACATTATCACAAAAATGTCAACATCAATACATGAAAGGAAAGGAAGAGCTGTTAGAGCCTTAAATGTATTTGTAAATGTTGTAAAGTATAGAAAAATAGCAAAAAAAATGGCTTTAAGGATTTTTTTAAAGTCATTTGTGGAATAAAGTTTCTTCGTTGACAGAGGTAAGTGAGAATTTGAAGGCACCATTAAAAACTCTTTGTCAGAAATAGCATGTAATCATTTCAAGCATTAACCCTTACCTTCATGGAAGAGAACTCATTTTTCTCGATAGAGTAAATGGAAAGAATGTACCTGGTTTTTAAAAATATGTATTATTTACTGCCTTCTTTCATTGTTTGTGTTTATTGTTCTTGTAATTATATAGTATAAAGAAAAGATAATGAATGTTTTCACCAAGCCTTATAAAAAAATTCCCAAAATGTCTTCAGCATACACCAGAATGCCATACAAATATTCTTTCAAAAAGACAGGAAGCCTTTCTCTGGAGGGTGCCTGAAAAAGAAGACATGGCAGACATGAGTTCACAAAAATCCAGAGCAAAATCATCCTGAGGGAAAAATAAAATAAAAAAATAAAAGAGCTTTAAAGTCCTCCTGCCTTTCTAAATGTTTTAAAATATTTATCAAGCCCATGAATACTTTTTTAAAAAATGGTAAATTCTCCTTAGATTAAAAAGTAAACTGAGCTGAGACAAAGAAATGAGGTCTTGAATTTGACAGGGCAGGGGACGCTGCCTGGAGCCTGACAAAACCATCTCTTTGAAGATACTTGTGATGCACATGCAAGCACCTGGCACCTGAACTGGCTGCAGGAGAAGGCTTTAATTTTGTGCTAACTCCCAAATCCCTGCCTTCCTACAGCTCTGTCTCCAGCATCACCACTTTGGTTGCCCTTAGCAGCAAAACAAATGAATATGTGTTTGGGGCTGCTCAGAATAAGAGCCACCCACAGGGGATGGAGAGCAGGAGGGGTACCCCTGCCCCTTGCTTCTACTTCCTCTTTCATAGGCAGAGGCCATTGCCAATGCTGAAGTCCCTTTGGATTGAGAGTTTCTAGCAGGGGAGGAGTCTTTTTTTTTTACCAGAAAACTTAATGAAAAGGTCACATGACATTTATATTACCTTTGCCAAGTACTTGCTGAATTTTATTGGAGAAAATATTCAACCATATTGAAACTCGGTCTCTTCATCTATAAAATGGAGATAGACTTATCTATGTATGTGCTCTTTGTAGAGAGTCATGAAATAATGTTCATTAGGTCTAGTACTTCAAGGCCTGCAATACATGACAATTAGTGATGGCTCTTGAAATGAACTTTTAAAGGTATTATTTGCAGTGCTTACTAGCTTCAAAAGTTCTATTCCCACTTGGGCCGATTCTTCCTAAGATAATGTATGTGTAAGTAAATGTAGGACTTTCTCACCAAAACAGTGGGCTTTGCTATTCTCTCCCTTAGGTCTAACAGTTTTAGATGAGTTTGTCAGCTAGTTTCTTTTCCCTCTCTTCTTCATGTCCTAAGATGATAAGTCCATAAAAACCTGTCTACAATATCAGCTTTTCTTTTTCTCTTAAGTGGATTGGATTGGGCACATGTGAATGCTCTAATGTATTATTGAACCTGCAGACTCCTTCACCAAACTTAGTACAAAGTTAACCAAACACTTGATCTAGAACCAATGGAAAAATAAGAAAAAAGAGACAGAACCAACAGACTTTTCTTGCTAGTTCATCCATTACTCATAGATGTTGCCTTATTGCTTTTTCTTCACTGGCAGAGGAGCAAACAATTTCCCTTGAATCTTTTCTATAAGGACACTAATCCCATTAGTGAGAGCACTGTCTTCATGTTCTGATCACCTTCTAAACTCCCCCGTCTTTTACTCCTATTGAATTATGGATTTATTTTCAATGTAGAAAGTTGGGGAAACACATTCAGATCACAACACATACCATTTCTCTCCGTTTCTTCTTTCTTTTTCTGATCTTATAAATACTCTTACGGTTTGAATATTGAATTTCCCCTTAATATTCATGCACTGAAGAATTGGTCCCCAGTGCAACAGAAGTAGGACTTTTAGAAAGTGATTGGATCAGGACTAGTGTTATTGCTCAGTGGCAGAGCACTTCCTAGCATGTGTGAGGCACTGGATTCAATCTTCAGCACCACATAAAAAGAAATGAATGAATAAAATAAATATATTGTTTCCATCTATAACTCAAATAATTTAAAAATAAATTAAAAATAAATAAAGTGATTGGATCATGAAGGTTCTGACCTCATCAGTGGATTTGTCCATTTGATGGATTAATAATTTGCATGAACTACTGGAGAAGGTAGAAACTGTAGAGAGGTGGGGCATGGTTGGAGGAAGTAGGTATCTTGGGGAATGCCCTTGGGAATGACTATATCTTGTCCGTGGCCCTTTCCTTGCTCATTCTTCCTCCAGCTGACATGAGATGAGCAGCTTTCCTTCAACATGATGTTTCTGTCTTGGATCCTGTAATCCATGAACTGAAACCTCTGAAACCATAAGGGAAAATAAACCTTTCCTCCTTTAAGTTGTTTGTGTCAGCTACTTGGGTCACAATGACAAAATACTAAATGACATTATTTAGTATTATTATTACTAAATAATAATAACTAAAGAAATACCCAATCTTCTTTATATCTAACCTTCAGATTAGTTTGCTGCCTCCTGGATTGACCATTTTCTACCCCTAGTCACTCCCTAGTCACTGTCCTAATTTTCAGATTTCCTTATCCCTAGATTGCACTGAGCTTGAAAGACCCAGAGTCCTTATTCTCTCATTTACCAGTCACTAGCCCAGCTCATTCCCTTATGTCTACCATCATGGGACATGTAGGAATCTGTCACTGAAACCAATTAGCATCTCTTCCTTTTCCTCTCTCAACACCTTCTTCACCAGGGGATACAGGGGAAACCGTTTGTTCTTTTGGAGATATGGCAAGAACCAAGAAAAACATTGAAGACCTGAGAGCTGCCACCTAACTGTGGGTTCTCCTCCTGCATGCTCTTGTTTTAACCAGCCACATAGAATTTCATAGCATCTATGCTACAAGGTTAAGTAAAAAGGCATTATTTAAAAGTTTATGAGGTGTTTCATTTTAATTATGTAAAAACAACTATGTTTGCCAATGTTTTTCTAGTGTGTAGCATAATGACTACATATTGTAGACGCTTCATAAATATTTGATGCATAAATTTGTCAATCTAAAATAGACAAGTCAGTGAGAGATTCTCCAAAGAATAATGATGTTTATTTGGGACTAGCATTGCAATGAGAATATGCACACCAGAGAAAACTATGAGCATATTCAAAGAGGTTGAGGCAAGGTGAAGTTTTTAAAGACAAAAAAGAGGAGGACTACATTTTGTATTTTGAAACAATTCTTGATCACAATCAGAGTGAGGTCATTCTGAGGTTGAACAGAGTGGTTGGTGAGCATATGTCATTTCAGAAGTGCTTTATGTTCAAGGTCACAGTGTCCTGTATGCAAGCTTGTGGTCTGCCAGAGTCTTTTGTGATACTTATTATCAGG
Source organism: Callospermophilus lateralis (assembly GCF_048772815.1). Taxonomy (NCBI): domain Eukaryota; kingdom Metazoa; phylum Chordata; class Mammalia; order Rodentia; family Sciuridae; genus Callospermophilus; species Callospermophilus lateralis. Next base: position 7,324,271 of record NC_135320.1, on the reverse strand, counting down.
CAGTCAAGCAGAAGAAGCCAACTTTCATAACCTCCTGGCTATTGTGGCTTTGTTGTCAGTGTTGACATGAGCTACTCTATTTTTATTCTGACAGCTTTCACATTTCTTTCACAAATTTATCAGTTAATGAATGCATGGATAAAATGCTAGAAAGCAATGCACTGAAATACTTGCTTTGGGGTGATAAGAATATGAATGATCATTGTTTTTTCCTACTTCTCTATATTTTTCTATTTTCTATAAGGATCACTCATGGCTTATGTAACTGCAAAAGAATTTTATTGGAAAAGTAATAGTCAAATACATTCTTTGCACACATGGAGATTCTCTAATAAAATTTAATTATATTTTGAAAGCTAATACAAAAGAGTGAATGTTGCACTTGTATATAAATTTTACAAACAGGCAGAACTCATTCATGGAATTAGAGGATGGTGGTTACTTTTGATAGGAACTGGTTCACTTTGATTCCTTCATCTGATGCCTCTTATACATGTGTGTTCACTTTTTGGAAACTGAGATATATTGTTATGCTCACTTTTGTGCAGGTAGTTAAACTTCAATAAAAAATTAATCTTTAAAAAGAAGTAACTGAGGGGGACTGGAAGCAGGAAACATGGTGGAATGAAATGGACATCATTATCATAGGTCCATGTATGACTGCGCATAAGGTGAGATTGTACATTGTGTACAACCAAAGAAATAAAAAGTTGTGCTGGAATTGTGTACAATGAATCAAAATGCATTCAGCTGTCATATATACCTAAGTAGAATAAATAAATATATAAAGAAGTAAACATTGAAGTAACTGGCTTTCTACTAAAACACCTCAGAAGAAAAAAAGTTTCATTTTGAAGTTTTGATCTGTTGATTTTAATCTCATTCTGATCATAGAAAAGAAATACAGGTATGAACATTAATAAGATAATATGCATCATATTACACCAGAGCATTAGAGTAATGTTTGAAATAGAAAGCTTTTAAATTGGCAGGAGTGATTATTGACAAATTAAAACTCAAGTTTTCAATCTTTAAAAAGTCATGCAATTAAAAAAAAGGCCATGCAATTATCTAGTATATAAATATACTTCAAATAGGCAGTAGGTAATGTTTGCTTTTCTTTTTAATTATTATGTGATTTATCAGATTTCTTACCTTGATATCTCCAATGTGAGTTTTCTTTTTCTCTCCCTCTCCCTCTCCCCTTTCCTTCCCTCCCCCAACCATATACCTCTTTACATCCACGTTAGAATTACAAAATACTCAGAAACCATCATTCCATGCCCTTTGTTAGTAGAGAAATGCTACTGACAGGAATCATTTGGAACTTGACCTATCATATTATATTTCAAAATGGTTCCAAGGGTTTTATCTCATTTGCATCCTGTGGACATACAAACATGTAATCCAATGAATGATCCCCTTCTACAAATCCTGGAAACTCCATCTGGGCAACCTGACGTAAGTAAATTGACATTAGTTATTCTTTCCAAGTATGACCGGCTGTGTAGAAACCCAGTTTCCCACAAGGTCACAGATACCAACAGCTGACAGTTAAGGTCAGAGTGTTGAGGCTAAAGAAATTTTTGTCCCTTGTTACAAAGCTTATTCTGATGAACTCCCTATTAAGGGTAAAAGTAAATGAGGCTGAAGTCCCCCTCCTGGAGCCCACAGAATATCCATGTATTCTGCCTGAAGTGTGTTGCTCTGCCAAGAGAATGAGAGTTTCAGCACTCTAGGGACAGTTCTGGAGTTCACCTGGGCCCTTTTTAACAATTATATCCCACCATCAGTGATATATCAGATATGCAGAGTTTCTCCTTTAGAGATATTTAATTTTGTGTCTAATTAAAGTATTGTTAGGAGCTCAAGCTACAGCTTAAGCTTTATCCATCACTAGGATTCAGAAATATTAAATAGAAAGCTATTTTTAAAATGTTTTTAAGTAGTCAAATTGATAAATGGGGTGTAGTTTCTAAAAAGATGGCAAAAAATGGAAATAAAATATATGATTGCATTTTACATTTAAGTTAGCAAATAATTACAAAATTAAGTTCACTCTTTAGAACCCAATGTTAGGCTGAATCTGTATTGTTGTAAGCTTAGCACATAACGAATTTGCAGGGTGATAGGGCTATATGAAACTTGACCCACATTAATATGAATAATACTCCCACTTTTTGACCTAATGGTTTCTGTGTATTATGTCAAGGAAATAATATTCTTACAAAGTAGTCATTGCAGTAGCACTATCTATATTATGGCTTTTGTTTATTTGCTAACAATTTTATTATAACTTTTAAATGATAATTATTAACATATTAATTGTACAAATTGGTGGGATTCTCTGTGATATTTTTATACATGGATGCATATTAATCCTTTCCATCCACCTTCTTGTACTCTTGACCCCCCTCCACCTGTCCCTCTTCCCGAGCACCCTTCCCAGTTTCTCCAAGTTCCTCTTAATTCTTTCTGTCCCCGCTCCCTCTTTCCCTTTCACAACTCTAAAGACCACTATTCTATTCTGTACTTCTACAGGGGTAACCTCTTGCCATCCTTAATTGACTGAGAACATGCAGTACTTTTTTGTTGTTGTTTTCAGTGTCTGGTTTGTTTAACTCAATACAATGTTCTCTAGATGCATCCAGGATTTCATTGTCTTTATATCCAACTAGCATTCTGTTGTGTAAATACACCATGTTTTCTTCACCCATTCATCTGCTGAAGGGTATCTGAGTTGAATTTATGTTTTGGCTACTGTGAATAGTGCTGCCATAAACATGGAGGTGCAAGTGTCTTTTTTGTTAGAAATTTTTCAATTCCTTTATGTAGAAAACCGAAATGGAATTTCTGGGTCACTATTTTTATAAACTTTATATTTTCACATAATAATTAAGTAATCTATTCAACTTAATAAACTACTATATAGCTTCTTTTAAATACTGACAAAGAACTCTATGTAGCAACAAGAAAAAGTATTTATAACATTATTAACTAAAAAATTAAGTTGAGCAGTGTACAATCCCTGTAATAATTACATAAAATATGGTTGTACACTAATCAAAACTGAATTAAATCAAGATGCCTAAATGAAATCAGCTGTTCTGTTAGACTTGTGAATTGGGGTAATTTGTGTCTTTTTAAAATCCACTTAACTTTTTCAATCTTTGCAATAAAAAATACACTTAATACACAATTAGCTTTGGGCAATTATTAAAAATTCTATAAACAACAAGATTCACCTTATTTTACCACACTAAAGAGTTAATGAAATCAAAGGTATTTTGTTAAAATACTTAGAAACTAAATGATGATGGCCAAGTCACTTAACCTTTCTATGTTTCATTCCTATATTTTCAAAATGGTATAGTTTAAATGAGTAGCAATATGATATTGTGAACACAAGTAGCCATGACGTTTGTTATTCCTGTCTCACAAATTTTATACTGCTCAAATGAGGTGATATATAGAAAAGTAACTATTAATCATATTCTTTACTCATCTTTTGCATTTCTGTGACCTAAATACCTGATAAGAGGAGGAAACAACTTAGAGGAGGGAAAGTTTATTTTGGCATACCATTTTAGAGGTTGAGTCCATGGTTGATCAACTCCAATAGCTCTAGTCCTGAGGTGACACAGAACATCGTGGTGGAGGGCATGGCAGAGGAAAGCATCTCAGGATATGGCAACCAGAAAGCAGAGAGAGTTCTGTTCACCAAAAACAGAACATTAACCCCAGAGACACTCCCAGTGATCTATATCTTCTAGCCATACTCTACCTTCCTACAGTTTTTTCCCACTTAATCTATATAAGTGAAATAATCCACTGATTTGGTTAAAGCTCCCAAAATCCAATGATTTCACTGCAGAACATTCTTGCATTTCACCCAAGAGCTTTGGGGGAACACCTCATGTCTAAACCACAACATCAGATGTTAAAACAGAATTGATAAATAGAATTTTGCAAGTTCAAATTTAGAATGCATACCATGGAAAGATTTTTATTATTGAATTATAGTCTACCATTATTTAGAAATTAGTATCTAGAATAAACACAAAAATACTATTTAATTAATAAGTACGAACTATCAAGTAACATTTTATACTTTTCAAATTTTTTTTTTCCATTTTATTTTGTAATGATTGAAAAGGTAGATTTATTCAAAAAAATACTAACGTGTCATCCAGATATAAAATATACAAATTTTATTCCTAAGTATTTTATGGTGTTTATTTTTGTATGATTGTCAATGGAATTGTTTTCCTGATTTCTTTCTGAGCAGATTTATTGTTGATGTATAGAAAAGCTATTGATTTTTGTATATTGGTTTTGTATCTGGCTGAATTTATCAGCTCTGGAGATCTTCCGGTGCAGTTTTTAGAATCTTCTAAGTATAGGGTCATATCATTGGCAAACATGGACAATTTGACTTCTTCCTTTTCTGTTTGAATCCATCTTGTTTAATTGCTCTGGCTAAATTTTCAAGTATTGTATTATGGTGAATATGTGCATCCTTTTCTTCTTCCTGATTTCAGAGGCAATGTTTTAAGATTTTTCCCATTCTGTATGATGTTGTTTTGGGTTTTGCTATATATAGTCTTTATGGTATTAAGGCAAGTGTTTTCTATCCTTAGTTTCCTCAGGATTTTTATCATAAATGTCTGTTGAATTTTGTCAAAAGCATTTTCTACACTTATTGACAAGATGTTAAGGGTTTTGTCTTTAATTCTATTTATGTAGTTTATTGCACTTATTGACTTGAACCATCCTTGCATTTCAGAAGTTAAAACAACTTGATCATTATGCATAGTCTTTCAAATATGTATTTTTGAAATCAATTTGTGAATATTTTATTAAGATTTTTTTGCATCTATGTTCATCAAATGTAATGGTATGTGGTTTCCCTTCCTTGAGGTTTCCTATTCTGGTTTTGGAATGAGGGTTATACAACTTTGAATGAGCTATAAAGTTTTCCTTCCCTTTGTACTTCATATAATAATTTGTGGAGTATTGTCAATAGTTCTTCTTTAAAGATCTTGTAGAATTCGGCTGTGAATACATCTGGTACTTTACTTTTTTTCTCTTGAATGAATTTTTATTATTGTTTTAATATCATTGCTTTTATTGGGATATTTAGGCTTACTATAGGCTCTTGATTAAATTATTGTAGGTCATATGTATCTAGAAATGTGTTCATTTCTTATAGCTTTTCTAACTTATTGGAATATAAGTTTTCAAAATTGCCCTATTAATCCTCTGGATTTTAATGGTGTCTTTTGTACTACTTCCATTTTTATTACTTTTTATTCTAATTTGTATTATATGACATCAGAATGAATTATAATTCATAGTATACATGTAGAGCACAATTTTTCATATCTCTAGTTGTACACAAAATAGTCACACCATTTGTGTCTTCATACACATACTTAAGATAATAATGTCCATCTCATTCCACCATCTTTTCTACCTCCATGTCCCCTTACCTCTCTTCCTCCTCTCCCTCTCCTTTCCTCTATTTAGAGTTTGTTTAATCCTCTCATGCTCCCCCCACAACCCCAGGATGAATCAGCATCCTTATATCAGAGAAAACATTTGGCAACAATTCGTAATAGCTAAACTGTGGAACCAACCTAGATGTTCTTCAGTTGATGAATGGATAAAGAAAATGTGGTATATATACACAATGGAATATCATTCAGCATTAAAAGAGAATAAAATCATGGCATTCACAGGTAAATAGATGGAGTTGGAGAATATAATGTTAAGTGAAGTTAGTACCTCCTTTTAATTTATAATTTTATTAGTTTGAATCTTCTCTCTTTTGTTTATTTTTGGTTATAATGTTATCAATTTTGTTTATCTTTAAAAAAGATTGTTTCTTTTTGCCTCTTTTTTTTTTTAACTAGGGATTGAATCAGGAGCACTCAACCACTGAGCCACATCCCCAGGCCTCTTTATTGTTTATCTTGAGACAGAGTCTTGCTAAGTTCCTGAGGCTGGCTTTGAATGTGCAATTCTCCTGCCTTAGCCTCTGGAGCCACTGATATTACAAGGTGTGCACAACTGTGCCTGACCAAATGCTTCTTTAATTGATCATTTTTACATTATTATTCTATTCTCAGTTCATTAATTTTAGTTCATATATTTATTACTTCTTTCCTTCTACTGTTTGAGGAATGGTTTGTTCTTACTTTTCTAAAATTTTGAAATGCATCATTAGGTTATTTATTTGAGGACTTTCTGACTTTTTTTAACGTAGGCATTCATAGATTAAAAAAAAACAACAAAAAAAACCTTCCTCTTAGAATTGCCTTCATTGTGTCTCATAGATTTTGAGATGTTGCATTTATATTCCTACATAATTAAAAATTTTTTATTTCTCCAATTTCTTTGATGATTCATTCATCATTAAAAAATTGTGTTGCTTCATCTCTATTTGTTCATACAGTTCCTATAATTTTTCTTGTTGATTTCTGATTTTATTTCATTCTGATCTTAAAATGCACAGAATTACTTCATTTTTTTTGTATTAGCTAATACCTGCCTTATGGCCTAAAATAAGTTCTATTGTAGAAAGTTCATGGATAGATAAAAAGAAAGTGTATTTAGTTGTGTTTGAATCATATTCCATAGAAGTATGTTAAATGCATCTTATTTATTGTATGATTTAACTCTGTAGTAATTTTGTGTATTTTATATCTGGATGACATGTTAGTGAGAGAGGCACATTGAATCACCCGGCCTTAATATATTAGGGCCTATCTGAGCCTTAATGTTGAGTAGCAATTTTTTATGTAATTAGTTATACTGATGTTTGGGGCATAAATATTCACTATTGTTATATCTTCTCATCAAGTTTTTGTCCTTTGCCAATGTGAAATGACCTTATTCATCTCTTCTAATTTTGACTTGATGTCTGCCTTGTAGGGTATGAGAGTAGATACTTCTGCTTGTTTTCAGGGTTCCTCTGTACAGAATGTTTTTGGTTTTTTTCAATCCTTTCACTTTTCACATATGAATGGCTTTCCTCATAAGATATATCTCTTTCACATAAGATATAATTAGATCTGTTTTTTAATCCAATCTGATGGTATATGTCTTTTAATTGGAGAATCCAGACCAATTACATTCAGTGTTATTATAGGTATCCATTACTTCCTATCAGTTTGATTTTTTTCTAATGTTTTATTTGATCCTAATTTTCATTTGCTTACCTATTTTTCTAATGAGGTTTATTCTTTTCTGAGCTCTCTTGGCAGCTTTTATTTTCTTATGTGTGTAGGATTCCTTTGAATATTTTCTGCAATTTTGGCTTAATAACCATGAATACCTTTAGGTTGTGTTTGTCTTGGAAAGCTTTAATTTCTAAAGACATGGCTGTCTTCTTGTATATAGGGATGGGAGTAATTCTGGAAGGAGCTGCTAGCCGGCCCTCTCACCTGACTCAGATTGAGGTACACCTTTGTTCTGAGAGCATCAGTCTATATGCTGGAGACAGGTATGCTGGACGTGCCTAGATCACACCACAAGTTCCTCTAGACACTTCTGGATGTGTTGGAGTTAGCCAGGGCTATGGTAGGATGCTGTGGGTAGCAACTTTCCACCCAACCCTCACCTGACCCACTTCTGCCTGTCAACCTTTCCCATCACTGAATTCAGACACCAACTTCAAATGAAAATTACCTTCACTCTTCTTCACTCTGCATACTGGCAGCTGTACCTGCCATCACCACCCAGAGCTTTCCCTAAGTCTGTGTTAATGGTCTCACTCCTGTGCCCAGAATGTATCATGGCTTGAATGCCCAGTGATGGAGTGAAAAGTAAAGCAAAAGCCAGGTGCATTGGCACATGTGTGTAATTCGAGTGGTTTAGAAGGTTGAGGCAGGAGGATCACAAGTTCAAATCCAGCCTAGCAACTTAACAAGTGCTGGGCATCTTAAAAAGAACCTGTTTAAATTTTTTAAAAATTAAATTTAAAAAAGGCTGGTAATGTGGCTCAGTGGTTAAGCATCCCTAGATTCAGTCCCTAGTGCCAAAATAAATAAATAAGTAAATAAGAAAGTAAGTAAATAAATAAATAAAGTAAAGCAAAAAGTGTCTGTATTAGGGTTTTCTAAAGACCAGAGATCTCTGTTGACTATATAAGGGGATTTATTGGCTCACAGGATCAGAAACTGGATAATTACACAGTGGCCATTTGCAGGCTGAAGGGTTGGAGAAACCAGTAGCTGTTCAGTTCAAGAAACAGGAGTCTCAAAGGAAGAGGGACCGATGATGGAGGCCTGGGAGTGGGAGTCACTGGTAAAAGTTTACTTTAGAAGAGAGGAGGAGGAGCAGTCTGGTCTTTTTAGGTGATTGCAGCTTCAATGTACGAACCTGCCTGAGAGAGATTTAAATAGCACCCTTGGCATCCTCTTCTCTCCTTTTGTCCATGTCCCCAGCCATAGAGCTGCACTGCCCACATACAGGTTGCTCTATTCCCCTTGGTTTGCTGTCTTACATGTCAGTAATCTGTGGAAACACCTTCATCAACAGACCCAAGTTATCTTAATCCAATCAAGTTGGCAATCCATATTCACCATCACAGTGACTTTGGGTCTTGGGTACACAGAAAGAAGGCCAACCAAGAATAACACAAACACACACACACATACACACACGCACACAAAAAAAAATAGAAAAGGAAAACTGCCCAGATTTCTGATCTCCTGACATGGTTTCCCCACTTTCATTGTGTGGCAGTGATTCTATCTGGCACAAGTTCACTTTGCAGAATCTGAGACTTTTTCCTGTTTGTACTGTGAATTTGCTGGACAGCAGAGTCTGCTTTTCTTAAACTCCTGAGGAAGCATTCAGGTCCTCAGACAGGAGCTTGTTAGCCACTGCACACCCAGCACTTTCACAGTCTATTCCTTTTATTAATTCTAAAAATCAGTATTTTTGGTTTTCCCTTGGTTGTAGCTCTCTGAGTTGCCTTCTGGAACTTTCCCATGATCTTCCTGCCTCATCATGCCCCAACAGAACTGTGGTTTCCATTCTATCTTTGCAAGCAGCTGAGACAGGTTCCTCTGGTGCCATTTTCCTGCCAATGTCTTCTCGGTCGGTTTTTATGTGTTTTTATTGCCTTCACTAGAGTGAAAGTACCTCCAATACATTCTTCACTAATATACAACCAGTGCAGGTCCTAGTGCAAAAATTGCATAACGAAAGATTCTATGTATACTTTCAGAATAGAAAAGTGAATGACATAGTAAGAGAACCAGTTTGCTTGATTTGCATGAAATATAAGTCCCACCCTGCCTAACAAGTATCTACTATGCACACAAATTTTCTTCCTGAAAAATTCTTTTAAATCAACATTTGTTGAATTAACGTCACTTTTCATTAATTTATATAATATATTTAAAATGCTTTTTATTTCTTTATGTATAATTAATCTCCTATGGAAGATAACTTTTAATAACCTATAACTCTTTATTTGCATACCTCTATCTGGAAGCCCCATCATTAAGGTTTAACAACAGGTAAGAGCTAAATATCAGGAAGAGAGTACAGAAAGCTGGAACCTAAATGTCCAAATAATTCCTCACTATGAAGAATTGTGGTAATGGAGTAGAAGAAATACAGCTTTGCCTTTGGGTCCTGGCTCATCTAGCTAGCTTTTTTAAGCCTCAATGTCATAGTCCAGAAAACAAGAAAGTACACATTACAGAAAATTTAATCAGTAGCAGAACTAAAACTATACCAAATATTCTGCTACAGAGTAGATATCTACAAATGAAATCCCACTCCATCCCAAGCCTCTGAATTGTGGAATCCATGGTATATTTTCATAACTCTAGTGTGGGGATGGTGTGGGAAGACCAGAAGTTACTTCAGACCTGCCACCACCAGTTCTTAAATACCACTGTTATAGACTGAAGTGTCTTCCCCCAAAAAACCCATATGTTAAAACCCTAACCTCAAATGAGACTGTATTAGGGGATCGAGTCTATAAGAAAGTAATAAAGATTTAGTGAGATCATAGGGATGGGGTCCTAATCCAATAAGCCTGATGTCCCTATAAAGAGGGGAAGAGACACCAGATCCTACTAGTTCACTCTCTGCAAGCATAGGAGAAGGGCCATAGGGGCAAGAAGGGGACTATCTGCAAGCCAGAAAGAGCACCCTCAATGGAAACCAACTCTTATCACCCCATGGATATTACGCTGTTAGTCTCCAGAATCAATAAAATAAAAAAATAAATGTCTATGGTATGAGTCACGGATCCTGAAGTATTTTGTTAAGGTGGTCTGAGCAGATGAACAAACCCACTCACAAGGTTCAAGATTATAATTAGAGTCACGGTGAAGTTAGTAAACATACATGGCATTACTGGAAAATAAACTGACCTTCCAAACCTTCATGTTTTTATAGTAATACAGAGTGAGACACCATTTACTTTGCATGACATCTAGGATTTTAGGACCATTTTCTTCATGGTATGAAATTCACCTGATCAAGTGGAAATGGATGTCCTGGCCCTGATTCATCAGACCTTTCACTGTTTTTTCTATACAACATACACCTTACCACCTCCTTCATGGCTCTGCTGATGCTAACCCTGCTACATCTGTAATTACTACAAGAAGAGGGCATGGTACTGTGAATGTGTGTTTTCACTTCAAATGCATCATGCTTTAAAGAGTAAACAGGTCTTCAAACCTTGCCACAACAACACAGAATCACTTACAGCCTATAATTGAGGTTAGCTTCAAAGCAGCACTTGAACATCCACAGTGCCTTCTCTATACTATGACTGAGGGTTTCAGGGCTGCTTGTGAATTTACAGAGTCCCATTCTTCACTAAGATGTTAGGACACATACTTTCAGAAGCATTTTCCAAGACTGAAAGTAGATGTGCCTCTTGTAAGAGTCCTTCCCCACTTTTAACAGGGGTGATTTTCCAAAAGTCGTCTAGAGAGTTGTGTAAAGAAGAATGTTGGTTTTTGGAGATACCCTCCTTCTTGATACTCTCTGCCTTCTGAAGTGTCCAATTTTTAATGATACATTCTCTTATTTCTTGATAATCAATTCCCATCAAATTTTTAAGGAGTGATTCTCTAGCGAAGAGCATGTAAATCCTAAAGAAGTTTCCAGAGAAAGCACTGCTTAGACCCCAGGTCTGTCTTAGTTGAAGATTCCCACAGTAGAGGATCCTAGGGGGACAAATCAAATTCAAGAATTATTGGGAAAGTGATCCCAGAAGATGCTAGTAGAGTGAAGAAATGAGATAAAAAAGAAAAGGAACGATAAAGGCTGTGTCCTCAAGCTAAGTTGTCACTGTGGAGAACTCGAGCTTAATTCATGTAGAAAAACCAGAAAATAGAACATAATCTCAAAGTTATCCCACTCAGTGGGGGAAAGAACTGAGGTATTTACCACCCACCTGAAGGGGAGAGGGGATATATGAGCAACTTGCTCAGTGGATGATTAAAACAGGTTTCGCATCTAAAAAGGCACCCAGGTAGAGCTGCAGGTGTGGAAGGCAGAATTCTGGAAGTCACGTATGTAGCTTATTGCCATCGGAATGTGGGTAGGGAATTGACAATGTCATCTACAGGGTTCTATTGCTTATTGATTTATTCATGAATTACCTGCCTTCTTTAAAAAGTGATTTAAATCTCATGAATTTACATTTTAGGAAGAGATGAAATTGAATTGTGTGATTTGTTATAAGCCTAAACACCTTCTACAAGTGACAAATTTTAAAGCCCATACGATTCTTGAAGAGGTTAGTATCCTTGAATATTTTAAGAATCTCTATTATAATCATAGCATAATCTGGCTAAAAATCTTTGGAAAAGACTTTTTAAAACAAATGCATATTTCAGTCCAAGCACTATGTGAGCCACACAAATCCAAAATAATCAAGACTAAATTTGTAAAGTTTTTGTTTTCCTTTGTTGTCTTGTAGCTTTTTGAGATGACAGTAGCATTTTAAGTGGTCACTAAACTATAGCTTAGAGATATTTAGCTGTTTTATATTTTTCCAGCTGATAGTGCAGCTTTTTAAAGCAGTAGTTTCTGTCCAGACTGCAGCTTTGTAGAACTCCTTGCTGGTTCCCTAATCGTGTATAAAGGACTTTCGGTCTGATCTGATCAATCCCGGGAAGCATGCTGCCTTTAAGTGTGGACCAAGGCTTCAGAATGCTGGAGGCTAACAGGGAACACTTCCATGACCTTACTAAAGCTATTTAAAAATAGAATACTTGTACTTCTCTCTCAGTGGCTTCCAGGGCTTTCATATTAGACCAAGGAGGCAAGAAGGAATTGCTTAAACGAAATGCCATCAATGGCATACTCCATACGGAGAGTTTCCTGAAGCCTGAAGAAGGCATTTGTTGTTTGAGTTCCTGAATGTGGGCTTTCTTAAATGATTGAAACCTTTTGTAATTTCTGAATTAAAGAAATAGACATTACATAATTTGGAGAAATAGATAACTGGACTTTCAAAATAATTATATAATTTTTTTCTAATCAAAATGTTCATGATCAAGAGTCTCATATTTTATAAATAACATCAAATCTGGACTGTCAATTTGTAAGCATGGGGGTGCTGACTAATTTCTACAAGCAACTACTTTAGTGAATATACAATTTTGTCAGGTGGCAAAGGTTCTGCTTTTGTTTCTTCTTTTTCTTTCTTTCTTTTTTTTTTCTTTTTGCAGGGGAAGATGTTGCTGGGAACTGAACCAAGAGCATCGCACATGCTAAGCATGTGCTCTATCAGGGGACTGCTACTATCTCAAACCTTCCTCTTCTGTTTTATGGCAAGAATTAAACAGCAAGGTTCAATTTCTATTTCTTTCTTTTTATTTATTTACTTTTTTAAATTTTGAGACAGGGTCTTGCTAAATTACCAAGGTTGACCTCAAACTTGTGATCCTCCTGCTTCAGCCCCCAAGTAGCTATGATTAGAGGCATGCATCACCGTATCTGACAAAATTAGACATTATTTAAACTATTTTAGAGATTTTTACTAACTGAATTGAAAGAAGAAAGTGGTGAATAATTCAAACAAATACGGATTGAGCACTTGTTACAGGCAACAAACATGTGCCTGGCATTGTAGAAAAGAAAGAAAAGGAAGGGAAAGAGAAGGCAAAGGATGGTCCACAGAATCAGTCTGCTGGCTGCTTTGCTACATGTGTAATCTGCCCATCCATCCTATGTTGTAGCCTGTATTCTAGAAGAGAGAGGACTAAAACTCAAAAGAATTTACTTCAGTGTAATCATCTGGGAAATGGCAGACCAATGCTACAAATTCATATCTACATAACTCAGCAGCCTGTTGTCTTCATGGTTCATCTGCTTTCCAAAGAGAAAACAAATCACTTTGATCCTACAATATAGATTGCAAAAAATATCAGTCTGGGATCATTTTTTTAATGATCAGTTTTACAAGGAATGTTGACCTACAATAAAATACATTTGCCTAAAGTACACAAGTTTAACGTATGTGGAACTATCCTTACAATTGAGAAATAAGCATCCAAAAATCGTGATCCCCAAAGTTTCCCTGTAATTATTTGAAATTATCTGTGTAGTCCTTCGCCCCATTACAAGAATCATTAATATAGTTTTTAATTTATAGATTAGTTCTCATTTTCTAGAATGTCATATATACATTCATACAGCATATACTCCTCTTGTCTGGCTTATTTCATGTAATATAGTTATTTTGAGATTTATCCATATTGCTGCATATATCAATAGTTTACTCACTTTTATTGCTAAACAATATTCTATTGTGTGAATATGCTACAATCTGTTTAGGCATTCACCTCTGATGAATATTTTGGTTGTTTTCTGATTTAGCCTACAGCAATAAAAATGTAGCTATTGTGTATGTCTTAGTGTGAATCTATGCTTTCTTTACACCTCCGAGAGTGGTTGGGTAAATACTTAAAAGTAGATCAGTTGATTTTTATGGGAGGTATATTTTTGACTTTTTAATGGACTGAAACTGCTTTTTCAAGTAGTAATACAATTTTACATCCCTATCAGCAATACATGGGAATGAGTTGTTTCAAATCTTTGCCAAAATTGGCATTTAAGTCTTTTTCATTTTAGCCAATACATTGGGAATGAATTGATATCTCACTGGTTTTTTTTTATATTTTCATTGGTGCATAATAGTCGAACATAATGAATGGTGGGATTCCTTGTCATATATACATACATGCACACAATGTAACAATACAATTTGGCCAATATCATTCCACAATATTTCCCCCTTTCCTCCCCTCCTCCCTGCCTGGTCCCTTTCCTCTACTCTGCTCTTATCACTTTAATTTTCATGAGATATCACTACTTTTATTTTCTTACTGTGTTTTTAGTTTGTATTTCCCTAATGATTAATAATATTAAACAACCTTAAATATATTTATTTGCCATTTGTACATGTTTTCTGGTGAAGTACCTTTAAAATCCTTTGTCCATTTTTTTAAATAGGATATTTTGTCCTCCTCTTATTGAGTTGTAAGAGCACTTTTCACATTCTGAATACAAGTTCTTTAGAGATGTATGTTTTGTTATTTTTCTTTCACAAAAAAGGCTTTTCTTTTCTTAAGTATCTTTTGAAGAGAAAAAGATTTTGAATTTAATGAAGAACAATTTATTGATACTCTGCTTTAACACACTGTGCTTCTTATATAGTGTTTAAGAATTATTTGCTAAACTTGACATTGCTAATATTTTGCCTCCATTATATTTTGACTGCTTTATAGCTTTAGTTGTTACACTTAGAAATATAATCCTTTCAAATTGATTTTTCTATATGGTTAAGATAAAGATTGAGTGTGTATGTGTGTGTGTGTGTGTGTGTGTGTACACACACATATGTCTCACATGTCATATATATACACATGTCACTCATTACAAGTTTATGGCACCATTTATACCCAAAAGATGCTTTAAACACACAGTTCACAATACTTAGCCATAGGTATTGCACTATTTGTCTATATATATATATATATATATTCTTTCCCCATTGAATTTCCTTGACACCATTATCAAAAATAAATTGATCATATATGTGCAGATTTGCCTTTTTGGAGAAACCCTAAGTGATAATTTTAAATTCATTTTTTCTAGAATCATTTACTAAAAAGTTATGTGTGACATAATTACCATTCTTCTGAACCAGAATCTGTAATGCACATTATGATTTCAAAAGTACAGTGTAAGAAACAAGAGGAAGTGGACTTATCATACCAAGTAGGAAGTGGTAAAGGCCATAAGAAAACACCTGAAAGTACCCAAGGAGATTAAGGAAGGTGAGAGCAGTCCCAGCAGGGGTATCCGGGGAGCCTTCCCACTGAAGGAGGACTCATGGGAGACCTTGGTAGGTGGGTAGAATTTTCACAAACAGAAGTAAGGAGAAGTGAAATTCAGAACAAGTGGAAAGCATGAACACAGACATGAAGATGAGAAAAGATGGGGCACACAACGAGAACAGAATTTAAGCTGAGGAAAATGTGAAGAGAGGCATTTTTCATTCCAGAATGTTCTGCTCAGATAAAAATGCTTAAAGGGTCTCTGATAGAAAATGATCCAGTGAAAGCAAAATTCCAAATCCCAATATCTTGCCCAATTGACCACCCCTATTCATTTAATCAATTGAAAGCTAAAAACTCAAAGAAACACTATATTTCTTTAAAACAGTTTGACACTTCATGTAGAAAATATACAAAACCAAAGACTCAGGTCAAACCAAATTTCTCAGATGTCTCCAGACCTTGACCTTGGCTGAACACTAATTGCTTTGTAGTGTCATCTCAAGGCCCTACCTTGGGCTAGAAGTCAAATTCCTCTATTTATAGTCATGCGCCCAGCTAGATATCTCTCTTCTTTGTTCAAATACACATTTTTTAGTATCGATTGATAACACTCCTCCTAGTGCATCCTAAAAATTTACATACATGCAGGAGATATTTTTATCCAGAAATATTTTGTTTTGTGACCCATCCAGCAAATGTTATCGATGTTAGAATTATGGTTATTTTTGCAGACTAATCTGTGTGAGGTTTGTTTTGAACCAGCAAGCTATCACTCATTTTATAGCTCCATATCAGGTTTATGTATAATTCAATCAATACCTTAGGGCACACTATTTGATGATTACAATAATAAAAAAAAGATCTATTTTGTTGTTCTTTGTGAAGGTGCTTTCATTATCACATGTCACTCAGTTACAAGTTTATGGGACCATTTGCACCCAATGGACGCTTTAAACACACAGTTTTTATGACACCTAAACTCCAAGATAAATGAAAATATTTTAAAAAGATATTAGGATCCTTTCCTTGGCCTTTGATTGATATGAATTGGGGTTTTCTTCTGTGTAGTCCTGCCTGTTACAAGTCCCTGGAGAAATGGAGCAGAGATGGAGTATTCCAAATAGTTAATGGCCAACACTTGCCCATTTACTACCCTTAAAGCCCCAAAGCTGAGAATAAAAAAATGAAAACTAAGCAAATGAGTTTTTAATAAACATACAAATAATTTAGGTCAATTAAATAAATACTTATTGGACACTTTCTACAAGCCTAAGTTCAAGTGTGGTTAGTGGATATGGGTTGCTCAAATAACAACCCCAGGACCTATTGTTCCCTCTAAATATCATTTTTTTGAATCATAAGACTACTCTAGTTTTTGAAAAAGTCATGTAAAATGTAAGCCCCAGGTTGGCAGAAAATTGAATATGAACCTCCTATTAGATAGTACTATCATATCAATATTAAATTTCATGTTTTTTGTGAATTGCACTGGGGTAATGTAAAGAAAAAAAAATCCAGGCTCTTACGAAATCTATGCTGAAGGGATGAAGGACATGAACTCTGTAAACTACTTTCAAATGATTCAGCAAGATGATAATAATTATCCTGATAAATATCAAAATAGTGCTGTGAATGGTTTTGTATAATTGAGAGAGATAGCAAATGTGGCAAAAATTAGCCATGGGTTGCAGTGTATTGAAAGACAAGAGACAACAACATAGTATTCTGGAGACTTTTCTGTAGCTGTGAGATTTTTTTTGAAAAATGTATTTGAGCTGTTGGTTCAAGATCTTCCTGATCAAAGAAGCACCCATAGAAAACAGCATCCTGGTGGTACATTTACTAAAGGAACAAGTGGCTCCTGAGAGTCCCTTAGCAATTTATTGACAAGCCATTGCTGTGTTTCATTCTTCCACCCCCATTCTGAGCTATGAACCTCAGGTACAGTCCTCAGAATCCCTACAGGCATCCACTGCAGTCATTATCATCATATAACTGTGGGCATTTCCTTTACTTGTAGGTTAATCTGTTGAGTCTATCTATTTACATTAACTTGTTATCCCAGAAAAAAAGAGGAGTCTCCACTGGATGTCCCTCCCCTTGGGGAATGAAAGCCAACCTTGAGCTCTATCTTCCCTACTCTAAGCCCTCTGCTACCAGGGATGCTCACCTCTGCTGTGACAACAGGCCTCCTCCTCCTTCCCTCTCTTCCTGCTGATCACTGCCTCTTCACCCCATTATGTCTCCCAGCACATGAAGATCTCCTTTCACTTTTTCTTTTTTATTTATTTAATTTTGGGTACCAGGAATTAAATCCAGGGATGCTTTATCATTGATCCACAGTCTCACCAAGTTGCTTATGGCCTCGCTTAGTTACTTAGGCTGGCCTAGAACTTGTAATCCTCCTGCCTCAGCCTTCCAAGTCACTGGGATTACAGGCATGCATCACTGTTCCTGGCTCATAACTTTTCAAGTACAAATAAGGTGACAGTGAGAACTTGAGCAAAAAAAAAGAAAAAAGAAAAGAAAAGAAAGAAGAGTTGAACTCTGATCACACATGGCTCCCATTCACTAAACTGGAAATCTATAAGGTAATCTTAAAGAGACAGTTTGACTCTGAGGTCATGAAGACTTGGCTAAAAGATTAATCATTTTAGTACAGTTATGGAAAAAGTGTGGTAATTATTTAGAAGTTCAGAAAACAGCAAATATGTTCAGAAAAACAGCAAAGAAAGAACAAAGACAGAACTATATTGATGGAAAGTACATCAGTGCCTGTCATGGAGTGGAAGGGATGATAAGACCCACTAGAAAAGGACAAGGGGAACATTGCGGGGTGAGGGAAATGTTCTAACCTGATACCGATAAAGATCACATGAACATACTCGTTTGTCAAGACTCAATGAATTGCACTTATGCCAAGCCATTGCTGTATTTATTTTACTATGGGTAAATTAAACTCAACAAAGTTAATTTAAAAAATTATGCCAGTGTTTTTTGAAGTAACAAGATGGGGGCGGACATACCTTACACCTGATCACTGCACATCCAGGAGCAGGGGACACAGGGGATGGTGTTTAGAATGTGTGCTCCCTCCTGCTCCACCTCACAGACCCCAAGTGCCCTTCTCGTTCTGTTGGAGCTGCGCTGAAACTGCTTTCCTCTGGGAGTTTCATCCTTCACAGAAGCCTGATAGCATCATGGTCATGAGAAAATTATACTTTACTTTATTTGAATATACTGAGAATCTCCCTTGTGCTCAAAGTATACTCAGCCCACTAAAAATCTTTTCAATGAGCTAAAAAGATACACACACACACACACACACACACACACACACACACCTCTTATTTGTTAACAGATATTATCTCACCCACATTGAGCTTAAAATTACCAATAACAGCAGTAAAATTCTATTCTTCACAGTTTGCATTTCTTTTTCTTTTTCTCTAGGGGTGGGGAGAAAAAAAAACACAAAGGAAAAAAATAGCCTAATTGCATCCAGGATGGATTTTTCTCTTTTGTTAGACTCAAATAACAAAACCAGGAAATTCTAAATCCTGGAAGCCCATCTGTCAGCATCTGGTTCCCCAGAGACAACAAGAATACTTTCATTTAGCTGAAGGCAGCTAGAGGCAGCCACATACCCGCCTGGGAAAATACATCATTTTTTGCAAGGGAGAAAATGACTGCTGAGGGGAGTCAGAGCCCTAGTTACATGCCCCATTTCAGAGCATTCAGCCCCAGCTGCAGGGACCAAATAGGACAGTGATGGCCTTGGGGTTTCAGGAATTCAGTGTCTGTCTGACATCCTCTGAAAGCCCAGGTCACAATGGGAAATGAGAGCTGCCTCTGTCACCAGCTCAGAAAACTTATCAATGTCAGGAAGCAATCTGAGCTTCAATGGAGTCACCGCTGACCCCTCACTTATCTTCCCCAAGCTGGAGCCTTCACAAAACAGTGAGTGACTGCTGTGATCAAAGTTGGCTCTAGACAAATATTGCAGGCAGAGCAGCATTCTTCCTCTTTCCTCAGCGTTCACCCTCTTGCTCAGTCCAGCCTCCAATTCTGGATCCTGCAGCCCCAGCCCCTTCTGCCCCTTGTCCATCCTGCCACCTAGTCCATTCAGCTAAAATGGACACATCCTAACTGGAGGCTCCATCCTCCCACATCTTGGCAACACCAAGAAAAGGCTCAGGCCCCAAGGTGATTTTATTGCACTTTTGACATTTGCAGATATGTTCAGAGACTCTTCCTGTTGCAAACAGTTCTTTTGCATATAAAATGCAGTACATTATTTTTTATTCTTGCAATACTGGGTATTATACCCAGGACCCCACCTACTAAGCAAGCACTTAGTAGGTGGAGTCCTGGATATAATCCCAGCCTCTTTTTTGTTTGTTTGTTTGTTTGTTTGTTTGTTTTAGGCAGAGTCTCACTAAATCGTCTAAGCTAGCTTTGAACTTGTGATCCTCTTGCTTCAGACTCCTGAGTTGCTGGGATTACAGCCATACTCCACTACCAAATGACTGAAAATACAATAAATTCTAAAGGAAAAATAAAATTCAGTGTCTCCTTCCAGACTTTCAATAAGAGTTACAAGATACAGGTGTGTGATAGGAAAAGCAATACAGCTATTCTGAGATGCAAATGCATGGTGATCAGTCCCATCACTTCCATACCTTTTATACCTGTTGCCCAGCATATGCAATCCAAATCTGTGCGGAACACCAGGTGAAAGCAGCCAGGAAGCTCTCGAGTCCTCCACAATCAGAACAGTCTGAGGATGTTCAATGCATAGGACTCAAGCTCTTCTACCTCACACTTGTCTTCCTGGCAGGCCCACCCAGCTCCATTGAGAGAGGACCAGCTATATCCAGACTTGGAATACATCAAGATCTCAAGGAGACCAGCTGGTTTCTGAGCCCACCTACAAGAAAAGGGACCACAGACCCCTTGCTGTTGAAAGTAACAGGTTTCCCATAAGTGCAGGGCAATTAAGCTAAAATGGACACATCCTAACTGGAGGCCCCTGGCAATGGGAAAGCCCTTTCTCCCCAGCATAAATAGGGGAGATCTAAGTTATGTGAAGTCCCCTTTTATCTTGTGATGGTCTCATTGCTTTTCATTTATATTTTTCACCGTCAAATTGTATCCTCTGTTCACCTCACCATAGCAGACCAGGTCCGTCCAGTCATGCCCAGATAACCTCACTAACCATTCTTGGACTTTCTTCCCAGTCTCAACCACGTGGCCAGGTATGTACTAATGCATGATCTCTATTTTTCTTTTATATTATTTTTGGGAAACATCAGTAGGTCCCTTTGGTCTGAGATATCAACTGCAAATGTCTTGGCTAATCATTCAGGCCCTCCTTCTGTATTCTCCCCCACCAGCCCCAGCACTTACCTTCAGCTTCAGCTAGAAAGACTTACTTTCTTTGGTCCACTCTAATCATTACTTATGCCTTTCCTTCCCTTCCAACTTCCTCTCTTTTTACCCTTACTATAGAACACACACACAAACACACACACACACACACACACACACACACACACACACACTGAACCAGCATAAGTCTGCTTCTTCATGAAGCATCCCTGAAATTTCAAATTATCACTGTCTTTTCCTTTTCTGGTGCCTGGAATTCATACCACACAAGTTAGCACTTGTCAATTATTTCACACATGTTTCTTTGCACTTTGCGACTCACCTTGTATAACCTTAATTAATACCTAGACACCTTTCGGAGATGTGCCAACCAATTTCTGAGCTAAAATGTTTTGAAAATAGTTGTTTCCAGGTACTCCTTTGTATCTGGGGGAAAAAAAAATCCTACACCTATTCCATCAGAGCTGTGCTCAAATTCAATAATCACCTTGTGAAATATTCCCATTCCCCATGTGACTTGACATTTTTCCCCAGGAGAAAATCTCTCATCTTTCACTTTGCTATTGAACGACTTTGACAAATAGAGTTCACCTAGAATCTCCCTTCAAACCATATTTAAACTTATACCCTTCCAGCAAAGACTCCAGAATGGATCTCGTCTCATTGAGCCAGTCAGGTTTGCTAATTTGTAACCAATTTTTTATTTACTAAATGCCAACATTCATCTGGAGGATAGATGGAAAAGCCACAAGTAACTGTTGACCTTCTGCTTAGAGGAATAAGATAACCATACCCGATTTTACATTTAGATATCTACAGAGACTGAAAGTGAATGATCTTTCCCAAGGTTAGAAGGAGGAAGGAAAGCATATGGCTCCCAAATGGCTGTGGCTAAAGGATTTATGAATTAATAGAAGGAGGGATTTATTATAACCTTCAAAGCTGATAAGGAATGTGTTGGTGGTGGGCTTTTCTGAAAACCTGAACACCATTCTGAGAAGGCTGGTTTATGCACAAGACCTTCATCCTCTAAATAAATAAATGAAATGTGCTGTTCAAATTGAACAACTTTTTCTCTAATGAGAGATGCTGGTGGCCTTTCATTAAAACCTAATGAAAACCTGCAGATGCCCTGCAGAGAGGCCAGCTCTAGGCAAAATTTTGCCATAAAGATGTTTGATTTGATTCCTTCTTATGCCCCCCTCTTTCTCTTTCTCCTCCAATGTGCATATCTCTGTCAGGTGCCCTCCCTCCCTTTCACAGACACCTCCTTTGTTAGCCATCTCACTCCCTTCTGCCTTTTGTTCATTTTTATTTCTGTGAAAAACACCGAGACCAGGGCAAGATTCCCTCTGTTAAGATGGAGAGGTGATTTGGCTTGCCCCCTTGAAGAACAAGGAAAAGTCTGACGGGCCCCATGGGAGTGAGATTCACAGTTGGATTTCTGAAAGATGTTGTGGCCTAAGGGTTCTCTGAGCATAAATTACATTATAGGCCATCTGGGTGTTAAGGCAGCTATGGAAATAGTCTAGAGTGAGTAGCCATAGACAAGGCAGCAGGAGACTTTCTGAAGTGACCCTTAGGAACAGCATGAGACATGTGGGGGGGCGGGGGGGGGCTCAAGAAAGGAAGAGTAGGAACTAGGAATGAGTCAGGGCAGACTGCCAGGCAAAAAGACCATCTGGGTTGGGGGGAAGCAAACAAGGTGAATTTGTGCAAAGAACCATTTGGTAATGAGGCACATAGATGTCATCTGACTTGGCATGGTAGGGGGGAAGACTTGAGCCTTTCCTAGAGGGACCACTGAGAAAACCACAGTAATGATCAGCAATGATGTATCAAGAAGGATCTTCAGCCTTACAGGGAAAACGAGTCTCTCTATATGGTCAAGGCAACCAGAGTAGTGGCAGAGACACCTGAATTTTCTTCTGCAGATTATTTCTTCTTCTCCCCATCCCCTACCCTTCCCCTTCACTTTCTGCTCCCTCTCCTCTTTTCCTTCTCCTTCTCCTCCATTTCTTCTTCTTAGTGAAAAATGAGTACTTGCTATTTAGTCATGGATGTCCCAAAGGAATGCACAATTTTATCTTCAATCACACTCACCTTTTTCCCTCCTGTGGATCATATTTGGTGTGGACTAGTAATATTTCTTCTTCAGAGATTTTCTACAAAGGTGGCACAGTCATTAGAAGCCTCTTGTATGGGAAAATAATGTGAGACAAATACAGGTATGGGGCAATGTTCAGGGTATATGTGGACTGGACAATTCAACAGTTAGCAGATACCTCCGATGTGTTAGAAGCCCAGGATGAGACTGGAAGTGCCTGTCTGAGTGCATGCTAAGAGGGGTCATCATTAGATAACAATGAGTTATAGCACCAGCCAAGCACCTGTGGATTGGTTATCTCAATCCACAGAGCATTCCCTCAAGGCTGGTCATCAACTTGAGACATCAACTCCCCTTTATTTACAGACGTAGAAACTGAGGCTCAGATATACAAAGGACTTTGCTCAAGATGAGAGACTATGCCACAGAGAGCTGAGATTTGAAATCATTCCTGTAAAGGGTTTCTCAAAAATGCATCCTACTCTTATTTCTACCACACAATATTCTATCCAGTTAGTTTAGGAACGTTGGAGAAATTGAACAAAGTGATTGGAAACATACAGGGAGATGTTAGTTGAATAATAGAAGACTTTAACCCTGAAAGGTCCATTAAGAGTCATGATTTAGGAGGAAATTTAGTTTGATATTACCAAGAAAGAAAGCATTAAATCCCACAAGTGATTTTAGACTCTTGAATAGTAATGCTTTAATATTTTTTTGTTGTTCTTGTTGCTAGATTTGTCTGATCATTAGTCTTTCCAAAGCCTCTCTAGGTGTGAAAGAATCCCTCCTACCTAACTGAATGATAAAACAAATGCTTCCTCTGCCATTTTTAATTATGGCATAATTTGCTCAGCTCCCAGGAACATCCTATAGACTCACCACCTTTTGAAAATATGGACCATCTAAGCTTGTATATGCTCAATAACACTCTAAATGTGTTTATTCAAGCACTCTTCTCCTAATTATTAAGCTTGGGTGTATTTCAAGGGACATTTAAACTATCTCTGAGTTATTTATTTTGAACTCATTCAAATACAGAAGTAGATTAATGAAAACATTTGCTTTTTGAGTGGTATCAGAGCCATAGCATACCTTAAAACATGTTTCACTGGGCCAATAGAAAAGGAATCCATTAGTTTTCCAGCAAATTTTTGAATTTTAAAAATGAAAGAACAGGTTGCTGGTGAACACCAACTGCTTCCTTACTTTAACATCTGAGCTAAAATTTGCACCACTCCACAACATTTAGGAACATAAAAAAGACAATTGAATGAGCCAATTTTGCTGGCTGCTAAGTCCTCCTGGTGCCACCTCTCCCTGTACTCATATTCTGGGGTCAGTATTCATGTTTTTGCCCTGAGGCCAAACTATGCTTTTTTTTTTTCCATGCTGTACACTTCCACATGAACCTTTTAGAAAAAGTCAGCATTCAATAAAGAAAAGCCAAGGCAGAAATAAATCATAATATTAAGTTACAGAGGAACAAGGCTAAATACTGAACAACTGTTATACCATGATAACACAATTTAGGACAGCAGTAAGTAAGATTCAAGTCAGCATCAGGAAGGTACCTCGAGTATTCATTGCAGAGAGCTACTATGTAAATCAGAGTCAAATAAAGAATATTTCCAGGATATTTTAACCCATCTGAAGATCAGTGAACCTTCCTAGAGTCTTACAAGTGATATTTTTCTCTGTGATTTTTATACTGAGAAACACAAGTCAGCAAACTCCCCACTGAGATGTGACCTTTAAGTTTTTATTACAATAATTGAGAAGAATATGAAAAGTTAGTCCTCACTGAAATATTGCAATGGCCAAGGAGGATTGGATCTTAGGTTATTTTTAATATGGTGCATATTGTGATCTGAATTCTTGCTTTTTTTTTTCTTTGAATTTATGGAGAGACACAGTTTTTTAAAGGGCCAAGGTGATCTTGTCATCCAGGGTTTAAATTTTAGCTCTGGCTATAATAACTTTATTTTAGTTAGTTGGACAGTCTGCTCAGGGATGAGTGTGGTACTGAAGGATCTAACTCAAGATTCCTCCAGACACTCACTTTTCATCAGACAACTTTTCCTGAACAGACTATGACCATTTAGGATGTTGCCTGGATGCGCCCAACTGTCTGAAGGACATCCAACCCATGACTGCCCATATAATGAGCAAAACCTCCCCTCCTCTGGGAAATCCTTTTTGGGACTCCATGCCTCATAACATTTTATGAATTCAGCCACTTGACTTGACCAGATAGAGACCATTGCTTGGTCATCTTTGTTTCTCTTCCCCTGGCAAAGGGCTTGGAATCCTATAGAAATTTCCAAATATATGTTTCAGTGTGTTGAATTAAAAGCTCCCCAATATGGCCTAGTAATTGGGACTTTCCCTGACATTATATGTCAAAAGGAGTCTGATATTGTCGAGGCTTTGAAGATGAAATTTTTCATTTTATTTATATACATGTGTTTTAACTTAGCTAGAGTAAAAACAGTGTCTAAGAAATGCTCTTATAGATCTGAAAAAGGAAAAAAAAATTGGTATGGCTCCAAAGGTGGAGGTTGAAGAATGACTTCAGAGTTGGCACCTACATTTTATGCAAAACAGAGCTTGGAGAATCTCCAGTGCTTGGATTTCACAGTTGTATAGTTGCACTTATTTAATAAATATGCTAAAGATCAAGCTCTAATTACTTGCTATAAATGGAAATCTATCTTGAAATGAACTCATGGGGAATTTTAACTTTTTATCTTGGCAACACGTACAAAACTCAGCACATATTCCCTGGATAATTTCTAATTATACAATGCACTACACGGCCACTTGTTTATTTATGTTTTCTTATACCATTTGCCCCAAATTCCAGACCTATGTATTTTTTTACTTAAAAATAGGAAAGAAACTTTTGATTTCAGAAGGCACAAATTAAGTAGAACAAGTGGGGAGTCAACACGTTTTGAGGATATTCTGAATAAAATTCTGTGTAATTTTCAAATAATTTACAGATTTCATGATATAAGACACACCAATGTCCCCATCATTGTCCTCTACTAGAAGAGGGACAATCAGTTCTCTTTCCCTGCATCTTGTCTTCTTAAATCCTGCTGAATGTACACAATAGCAATCCTCTTTGGGGAGATTTTATCAAGGCAGGAGAAGAGTGTTGCCCATCCAGTGGCATTAATAATGATTAAAGAAATGTAGGCTGAGATCTCAGAGGAAAATCTATTCTGACAAGCATCTCCCAAGAGGAATTATCATTCACTTAGAGAGTTAAAACTCTCCCTCACCACCCCATCCCATACACAGCCTGGGTGTGAGGAATCCTCCACAGAGAAAGCCAGATAGACTGATTAGGGCTTTCTCCAAATTAATGGTGGAATCTCTGGGCTTTGCCTTTCTGAAAAGAAAGGCAGGTTATAACCCGGTTCTGTCTTGTGGTAGGAAAATAAAATTGGCTTTCTCAATGATGTGCATCCCCAGGGCCTTTGTGATGAATCAGCTTTCATAGATTCTTTTTTTGACCTTATTAAGTACAAACACAGCAGATAACTTTAATAATGCAGCCTTCAATATATCAAGAGTGTTGCTTCCAAAGTCTGTGTAGCAAAAAAGACTAAGATTTTTAAGCTGGTGAAACTATCTTGTGTAATTATGTGATAGTGCATGTATGTACTGATTTGTCTTGAAGGATGCCAGATTCTGTCACCCCAAAATATCCCATTTTTGCATAAGAATTATTTTTAGCAACAGTCACTTGAAAAACTAAAGATAAAAAAGGTCACTGTGCTCATCCCATCCCAGTAAAAAGAGAACATTCTTAACCCCAGAGACAGGTGGAAACTTAGATGTGAATGGTGCCCTCCCTGATCAGAAAAAAAAGAGAGAGAAGAATTCTGTCACTAGAGATGGAAATAAAAGCTGAGAAAAAAATCTGTACAGACATGGTTAAAATAACTTCTCTCCTCCTTTGGCCTTCCCTACCTTTTTTGTCATTTTTCCACAATTGCTACTTTTTGACCAACCTACTATATGAACACTTATGTTTTGCTACATTAGTTTTTTATTTTTCTGGGCCAGATCCTGTGTACATGTAAAAAATCTGTATACTTTTCTCCTATTAATCTATCTTTTGTCAATTTAATTATCAGTCCCAGCCAGAGACACAAACAGGGTAGAGGCAAAGTTTTGCCACCCTCTAGTCCAAAGCCATACAGTACTTTACCAAGAGTGAAACCTAATGCAAACCAAGGACTTGGTGATAAGGGGGCATCAATGCAGGCACATCAATTAATAAATGAACTGCTCTGTTGGGGGATGCTGATTGCAGAAGAGGTTATATAGTTGTGGGGACAAAGACACATGCAGGAAATCCTCATACCTTGTGTTTAATTTATTTTGTCAACTTTAAACTGCTATGAAACCAGTCTAATAAAAAGAGCTTACAGAGTGGATATAGTCATCCCTCCTTATCTTCAGGATATGTTCCATGCCCCCAGTGGATTCTGAACTACAGATAATATCAAATCCTATGGGTGCTAATTTTTCCTAAACATAAATAATTATGATAAAGTTTTATTGATAAATTATGCATAGTAAGATATTAACAGGAATAACTAATAATCACAGAGAGCAAGTAACAATACATTTTAACAAAAGTTATTTGAATGCAATATCTCTATTAAAAAAGTCAAAACGATCTTTTCTGACCATGGCAGGCTGGGTAACGGAAAACTCAGAAAGCAAAACTATGAATAACAGGGGTTTAGTGTACATGCAAAGAGAGCACGTCAATAGAAGTAGAAGGAAAAACAAGTTAAATAGAAGTAGAAGGAAAAGCAAGTTAAATAGTCTTTGTTTTTTATTTGCTTGCCCTGAATTTCTTTCACACTGTCACAAGCAGTGATCATATAATAGGCCAATATTCAAAGTTCTTTGATTTCCTTATTTCTTAACCCTAGAGGGAAGAAATCTTACTCTGGTCCAAAAGATAACACTACACTGACAATGAATTCAAGCCCAAGTCTGAGATTATTCCATGAGGTCACAGTTTCTGCTCGCAATAAAACACAACAACTGGGGTCAGGGTGGCCAGGAACCAAAGCAAGACTCAGAAGCCCTGGCCCTAATTTCATGTGGACATAACAATGTGCCCCATATCAAGGATGGAATAAAGTTCTGATAAAATAACAGACGAAAATACATTGCCAGGTATTTGGTAGCCTTCCCCTCTCCAAGCAAGGCAGCTGCTTTCTGAATTGAATGGGTTAGGACTGTGTCCTTAAAACAGCAGGGCATAAGGGACAATGCCAAAGCCAGCCCTTCTCCTCTCCTCCTCTGTGTTTAAGCCTTCTCCAGCCAGCTGTCCTTTCCCTTCAGTTACAGACACATCTGACTCTTCCTTTAAGAGGTTAATACAAGTTAGAGAGAAGACACTTGATAGTTTTCTGCTTTTAATTTCTGCCTAATGACTTATTGGCCATGGCACTATCATATTGTCTTACTTAACAGCCTTTCCTGCACAATAAACTGTGCTTGGTACCCACCTTGGCCCACAAACTCTACAATTAAGCGATCGTTTGTCCTCAGG
Source organism: Callospermophilus lateralis (assembly GCF_048772815.1). Taxonomy (NCBI): domain Eukaryota; kingdom Metazoa; phylum Chordata; class Mammalia; order Rodentia; family Sciuridae; genus Callospermophilus; species Callospermophilus lateralis. The sequence goes on along the minus strand of NC_135320.1, from coordinate 7,295,848 downwards.
AGCTTGACAGAAACAGGAGTTGAGGCGGGCTGGGAGGAGCTCAGATTTATTAAAGTAATAAATAACCCAGAAGCCCCTACCAAGCCGCTGCCTCCCCTTCTTATTTACTTCCTTTTTGTGGCTTCTGAGATGGGGATATGGAGGACTTAATTGCTTGGAAAGAAAGTTGCCTAAGAACTGCACAACACTCGCATCCCAGAAACAATAAAATAAAACTGGGAGACTCCAGGGCTACGGCTTAATAGGGGCCGAGCTGCTGGATCCTTGGCAAGCTCTATTCCTGCTGCTTCTAGAAGAGCCATGCTCATTTGCGCACATAAATGTACTTGGTGAGTGGAGAGCCGTTGCTGGCTAAAGGGAGACCCACTAAACTGAGGCTCTTACCTCCTCCTGGGTTCCATCTCCTATTTTGCTTTTAATTATAAGGATTAAAAAAATCATTTGGCAAATATTACTTCAAATGTACAATCCCTAAATATTTCTTGTGATTAATTTTTAATGTTATTTTTTCCCTCAGATATTCTCTCATTTGATCACAAATTTTTTCAATTATTATTACAATGTGTTTTTGTGGCTCAGAATCTACTAAGCTGGATGGAATGAACCTGTCTAGAACACCTTCCTATTCAAAGTATTATATGATTGAAAAACATTAAACAAGGAATACTGTGTTTTAGAAAGTCAAAAGAGACTCATATGTACCCACAAAGGTGCCCACTTCTTAAAAAGTTTTACTTTATATGAAATCCTTACAAGTGTACTTATTTTATTTTCCCATCGCACAGCCTAGAATATAGTAGTTCTTTCTACAGGATCATTATTAGAGGGCAGGTGCTCCCCTTTCTTCTTTCCTTAACTAAGTTAAACTTGTGAAATTTACATCTCATGAAAGAGCCATTTTGAAGTGAATAATTGAATGGCATTTAGAATACTCACAATATTGTCCAAACATTACCTCTATCTAGTTCCAAAATATTTTTGAGAGTCCAAAATAAAAACCCCATACCCAATAAGCAATCACTTTTGATTTTCCCCTCAACCTACCACCAGGCAATCACCAATCTGTTTTTTATTCCTTTGGATTTATCTATTCTATTTCATCTAAATGGAATTAAACCTTTGTTTCTGGCTTCTTTTTGTTGAGTGGAAGGTTCAAGGTCCATCCACCCTGTAGCATATATGAGTACTTGAATCCCTTTGAGAGTTGAATAAGATTCCATTTTATAGATATTGCACATCTTGTTTTTCCATTCATCTGCTGATGGACATAGATTGCTTTGACTACTGCAGTGTCTACTGCTATAAACATTTGTGTATAGAATTTATATCTTCAACCATTTTGAATTCTCTGGGTTATACACATGGAAGTGTGTTGCTGGATCATATTATAATCCCTGTATTTTAATTTTTAAAGAACTGCCAAACTATTTCCCATAATGACTGAACCATTTTGCATTCCTATCAGCAATGTGCAAGGGTTCCAATGTCCCTAATTGTATTTCACACATGATTGTCATAAATATGTTCATCTACTTTCCTCATCCTTTTAGCTTCCTATTAGGGCCCAGTCACCACTCTTTATACTTCTCCCATCCAAATAAAACTTCTTTCCAGAAACACGTGTCTCCCAAAGCAGTTCAATGTTTTCCCCAAAGCTGGGAATTCCCATTCAAATGTACATAAAGTTGTTGCAGAGGAACTTTAATATTTTTAAGCACCAAATTCTAAAAAGATATTTTCAGATTTGAGAGGTTCCCAAAATTTTCACAATCCTATTCCACCCTGGATTGCAGAGTCAGGATTATTCAAGGCTGTCCTTATCGTGTCCTCTGCTATGGGACCACCTTTTCAACATGGAGACTGTGTTCCACCAAAATAAGGAATTAAACCAAAGAAGAAGAAAACAGAAACTCTGGAATACAGGAAATCCAAACTGATGAAAACCAAAGAATTTTTCTAAACTTTAAGGAAATCCTAGGATGACCTATGGGCAAAATGCTTAGAAAATAATAAGCCCAGATAGAAGGAAAATGAAAGTTTGTAGGTGAGATGACTCCAAGAAAAAAATTGAAATTATTAAATTACCTCTTATAATTGGCTTTTTCCAAAACTGTTCTGAAGTTTCTTACAAGGAGAGGAAATCAATTTAGTGCAAGAAAATTAGGCAGATTAAAATCCAGGCAATTACTCAATCACTTAAAAAGATATGTAAGGAGTAAAAAAGGGAATGATAAAAGCATACTACAGGCATAAGAATATAAGCTCAGTGATTAATTTAACCAAGATTTATAAAACAATATCAGAAGGATAAGAAGAAACAGAGATCTTTATTTTTAATTTACCATAAAAGACAACAGATTTTGTTTAAAATTAACAGATTAAAAGATAGCAATATAGATGAATAGTTCAATCATCCAAAATGCAGCTTAAGACAAAAATCATCCTTTATTATTATCTTTCACATGAATGGAGTTGATTCTGCCAGTAGTCTGGGACCTCAGTTGGGGATGTTGGCTAGAATACTAAAATGTTGTTTTTTCCATACTTTATGGATTTCCGTAGTGTATGGTGGCCTCAAACTTCTTACATAGGAGCTTATATCTCTAAAGTCAATTGTCCTAGAAGGATGAATCATTTTTATGACTTGGTCACTGAAATCAGAAATTCACAAAGTTTACCATTTCATAAGTCCACATTAATTCAAAGTGAAGAAATGGAGGAAGCCACGACAGCCGCCCAGCCAGACCGGAGCAGGAAGCCGCGACAGCCACCCAGCCAGACCGGAGCAGGAAGGCGCCCGCTCAGCCAGACCGGAGGAGGAAGTCTGGTCCCGCCCAGAGCGCTAGTCTCCAGGAAGCCCATCAACCCTTAAAACCCATCAAAGTGGGTGTGGCTACCAGCACAGTTGCGGCTGATCCAGGTACCCGGTTTCCAACTCCCCCACCCTTAGCTGCGATAACTCAAAATATTTCCCACAAGCTTTTGGGGATTGTAGCTATCAACACAAAACAACAACTCTAGAGGCACCTGGTTTCTACCTCAGAGACTAGAGTAGGGAAGATACAGGTGGAAGCTCATTTCCCTTCATACTGGCTATACCCACCACCCTGAATACAGAGGCTCAAACTAGGAATAGACAACGCCACCTACTGGAAGCAAGGAAAACAGTGTTCTGAGAGACTTTTTTTTTTCCCTCTCTTTCTCTTTTCTTCTCTCTCTTCCACAACTTCAGCATATGTGAAACCAAGAACTGAGCATGAACAACTGAATTACCAAAGTAATATAATATAGAGGAATTGCATATACCCCACCTCCCCCCATTTTTTTTTCTGTATTTCTTTCTTACCTCCCTTTCCCTTCTCTTATTTCTCTTTTCTTCCTTGTTATTTCTTTTCTTTTCTTTTTTTTTAATTCATATTCTCTCTATACCACTTTCAATCTCCTAACTTTTGCTATCTATACATAGGGTAACTATCTAAATAGGAGGTTGAGTCTATACATTCTTCCGTAAATTACCAGTCGAGTGGTTAGAGTTCTCCAAAGGTGCTAAGTTAGTTTAACCTCATTCCCTCACTCCTTTCTCTTTAAGTATAACATCCTTCGTCTGAAATTAAGTTTTCTATATGCCACCAGATATGGTACGCCTTTTTTGAAACTAAGGAATATATTCATAAGTAATAATTAAATCCAACATCTATAGTCTTAGAATCTAACTATAAATGTATTAATAATGAAAACTTGTCCTTAGATAATGTACTGTTGATATTGGGATCTGTTAACATTGTCTTTCTCCGAAAAAGAGGGATATTGGAGCTATTCAAGAACAATACAAATATATAAGGGGAAAAACATTAGCACAACAGTTTCACAAAGCTAGAAAGAATCATGAGCAGTATGAAAAGACAAGGAAAGAAAAGACCACAAACAATACAGGTCAATTCAACATTAGATGAGGTAATATCTGCAGCTGATGGAATGTCAGACAAAGAGTTCAGGATATACATGCTTCAGATGATCTGGAGTCTCAAGGAAGACATTATTCATCAAATTCAGACAATGAAAAATCACTTGGACAATGAATTACATAAACAAATCCAAGAAGCAAAAGATCAACTCTATAGGGAGATAGAGGATATAAAAAACAAACAAACAGAAATCCTGGAAATGCAGGAAACAATAAACCAAATTAAAAACTCAAATGAGAGTATTACCAGCAGAGTAGAACACTTGGAAGATAGAACTTCAGACAACGAAGACAAAGTTTTTCAACTTGAAAAGAACATAGACAGCTCAGCGAGAATGTTAAGAAATCATGAGCAGAACATTCAAGAATTATGGGATAACATCAAGAAACCAAACCTAAGAGTTATTGGGATACAAGAGGGTACTGAGGTCCAAACCAAGGGAATGAGTAATCTATTCAATGAAATAATACTAGAAAACTTCCCAGACTTAAAGAATGAAAAAGAAATCCAAATACTAGAAGCCTACAGGACACCGAATATACAAAATCATAAGAGATCCACACCAAGACATATAATAATGAAGATGCCCAACATACAGAATAAGGAGAGAATCTTAAAAGCCACAAGAGAGAGGAAGCAGATCACATTTAAGGGTAAACCAATCAGGATAACTGCTGATCTTTCAACACAGACTCTGAAAGCTAGAAGATCCTGGAACAACATATTTCAAACGCTGAAAGAAAAAGGGTTCCAACCAAGAATCATGTATCCAGCGAAATTAAGCTTCAGGATTGAAGATGAAATAAAAATCTTCCACAATAAGCAAAAGTTAAAAGAATTTGCAGCTAGAAAACCAGCTCTTCAAAACATCCTTGGCAAAACATTACAGGAAGAGGAAATGAAAAATAACAATGAAAACCAACAACGGGAGGTAGCACAATAAAGGAAAAACTAAGCATAGAGGAAAAACTAATCATGTTAAGTATCATACATAACCAAATATGGCTGGAAATACAAACCATATCTCAATAGTAACCCTAAATGTTAATGGCTTAAATGCACCAATCAAAAGACATAGGCTAGTAGAATGGATTAAAAAAAAAGATCCAACAATATGCTGCCTACAGGAGACTCATCTGATAGGAAAAGACATACACAGACTGAAGGTGAAAGGTTGGGAAAAATCATATCACTCATACGGACCCCGGAAGCAAGCAGGGGTGTCCATACTTGTATCAAATAAAATAGACTTCAAGCCAAAGTTAATCAAAAGGGATAAACAAGGACAATACATACTGCTCAAGGGAACCATACACCAACAAGACTTGACGATCATTAATATATATGCCCCAAACAATGGTGCAGCTACGTTCATCAAACAAACTCTTCTCAAGTTCAAGAGTCTAATAGACCACAACACAATAATCATGGGAGATTTTAATACACCTCTCTCACCAATGGACAGATCTTCCAAACAAAAATTGAATAAGGAAACCATAGAGCTCAATAATACAATAAATAACTTAGACTTAATTGATATATACAGAATATACCACCCAACATCAAGCGGATACACTTTCTTCTCAGCAGCACATGGATCCTTCTCAAAAATAGACCATATATTATGTCACAGGGCAAAGCTTAGCAATTACAAAGGAGTTGAGATACTACCATGCATTTTATCTGATCATAATGGAATGAAATTGGAAATCAATAATAAAATGAGAAAGGAAAAACCCTACATCACATGGAGATTAAACAATATGCTACTGAATGAACAAAGGGTTACAGAAGACATCAAAGAGGAAATTAAAAAATTCTTAGAGGTAAACAAAAACTCAGAAACAACATATCGAAATCTTTGGGACACTATGAAAGCAGTACTAAGAGGAAAATTCATTTCATGGAGTTCATTCCTTAAAAGAAGTAAAAGCCAACAAATAAATGACCTCATACTACACCTCAAAGCCTTAGAAAAAGAAGAACAAATAAGCAGCAAATACAGTAGAAGGCAAGAAATAATTAAAATTAGAGCAGAAATCAATGAAATCGAAACAAAAGAAACAATCGAAAAAATTGACAAAACTAAAAGTTGGTTCTTTGAAAAATTAAATAAGATTGATAGACCACTAGCCACACTAACAAAGAGAAGAAGAGAGAGAACCCAAATTACTAGCTTACGGGATGAAAAAGGCAACATCACAACAGACAATTCAGAAATACAGACGATAATTAGAAATTATTTTGAAACCCTATACTCTAATAAAATAGAAGATAGTGAAGGCATAGATAAATTCCTTGAGACATATGAACTACCCAGATTGAATCAGGAAGATATAAACAACCTAAACAGATCAATATCAAGGGAGGAAATAGAAGAAGCCATCAAAAGACTACCAACCAAGAAAAGCCCAGGACAGAATGGATATACAGCAGAGTTTTACAAAACATTTAAAGAGGAACTAATACCAATACTCCATAATCTATTTCAGGAGATAGAAAAAGAGGGAGAACTCCCAAATTCATTCTATGAGGCCAATATCACCCTGATTCCCAAACCAGAGAAGGACACCTCAAAGAAATAAAACTACAGACCAATATCCCTAATGAATTTAGATGCAAAAATCCTCAATAAAATTCTGGTAAATCGGATACAAAAACATATCAAAAAGATTGTGCACCATGATCAAGTAGGATTCATCCCTGGGATGCAAGGCTGGTTCAATATGCGGAAATCAATAAACGTTATTCACCACATCAATAGACTTAAAGATAAGGACCATATGATCATCTCGGTGGACGCAGAAAAAGCATTCGACAAAGTACAGCATCCCTTTATGTTCAAAACATTAGAAAAACTAGGGATAACAGGAACTTACCTCAAAATTATAAAAGCAATATATGCTAAGCCTCAGGCTAGCATCATTCTAAATGGAAAAAAACTGAAGGCATTCCCTCTAAAATCTGGAACAAGACAGGGATGCCCTCTCTCACCACTTCTATTCAATATAGTTCTCGAAACACTGGCCAGAGCAATTAGACAGACGAAAGAAATTAAAGGCATAAAAATAGGAAAAGAAGAACTTAAATTATCACTGTTTGCGGATGATATGATCCTATACCTAGAAGACACAAAAGGGTCTACAAAGAAACTACTAGAGCTAATAAATGAATTCAGCAAAGTGGCTGGATATAAAATCAACACGCATAAATCAAAGGCATTCCTGTATATCAGCGACAAATCTTCTGAACTGGAAATGAGGACATCTACCCCATTCACAATATCCTCAAAAAAAATAAAATACTTGGGAATCAACCTAACAAAAGAGGTGAAAGATTTATACAATGAAAACTACAGAACCCTAAAGAGAGAAATAGAAGAAGATCTCAGAAGATGGAAAAATATACCCTGTTCATGGATAGGCAGAACTAACATCATCAAAATGGCAATATTACCAAAAGTTCTCTATAGGTTCAATGCAATGCCAATCAAAATCCCAATGGCATTTCTTGTAGAAATAGATAAAGCAATCATGAAATTCATATGGAAAAATAAAAGACCCAGAATAGCAAAAGCAATTCTAAGCAGGAAGTGTGAATCAGGAGGTGTAGCGATACCAGATTTCAAACTGTACTACAAAGCAATAGTAACAAAAACAGCATGGTACTGGTACCAAAACAGGCGGGTGGACCAATGGTATAGAATAGAGGACACAGAAACCAATCCACAAAATTACAACTATCTTATATTCGATAAAGGGGCTAAAAGCATGCAATGGAGGAAGGATAGCATCTTCAACTAATGGTGCTGGGAAAACTGGAAATTCATATGCAATAAAATGAAACTGAATCCCCTCCTCTCGCCATGCACAAAAGTTAACTCAAAATGGATCAAGGACCTTGATATCAAATCAGAGACTATGCGTCTGATAGATGAAAAGGTTGGCTCCGATCTACATATTGTGGGGTCGGGCTCCAAATTCCTTAATAGGACACCCATAGCACAAGAGTTAAAAACAAGAATCAACAAATGGGACTTACTTAAACTAAAAAGTTTTTTCTCAGCAAGAGAAACAATAAGAGAGGTAAATAGGGAGCCTACATCATGGGAACAAATTTTCACTCCTCACACTTCAGATAGAGCCCTAATATCCAGAGTATACAAAGAACTCAAAAAATTAAACAATAAGAAAACAAATAACCCAATCAACAAATGGGCCAAAGACCTGAACAGACACTTCTCAGAGGAGGACATACAATCAATCAACAAGTACATGAAAAAATGCTCACCATCTCTAGCAGTCAGAGAAATGCAAATCAAAACCACCCTAAGATACCATCTCACTCCAGTAAGATTGGCAGCCATTATGAAGTCGAACAATAACAAGTGCTGGCGAGGATGTGGGGAAAAGGGTACTCTTATACATTGCTGGTGGGACTGCAAAATGGTGAGGCCAATATGGAAAGCAGTATGGAGATTCCTGGGAAAGCTGGGAATGGAACCACCATTTGACCCAGCTATTGCCCTTCTCGGACTATTCCCTGAAGACCTCAAAAGAGCGTACTACAGGGATACTGCCACATCGATGTTCATAGCAGCACAATTCACAATAGCTAGACTGTGGAACCAACCCCGATGCCCCTCAATAGATGAATGGATAAAAAAAATGTGGCATTTATACACAATGGAGTACTACGAAGCACTAAGAAATGACAAAATCATGGAATTTGCAGGGAAATGGATGGCACTAGAGCAGATTATGCTAAGTGAAGCTAGCCAATCCCTAAAAAACAAATGCCAAATGTCTTCTTTGATATAATGAGAGCAACCAAGAACAGAGCAGGGAGGAAGAGCAGGAGGAAAAGATTAACATTAAGCAGAATCATGAAGTGGGAGGGAAAGGGAGAGAAAAGGGAAATTGCTTGGAAATGGAAGGAGACCCTCATTGTTATACAGAATTACATATAAGAGTTTTTGAGGGGAATGGGAAAAAAATAAGTAGAGAAATGAATTACAGTAGATGGGGTAGAGAGAGAAGATGGGAGGGGAGGGGAGGGGGGATAGTAGAGGAAAGGAAAGGTAGCAGAATACAACAGTTACGATTATGGTATTATGTAAAAATGTGGATGTGTAACCGATGTGATTCTGCAATCTTTGTAATGTTTTGAATAACCAATAAAAAAAATAAAATTAAAAAAAAAAAAACAAAGTGAAGAAATGTGGACACCAACTCTCAATGGGAGGCATTCAATGTTACACTGCAAGAAAAGCACAGGAAATGGAGACTTTATTGCAGATATTGTGAAAAACATAATTTGCCACACATATTATTTAGAAAGAAAATATTAAATCCAGAAGGAAAAGCTAAGAGTCTTAAATGTTTGCTTTAGTTGGAAGAAATTGGGGGTAGATTTTGGAAACTATTTTACTTCTCAAAATAATTGCATATATTACTTTGGTGAAATTTTTAAATAATGTTAGAACAAAGAAGCCAATATTCCTCTATAAATGGAATACCCTCCTCTAAATGGTACACAAAGCCACAGGCATTCCAAGGACATACTATTGGGTTATGTCATGGCTACCACAGCTCTGCATCTTGTTGTCCTCTCTGAATTGGTAGTGTAGTCTAAAGGCTGTATGACAACACCAATTGTTTCAATTGTCTTTGTATGTGAAAGTGAGAGCCCTCCAATTGCTGACACTGATATCAACATGAACATGAACTGACACTGAATTAGACATACAGGAAGTCAATGATTGAATACTGTGGCCAATAAAATCTACCAACATGGGATGGAGTTGTGGCTCAAAGGTAGAGTGCTCACCTAGAACGTTGGAGGTCCTGGGTTTGATCCTCAGCACCACATAAAATAAATAAATAAAATAAAGGTATAGTGTACAATTACAATTAAAAAACTACTGACAAGAATTCTATGAAGCAATCTTACAAATTTTGTTCCTTTCAACAATATAAAAACTTTGAATCATTGAACAAAAGGAACCAAAAGTTGATATTTACAAATCACTTCATTGTTCAAAAAATTTTCTTTGCTATATCCTGTTTTTTCAAACCATTTGCCTACTGACATCAACTGTGAATAGGGTAAAATGATGAATATAGTTGCTACAGTGAAAATTAGGAGAATTCTAAGGTCTCTGCTCAAACATCAGGGTTCCGGAATCAAACCAATGTAATTAGTAGTTTTTGTCATGTTCTGCCAATACAATTTTCAACTTATTAAGCAGAGACAACTAATCACAACCTGTAATTCTTTTCTTTTGGAATTTGTGCTTTCATCTCTGCCCACCTCCAACATAGTTGATATATCATAAATTGCTGTTACATTTCAATATTTTCCAAGTCGATAGATGTTGGACATGAGGGGGAAGCCCCTGCTGATACTTTGGTCAAACACTCTGGAAAAGCCTCAGCTTGCAGCTATGAACCTTTCAGGATAATTTTCTCTCCTAAGTCACTTGGTACAGATGGCTGCATTGTACTGAGGAGGTGAAACTGATGGGTGATATGAAATGTTGAGGTAGGAAAAGATTTTCTCTTTTTTGATGCAGATAGTTTTCAAAGATACTATTCTAGAACTAGGGAGGAGATGTCCTCATCCTAGCTGTATATAGTAGTTTTGTGGCATACACGTTCTCAGAATCCTATGAATCAGATAGTTCTTAGACTTCATAAGTTACACCAGGGCTACTTCAGAAGGGGTCTGAGGTCTAGGACCAGTGAATAGAAACAAGATCTTCAAAAAAAAAACTAGAAGCATGCAAATGCTCACACACAAACACACACAGACACACTCTCTCTCTTCATAAACAAATGACCCCATCACTATCACTTCATGTAACACTGAATAAATCATTTACCTCCTATAAGCCTGAGTTTTTCAATCTGTGACACACAAAAAAATAACACCTTCTTGGCAATTTCACTGTTTTTTATTTTATTACCATGTCCTACATTGGCCAATTCTCTCTGTACCTCGGTTTCCTTTCTCCATATATACAATAAGAGTTTTGATCTCTAACAATTCTTCCAATTATAAAATTTCTCCTAGAAATAAATTTATAGCACCAATCATCTATATTAGAGAAAAAATCCACATTAATGACATTAACTTCTCACCTTAAGACTAGAATCAGAACAATAAATAAAGCACAGTGAGAGTAGAAGAAGGGAAATAATAGATGGGGGTGGAAATCAATGAAAGATCTGAATTCCAAGATTTAAGAAGCACAATGATTTCTAAGTAAGACCAATGAAATGAATTTATATCACACACTTATGAGTAAAACTAAAGAATCTAAGAGAAAAAAAAGAGAAATTCCCATTGCTACCAGAAAAAAAAAGTCCTAAAAAGAGATGATAATTAGATTGATAATTATGTCAGTCAACTTTCTGTCCTGTGACTGTAATACCTGACAACAACAAACTTAAGGGCAGGGGTTGTGGCTCAGAGGTAGAGCACTTGCCTACCACGTGGAAGCATGGGGTTCGATCCTCAGCACCACATAAAAATAAAAATGAAGATATTGTGTCCATCTACCACTAAAAAATAAATATTAAAAGAAAAGAACAAACTTAAAGTTTGTTTGGGTCTCATGGTTTCAGAGGTTCAGCCCACAGTTGACTAACTCCATCCTTCTTGGCCTAAGATGAGGCAGAACATTATGATGGAGGGTATGGTAGGAGAAAACAGCCCAGCTAATGACAGTAGGGAACATGAGAGAGAAAAAACAGGAACCAGGGTCAACAAATAATCTCCAAGGGCACACTCCTAGAGACTGACTTCCTCCAGCTTTGCCCCACCTGCTACAGTTACCACCCAGTAATCCATCCAATTTATTACTCCATCAAATGGATTAATCTAGGGATGAGGTTACAGTTCTAATCATTGCTTGAAAGCCCCACCTCTGAAACTTGCTGCATTTGGGGACCACACTTGCAAAACAAAACCTTTTCAGGGAGCATTTCTAGAATCCTAGAATCAAACCATTACAATGATATGTATTCTTATAAGCAATAATAGATGGAAGAAGACAAAAGACTGACATCTTCAAAGTAGTGTGAAAATAACTGTCAGAATAGATTGCAACAGAAAGCTAAATGATTATTCAAGACAAAAGTGCAGAATAAAAACATTTCCAGAAATACAAAAAAGGAAGTGTTAACTACTTACAAATCCTTAATGAAATAACTATATTAAGAGACATACTTTTCTAAGATGGAAATAAAACCCAGAAGAAGTTTAATACAGAAAGCAATGAGCAAAAAATCATAAATATATATTGAGAATTAAAAAGAAAAAAGAAAAGGTAATGGTGATTAAACTTAGTGAATGTTTTAGAGGAGAAAAGATATTATTTGGGCTTGGGATGTAACTCTGTGGAAGAACACTTGCCTAGCATGTAGGAGGCCCAGGATTCCAAAAGAAAGACTCTGGTTTATTTGTATAATTCTTAGGTTAAAGTGTAATGGCAACCACCAGTAGACAAAAGTCATATGTAAAACTTACCTGTAGAAGTTACAGTTGATTTTTAAAATTGTAATGGAAGGGGCTGGGTATATAGCTCAGGTGGTAGAGTGCTTGCCTTGCATGCACAAGGCCCTGGTTCAATCCCCAGCAACACAAAAAATAAATAAATAAAATTGTAGTGGAAGGCAGAAATGGAGGTTAGTTGGAGTATGACAAAAAAGGGTAACAAAGTTCACTTTTGTTTGAGGGGTCAGGAAAGTTTCACTCAGGGGAGAGATATTTGGATTTTAATGACAGTTACGAGGCCTGCAAAAATCTGGGAGAGGAAGAATTTTGGAAACAGTTCTTCTCCTCTAGCTCTTACAAATGAGTGAGGTTGTTTGTGGAACAAGAGCCTCATAAAGGGGAGAAATGTATCAGAAAAAATACCCAAGAAGCAGACAAGGACAGAAAGACAACCTGAGAATCTCAGATAAATGAAAACTGGTCTGCTGAGATGGAATCAAGAAGGGAGGGTGGAAATGACACAAGGATCAGGCGATGAAGGTTGGTTAGTGATGGATGCCTCCCATATAGAGGGAAAAACAGGACACAAGCTCTAAGGTAAGCTAATTCCAAATCCTGGAGGACACTCAATGTCAATTGAGATCAAAATATACTGAGTATACTAGTGAACTATTGAACCATCCCCATGATTCAGTCTCTCATCCTTGAACTTCTAAGTTCTGTTTCCATTTATTCTATAAATCCTTGTGTTTAGCCACCCTAAGTCTCTGGTGTGTAGGACAGGATGTCAGCCTCATTCTTTTCTATCCAAAATGTCAAACATTATCTGTAAGGGCCGATTCTACCATTATTCCTAGTAGTGTTATTGACTGCCCCAAAATTTCTAGTTATCCTTTGTTCCTCCATCTCCAAACTCACATACTTGTATTCTTTTTCATTATTTTTTTTGTGTTTGTGCATTTTACTGTGTAGTATTCCAAAATCAATCTTGCTATTGACCTTACAGAATTATGACTATATTAAGATAAGATTGAATAGAACAGAATTTAAACAACAAACTCTTCATTTCTGACATCAGTATATATGAAGAATCAGAAAAACCCTCCATAATAGCATCCATGTAGAGAAATTCAGCTTCTGAAAAAAATCCATGTTTATAATTTTCATCCATCAAATAGAACCATCAGCCTACAAGCAACTTTACAAATAATCCAACCCAACTTCTTTGTATTTACATGTAAGCGAGTTGATGCTAAGAGAGGAAACTGTACTCCCTGTTTGAGGCACAGCCTGCCTTAAAATCCAGAGGCTGTTTACCATGAAGAAGCTGTAGGAAGAAAGATAAGAAATCAAATTTTCTTGTTAGTTTTAAAATAGGTCTTAAAAGCAAGTTCTTCTAAGAGGATTAAAAGACAAGCCACACACGGGAAGGAAGTATTTGCAAAAGATATACCTACTAAAGGATATGTATCCAAAAAAATACAAACAAGACTTGAATCCAGACAATAAAATAACAACCAAATTTTAAAAGATGAGCAAGATCATATAGACCCCTCACAAAGAAGATATACAGATAGCAAATAAGCATAGGAGAGGGCATTCAACATCAGATGTTGTTGGGGAAATGAAAATTGAACTAGCAGTGAGATACTACTATATGCCTATGAGAATGGCCAAAATCCAGAACACTGACAACACTGAATACTGGTGGAGATGTGGAGCTACAGGAACTCTCCTCATATTGATGGGAATGCAAAAGGGCAAAGTCACTTTGGAAGGCAATTTGGCAGCTTCTTAACCAAACTGAAAATATAATCTAGGAATCCTGCTCCTGTGCATTTATCAAAAGGAATTGGAAACTTAAGCCCACATAAAAATCTGCACTTAAATGGTTACAGTAGCTTTATTTATAGTGCCCCAAATCAGATGCAAGAAGACGTTTTTCCATATGTGAGTGGATAAACAAACAAACTGTGGTATTCCCATTTGATGGGTCTTCATTCAGCAATTTTTTTAGATGCCACAAAAAGACATGAGAAAATTTTAAATCCAATTGCCAAGAGAAAGAAGCCAGTCCCTAAAAGCCTAAATAATCTTTGATTTTAATTACATGGCATTCTGGGAAAGGCAAAACTACAGACAACAGTGCAAAAAAGGTCAGTGATTCCCAGGGGTTGGGTCTGGGAGAATGAGGAATGAATGGATGGAGCACAGAGAACATTTAGAATGGTGAAATTATTCTGTATTGATTCTGTAATGGTGGACACACAGCTATATATTGGTTAAAACCCCAAAAGTGTGCAATGCAAAGAGTGAACCCTACTTAAACTATGAATTTTAGTTAATAACAATGTGTCTTGATGTTGTTTCACCAATTTTAATTAATATACCACACAAATGCAAGATATTAATGACAGAGGAACCTGAAGGGAGAAGAAGGAAATGAGAATACCCTTTACTTGCTGACCAATTTTTCTGTAAATCTAAAACTGCTCTAGAATATAATTCTACTAAATATACAAAATAAAAAGTTTAAGAAGCAGCTATCAACGGTAACCAAGACAGAACTATGCAGTAATACAGATTACACTCAGAACACAACCAATATTTGTTCATATTTATTAACAATATTTTAAAATATTTGGACTAGAAACAGCATATTAACTAGACATATGGAAACTGGAATTCTGCATAGTATTAACATTGTTCCATGTATGCCTGAAAAACAGAGAAAATGAAATTTTAAGGTAATATTGCTCTTATTTATTCTGAGTTATTACAATGAAAACCTTAACCAAATGTTATGTTTTTTTTTTCTTTCAATGATATTATTTTCAACTACTTATCCTTGTTTCTATATATCCATATTTTGTATGGGATGTAGAATCTCTTTTCTTGATATCTATATCCATTTTAATTGTGCCAATCAAAGTTTTTTAACAATCCAATCTTCAGAAATATATAAATGCAAAACACCAGTCCTCTAGAAAAGAGCATATTCTTGGAGAAAGGCCACATTCAGATAGGTACAATGACACTGAAGACACTAAACTATGGTTGAACCGAGACGTCATGGAAGACCCTTGAATGTATAATGAGGGCTGCTGCTTTTAGTTATTTAATGGGGAAACCTGCACTGAGCAAGCCCTGTGGACTATTGGCAGAGCAGCGCCTGGCTCCAGCCTCTAGCTTAGTGGGCAGCGCCATCTAGTGGAAAGAAGATGTTATTAGTTTCCATTTTACCAACCATTAGCTGAATGACTTCAAGAAAATCATTCACCTCTGCCTCAGCTGCTTCCTGTATAAAACTAAGGATGATAATGACTGTTCTGCCAATCTTCTTATAGTGACTCTTCTGCCTATCTTAGTTACTGAGGCAAGACGAAATGAAGTAATTCAAACTCTCGCGTCTTTATTGTTCATAGCTGCTCTAGAAAGAAGCAAGTTAATTTCTGCTCTAGGAAAAAGCAGAATTCTCAAGTCCCTGTGAGTGCAGATAAATTTGACTGAAGGCTATTGGTTTTCTCTCCTTCTAGGATCATGACACTATAAAACTAATTAGTGCATCTGAAAGTTTATGAAGTGACTGGTTAGAGCCCAATAACCTTTATTGCGTGTGGCCCACACAAGCCCATTTTGAAGGAAAATTATGGGCGCCGTTCTGATGTAAGCGGGGGTAAATCTCAGAGGAGGCCACAAAATGGACCCCATTCTCTGTAAGGAACCAGACAAAACCGGACTTAGACTTCTGCTGCTTGACAACAAGGTCATGCCTAGGATTTTGCAGGGATTGATGTGCCCTGTCTGAGGCCCTCTAATTGCTTTTCTCTAGCCTCTGGGTCTCCTTTGTTTTCTCCTCTCTCATTCATATTCAAGAGCATGATTGGAAGCCTTGAACAGATATGCAAAGTGTTTCTTAAATGTAGACAATTGAAATATCAATGTTCCTCCTATGCACTATTAATTATTTTATAGCTTTCCCCAAGCACCACCCTTTGTATATGACCTTTGGCTTCCTGAGTATGGGTTATTTCACTTAGAATTGTGTTCTCATTTCAACAGTTTTCCACCTAGTGCCATAATTTAATTCTTCTTAATGACTAAGTAAAACTTCATTGTGTATATTCACCATGTATTCTTTATCCATTACTCTGTTGATGGGTTTGATGGCTGGTTCTGTAATTAGGTTATTATGAATTGTGTTGCTATAAGCACTGATGTGCCTGGGTTTCTATAGTATGCTGATTTCAGATATTTGGGTATATACCAAGGAATGAGACAACTGGGTCAGATGGTAGATCTATTCCAAGTTTTGAAAGGGCTATTCATCCAGTTTTCAAGAATGGCTGTACTAATTTGAAGTCCTACCAACACTGCATTTCCCGATGAATTATTCTTTTTTTCTTTTTAAAAATTTTTTTCAGGTGTATGTACAGTAAAGTGTATTTTGACATATTATACATACATGGACTATAACTTTCCATTCTTGTGCTATATATACTGTAGAGTTACACAGGTTGTGTAATTCATATAAGTACATAGGAAAGTTATGTCTTTTTCATTCTACTATTTTTCCTATTCCCATCCTCTCTTTTCCCTTCATCCTTCTATGTCTAATCCAGTAAACTTTATTCTTCCTTCCCCCCCAAATGTTCTGTCTGATATGTGGATCTCTGCACAATATTCTTGATAATTGATATTTTGAGTGGAGTGAGATAAAATCTCCATGCAGTTCTTTTTGAATCTAATAGTTTTATTGAAGTATAGGGAAAGAGCAAGGACATTATAACAGATTTTATCTTCCTTGTAGTCTTGATTGTCATTTCCCTGATTACCAAAGATGTTTTATGTATATTTATACACACACACACACACACACACACACACACACACCACTTGTATTTTTTTCTTTTAAGTAATGTCTGTTCTAGATTTTGTGCCTATTTCATTTAGTAATTGGGGTTTACTATTTTTTAGGTTTTTTATTATTCTGTATAGTAATTTCCTGAGGAACAGATGAAAAATATTCTATCACATTGGTAAGCTCTTTGTTTACATTCTTGTTTCCTTTGTTGTGCAGAAGTTTTGAAATTTGATTTCATCTCATTTATTGACTGTTAGTTTTATTTCTTGTGCTTTAGAGGTCTTCTTAAGTTGATGATTTTGTCAATATGTCGGAGTGTTGGGCCACATTTTCTTTAAGCAACTGTAGAGTTTCTGGTTAATTCCTAGGTCTTTGATACACTTGGAGTTGGCTTTTATGCAGGGTGATAGGAATCAAGTTTTATGTTTTTCACATATGAATATCCAGTATTCATAGCACCACCTGTTAGAGTGTTTCTGTTTTCTTCAACATATATTTTTGGCCCCTTTGTCGCATATCAGGTCACTTTATCTATGTGGTTTGTCTGTGTTTTCTTTTCCATTCATCTTCAGGTCTGTTTTGGTGCAATATAATGCTGTTTTTATTTATTAGAGCTCTGTGATATAATTGGATATCTGGTACTGTGAAGATCTCAGTATCACTCTTCTGTTTCAGGATACATTCGGATATTCTATGTCACATCTGTGTCAAAATGAATTTGAGAAATGTGTTTTGTCTGTGTGTTATGAAGAATGTCTGTGTTGTGAAGGATGTCATTGATATTTTGACTGGGATTCTACTGAGTATGTTCACTGGTTAAGGTAGTATGACCATTGGGATAATATTAATCTTTCTTTTTCAAGAATATTGAAAGTATTTCCACTTCTTAAGATTGTCTTTGATTTGTTTTACTTCACTATTTTATAATTTTCATTCTTGAGGTTTTTCATCTCCTAAGTTAGAAATTTTCCAAAGTATTTTTTTAGGGGTTTTGAATGAGACATTTTTCTCAATTGTTTGGAAGAGGGTTTGCTGTTGCTTATAGGACTGCAATTGATTTATGTATTATTTTCTTGTATCATCTCTTTTAGTAGATTTTTTATCAGCACTATAAATTTTCTGATGGCACATTTTAAGTCATCTAAGTAAAATGTTAATGTCATCAGTAAACAGAGGAAACAGGACTTCTTTTTCCTATGTGTATGACATTCGTTTCTTCTCTTGCCTATTTGCTCTTGCTGGGGATTGAAGGAGTGATGAAAGTTTACTTCCTTATTTAGTATTTGTTTTTAGAAAAAATGTTTCAATTTTTTTAAAATTCAGGTTGATGTTGGCATTTGGTTTCTCCTTCTATCACTAGTCCCTCTGGTGTTTTTAACCTGAATGGGTGCTGAGTGTTGTGAACAGGCTTTTCTGAAACTGCTGATTATATCTTGGTATTTTTGTACTTAAATTTGTTTATACAGTAAATTTTGTATATGTGAGTGTGTGTGTGTGTGTGTGTGTGTGTGTGTGTGCGCGTGCACGCATGCATGTGTGTGTGCATATGTATATATGTACACATATATGTACTTAAATTTTTTTTGGAATTGGGGAATTGAACCAAGGCATGATTTTCCAATTAAAATCATGTGTCACTCTCCACTTTTTAATTTTTTTCATATTTTTGTAAATGCATTATAGTATTACAGAACAATGGATTTATTGTTACATATTCACATATAAATCTAATATAAAAATAAGCAATATTATACCCCAGTGTTTCCCTTTATTTCCTTCCCTCCCCCAGGTCCTTTTACTCCTTTTTTATTTCTTCTTTTTAAATATATGTGACAGTAGAGTACATTTGGAGATATTATATATGGATGAGATATACCTTATTCTAATTAGGATCCCATTCATGTAGTTGTACATGGTGTGGAATTTCACTGGTCATGAATTCATATATAAACATAGGAAAGTTATGTTCAATTCATTTTCATGTCTTTCCTATTATCATGCTGCTCTCTTACCTTCATTTCTCTTTGTCTACTCCAATGAACTTCGATTATTTCCTCCCTGTCCCTTATTGTGTATTAGCATCCACATATAAAACAAAATATTTGGCCTTTGGTTTTTGGGACTGATGTATTTTACTTAGCTTGATAGTTCCTAGTTCCATCAATGTATTGCCAAATGTCTTAATTTGATTTTTCTTTAAGGCAGAGTAATTTCTATTGTGTATATATAACCATATATTCTTTTGGATATTTGATTTTAAGAGAGACTAGGATGAAGGGTCAGAAGCTTGGAAGAGAAAAGCTAATGGTATGATTCTGTAATTCCCAGGTGTCCTTATGGAGAATAAAATTGACACTTTCACCCCAGGCCATCTGTTCAAGACTACAATAGTACATCTCAAGTAGGGTACATGACAGTCACTTGGAGAGCTCACTCAAACTCAGACTTCTGGGCCTCAACTCAGAGTGTCTGACTCAGGGCCCAGGGTGGCCCTTCTTTATTTCTTACAAGCACCCAGGGTTTGCTAAAGTTCCTGGTCTAAACACTTCCAACTGATGGCCCTGGTCTAGAAATTTCAGGGGCAGTGATGGTGACATAAGGTCCTCCTTGGTTCCAGTCTTCACCTTCTTTCCCTACCTCTTTTCCCAGTGCCCTACAGAGAAACCTACTGTAGCTCCTACTTAGATCACACCCGCATATGTCCATGAGAAATTGGAGCACATGGGATCTTCCAGTCTCATGGGTCTTCCACAGTTTCAGATTTTTTTCCCTGAAGACTGCAAGCCCTATCTCTATACTTCAACCACTGTCTTCATATCAGTTTTTAGAATCTCATCTTTTGGATTGTTGATTTCCATGTGAATTTTAGAACATCGTTTACTCTTACAATTCCACACTGCGTTTTCATGATATTTTATCCAGGACTTTGTGGACACAGGATATTGCTGATGACAATGGGATTCCTCTTTTTCCCTTTTATGAAAGGAAGCTACCAGTCTATGACTAACTCCTCTACTGAGTGTCAAGGAGGAGCCTAACATGGGCCCTTTTGGGTTCCTAGGACTACTCTGAAAAATAATACTTACTGGGTGTCCAAAAAAATCAATTTATTATACCACAGTTGTGGAGTCTAGGAGTCCAAACTGAATTATTATAAGGTATCTGCTCTGGAAGGTCTAGGGGAGGATTTTTCCTTTCTCCTCTAGCTTTCAGTAGTTGTAGGAAATTCTTGGCATACCTTGACATGTAGATTCATCTCTCCTTTTTCTGTCATGATTATCACATGTTGTTCTCTCTGCACAGTTATACTTGTCCAAATTTCCTCTTCTAAGGTCATGAATCATTAGATTATAGCCCACTCTAATTGACTATGGACTCATACAACATTTTTATGTGCAAAAAACTCATTTCCAGATGAGGTAATAAGCTGATATGCTGGGAAGGACATGACTATTCAACCCAGAGCATGTATTGAGCACTTAATGTGCCCTATTCCCTGTATTTCCCATGGTAGCACTGTAAGGCACACACAGGCATCACTCACACTGAATAATCTAGGATATGAAGCTCAGTAAAGTTTTGCTCCAGCCAGAAGCACATGGAACACACAAGGTTGTATTCACAGTGTAGCTGTAGCATGGGTTCACCTGTCCATTGAAAGCACCAAAGGCCAAATAATCTTGATGATATGTGGATACTAACAAATAATCAGGAGGGAGAAGGAAGAATGAGACATATGTAGACATGAGACTGCTTCCCAGAAATAGTCCCAGAGTACTACAAAGGACTTCAAATCTTTTAGTAGCTGCCTCTTTGAGAATCTTAGAGCAGGAATTGATGCATGACATAACAATGCTCAAATTTACTCATCAATTATCCCAAAAGTTGCAATATTACTCTTCTAAATTTAGATTACTAGAATTTCATTGAACATCCTATGTGGGTTTATAGTATGGAATTAAAAAAATATTTTTTTTTTACTATTTAGATATATAAATGACAGTAGAGTGAATTCTGAAATATTATATATACATCGAGTATAGCATATAACTTATTCTAATTAGGATCCCATTCTTATGGTTGTAACATGATATGGGGCTTCACTGTGTGTGTGTATTCATAGATGAACATAGGAAAGTTATGTCTGATTCATTCTGTCTTTTCTATTCCCATTTCCCCTACCTTCTTTTATTCCCATCTGTCTAATCCAATCAATATGTATCCTTCCTTCTCCCCCCTGATTATTTGTTAGTATTCACATATAATTAAATTATTTGGCCTTTGGTTGATAGGGTCTATTATGCTGATTTTATGTCCTTTAGGTATATACTGAGAAGTGGGATAACTTGGTCAATTGGTGGCTCCATTACAAGTTTTCTGAGGAATCTCCATACTGCTTTCAAGTATTGGTTGCACCAATTTGCAGTCCAACCAGCAACGTATGAGTGAACTTTTTTCCTACATCCTCTCCAACATTTATTATTACTTGTATTCTTGATAATTGTCATTCCAATTGGAGTGAGACAGAATGCCTGTGTAGTTTTAATTTGCATTTTTCTAATTTGTAGTGATGTCGAAATTTTATTTCATATATTTGTTGGCCATTTGCATTTCTCCTGTGATGTGCCTGTTCAGTTCCATTGCTCATTTGGTGATTGGAATGCTTGTTTTTACAGTGTTAAGTTTTCTGATTTCTTTATATATCCTCGAGATGAATGCTGAACCTGATGTGCAGGTGGCAACAATTTTTCTCCCATCGTAGGTTCTCTTCACATGCTTGATTGTTTTCTTTGCTGTAAAGAAGATTTGTAAATGGGCAACTCATGTCCCTCTTGAAGCAGTTAAATAATAAATGATACATGGAAAGCAAAATATAAATTACATGTGTGTCATGCTCATTTAAAGAGTCATAATACCTTCAAGAGATAAAGGCAGTGATAATCCTATTTAAAATCGTGAAAGTAGGTTCATAAAATGTAGGCCCTTTAGCCAAATCCCAGTTTCAGTAAGTCATAGAGTACAGATAGAAACCTAGTTCTGCACTGTTATTTGTGTTTTCCCTGAGCCAAGCTGTAGTAACAGGCCCAAAAATCTAATGAATTCAGTTTGTTTGAATAGAGATAATAAGACATTCTTATTAAAACTCACTGGCCCAGATAGTATGACGGTTTAGCATTATGTCCTCTTTGCCAGTATTAGATGTTGACAATTTAAAATATTGTTTAGGATTCATCATTGATTTTCTAAATACACATGTTTGGTTTGGGTGAGGTAGGGAGAGAGGCTCTGCTTGTAATATAAAAAAAAAATTGCCTCATTCAAAAGTTGACATATATAGCTGAAGGATGTTTCAACACTCAGTGAAAGAACTCAAAGAACTCAGAAGTAAGCCTGTATTCTCGTTTCAATTGATTATATATATATATATATATATTATTACAAACTGTCATTTGTTTTGCCTGTTTTATTCCCTTTTTTCCATTTTGAAATCAGAAGAAAAAAATAAAGAAGAAAATGCATAAAAAAGACACAGGAACAGATAAGAGAAGCAAAATCGTAAGACCACAGCATATGGAAGAGTAAGTAAAAAGGGTCTTCTCTCCTGTACCATATATCTGGGAATGATTTTATTGTGCTTCAGACTAACAGGTTTATAACTAGACAGGGCCCCTCTCTCTGTGAATTTCTCCACTGATTAACTTTCGAAATGATCACTAAATTTAATAGAGATCAATCAGTGGGTAGTTGAACAAAAGTTTGTGGCACATGCAGTGCTTTTTATATAAAAAGATAAGAGGTTAAGAGATGGCTAAAACACCACTATCTGAATTGTTCAACATCCTTCATTCAGAGCACATGATGAAAACAAAACTAGTATCCTGGGAGGCATCTGACCTTTGTCCAACAGCTGGCAAATAGTACCCTCCTAGGAGTAATGAGAATGTTGGAAGTTCATTTTGAAGTGTGAGGTTCCAGATTAGTTGGTAAAATGATCCGTTGCTTCAGGGAGAAGATAAAGATAGTCTCCTACACCCTAGAGGTGGTTCATCAAGAGGTATGTGGGCTCATGATTCTTTACACTCTGTAAATGGTGTGTGAGCATTTTGTGAGCTTGTTAACACTTATGGAAGTATATACAATGCCTTGCTGTACCTTTTGAACACTAGCACCCTAAAGAGTTGCTACAGGGT
Source organism: Callospermophilus lateralis (assembly GCF_048772815.1). NCBI lineage: Eukaryota > Metazoa > Chordata > Mammalia > Rodentia > Sciuridae > Callospermophilus > Callospermophilus lateralis. The sequence goes on along the minus strand of NC_135320.1, from coordinate 7,272,329 downwards.
GTAAGCACTCCATAATCAGTGTTTCTTCACAAACAATTGTCTGTATAAAACGGCTACTTTGAAAATAGAAAAGAATCATTTGTTGAAACATGAACCTATAGACATGATGTAAAAGGGAATTTTTTAAAAGGAATTTGGAGTCATCATCAGTGATAGAGAAAACTGGCAGACTCGAGGTTACCAGATCCAGGTCCAGGCTCCTCGTTACTGAAAAAGCAGTAGTCAGGAGATGTGAATTAGTGGGAAAGAAATCAGGTTTACTGAAGATCCAGCACACTGGTAGAGGGAGGGTGCTGTCATCCTCATAGTGTCCTCTTGGGAATCTCAGGGACACAAAGGATTTTGATAGGGAGAGAAAGATGGGTTTGTGAGGCAGTGGGAGAGGTTTCTTTAGCAGAACTTTTGTCATTGAGGGTGTGTTTCCTTTTCTTTCTTTCTGAATGGACCATCACAATGGAGCTTGACTTTCTGGGGCTAGTACCTATACTTTTTTTGAATCAACATATTTCTTTATGCATGGTAAATGTCACAAAAATTTGCTTGTTTTGTGTTGGTATGTAGCTAAAGACTAAAAAGAGGCATGACACATTCTGATTTTATCTGAGAATCACCAGATATCCTGGGTTTTGTAAATCTAAAGGAACATTATACAGCAGTTCACATCTTAATCAGTTAGCCACAGCTTCTCTCCAAAATTGAGAAACCTGGGTGGAAGAGAGGGTGTAACTCTGTGGGGTGCACAGGAGGAAAGCTGAAGTAACTACCTAGGACAGCTCCCGGTGGTGATGTCCTCCCCACCTTTTTCTTTTTTTTTTTTAAAGAGAGAGTGAGAGTGAGAGAGAGAAAGAGAGAGAGAGAGAGAGAGAGAGAGAGAGAGAGAGAGAGAGAGAGAGAGAGAGAGAATTTTTTAATATTTATTTCTTAGTTTTCGGTGGACACAACATCTTTGTTTGTATGTGGTGCTGAGGATCGAACCCGGGCTGCACACATGCCAGGCGAGCGTGCTACCGCTTGAGCCACATCCCCAGCCCCTCCCCACCTTTTTCATTGATATTTTTTAATGAATCCAGAGGCACTTTACCATACAACTGAACTTATATTTAATTTTAAAAACATTTTTCTTCCAATCTCTCATTAAGTTGTTGAAACTTGCCTCACAGTTGAGATATTCTGTTTCGGCCTACTGAATAGGTGAGGTGACAAGTATACACCAGTGCACCTGGATAAGGGTGGTAACTGTTACACAGAAGCAGTCCTTATTTTTATTTTTTAATATATTGTTACTAAAATGTTTAAACACTCACAAAAATATAAGTACATGGAATACCATCCCACCCTTTTCTGTTATCACACTGTTTAAAAACTTAGCTCTTAAGTACTAAATATGGAAGGATAATTCTTGACCAGGCCAGCATATGATGAAATAAACAGTATAGATTCAAAAAACTTTTAATTTAAAGAAATGTACAAGCTTTTGAATTTTTCTGAAAATGAACCTTTTTTCATATGTACTTTGTTATGGATAGAAGAGGAACAATGTAGATGACAAGAAGAGCTCATGGAAAAACAGGAGGTAAACTTTTATCAGATTCTGGATGGGGAGCCAAGGTAAATACAAATGACATTTAATCTCAATTCAGTAAGAATTAAAAACTTTCTGCTTCGTGTAAGCAGGGTTACATTCCCAAGAGGCTGGCCTGTGTTACCTGGAGTCTTCTGTACCATCCTGGATGATATCACCTGCCAGCCCAACCCCATCCTGGAAAAGCATCCAGCAGCAGGTAGGGAAGGCTCTAGGGTGACCAGGGGGAGTGGGAGGTGTTTGTTTGTTTCATTCTTTGTCAAAAGAAATTCCAGGGAACCAGCACAGTTTTGCTGAGGAAGGTTGGGGTGAGAAAGAGATGGCGGAGGGGAGACCATTGAAGCCTGTTCAGGGGTTCTGTGCAGAGCAGAAGAAGTGGAGGCTGGGTGTTTGTTGGGGGCAGCAGCTTTTCAGAGGTGATAGCATGCCAAGCTTGGGAACTGGGAGGGCTTCAGGGTGTGGGAAGCACACTTGGACTGGAATAAAGGAGAGATTTCTTACATAAATAAGTGTCCTGAAGTTGTGTCATTTGAAGTCAAGGTTCAGAATGTGAGCTGACAGTGGTTGTGTTTCCTCTGAAGAAGAACTTGCAGGTTTTTAGTGCAGGTCTATACTTCACCAGATTAGTCTCAGGAGCGGTTCTTTTCTTCTTCACTGATCCTTCATCCCAGTTCAACTGAATGGCAGTGGTCCACTCTTTTTTATGCTAAATATTTCCACATCCATGTACAACTTAATGTTGTCAGAAATATTTAGTGTACTTCTTTCTTGACTTTTATTTGGTCTTTCCCAATTAGCAGAGTAGCTGTCCAATGTTGTTCATTAACATGGTCCCCAATGTCTATACAGACATTTAGACCACTGTAGATCCTTTTTTGAAGTGCATGCTGAGATGACTTTTAGTCCAAATAGAATTCACACATGTGCAATTAAGTACTCAAAAGTATTTTGAACCTGAGGGGCACCATGACATTCTCAAGTAGGAAAGATAAAGGATACTGCAGTATGATCCTTCAAGATATCTCTGAACAGAAAAGCATTATATGTTGAGAAAAAAATTACCTATATATTGAGATTTGTGTGTATCTTTTCTAGTTAGAAGAATCTAGAATTGTTTTAGTTTAGCCTTGATCTGTTAGTACTGTAATAATGGTGAGGACATTGCCTTGCCTTTCCTTATCTTTCTTGCTTCCAGTTTTCTTCTGTATGTAAACCTAAGAAAAAAAGTCGAGTGTGAGTGAAGTTCTTATTTTCTCTCTCTTTCTTTTGTAAATGATGCTTACATTTTGACCAGTAGAAACTTAGATGTACCAGAGTTGTACATATTCATGGTAGTTAAATATATTAACATGGTTATTTTAGCTCATTCTGTTTGTGCTCAGTTTTGATAAATGTATCCTTGTTGTCTGAATGCTCAGTAACACGCTGTGGTTGGTGTTAGAAATGTATGGAAATAGCAGCACCGTTGCCTCTGATCCTTGGCCTGGTAGTTTTCAGGGCTTGCTTGCTGAGTAGGAGAAATTTTATGAGCCTCAAGTCAGTGAACTGGTTTCTTGTGAAGAGTATTTCCTGGTATGGTTGCACTCTAAATTCCATTTCTGTGTATGACAGGTTGTTTTGATGGGATGGGACACCAAGTATAATGGGAAGAATGGTGCTCCAATGATAAGGGAATGACTCCTAGAAACATCTGTTCTCACACTCAAACCAAGTGTGATCTTGCAGGTGCTGGAGAGAGAATCTGAGGCTGACCATGAATCAGTGGTTTGGAGACACTTGGAGACCCTGCTGCAAGCTAGGAGGCACTGGTTTGCAGTGGAGCAGAAAGGCAGTGTGGGCTCTGGTTCAACATCCACTTGGCAGACACCATCACCAATGCTAAAGGATGGAAGAGAGCCCCCCGATCTGGATTCTGCTTGACTCCATGGGAATGATGCAAATTGGAGGTTAGTTGTGGCCTACAAAATGGGGAAGTGTGCTCCTGAATATTGCTACTGAGAGGACCATCTGCCTTCTACATGCACCACAGTGCTTTGGATGCCTTGAAGCCCTGGGATGTGTGTCTAGGTATTAGTGAGCAGCAGGAAAGTGGGAGGCAGTGGGAGCTTCCAGAAAGGGGAATTGATAGAATGCAGGATCCTGTCAGGACAGGGTTCTTGTGAGGATTAGCCTGGGAATCCTGGGAGGGGAAGCAGTGGGAGGCAGTGCAGGGGCAACTGGCTGAGGAGTAGCAGTTTGGGTCTGGACATTGGCTGATTGATCTTTGAAGAAGTTAGAGAATGCCAAGCCTGGGGACACACACCAGTAAGGATGTGTGTCCTCAAGGATATAAGGCATGTACCTGGGGGTGAGGTAGGGTTATTACATGGAGGAGGAAGTATTTTATAGTGACTGATTGTGGGCATTGGTTTCTGTCCCATTAAATTTTACAAAAAGTGCACATTTTACTGTATTTCATATACAGAAATTGGCTTTTCATTATTTGTGTTTAGTGAGTTTTTACTTTCTTTTTTCATCACTTTGTTTTTCCTGTATTTTCTAATATTCAATTTTTTTGTGGTGAGAAAAATAGATCACTAAAATCTTCTAACTTTTGCTACATTCAATCACTAAACTAATCACTAGCTAATATTTCTATTAAACCATCATTTTAAATGTAGCACTGAGGTATGCTAACAAAACTATTTTCATGGTCTACTGCAGAATCAGCATAACTTTCTTGAGCTCTGCAGTTAGAGCCACTGTTTCTCTAAACAAACTCTGCTCCCTTTTTTTAAAAAAATTTCTTCTATATTGAGTAACTGTCTTTGAAATGAGGCATGGAAATGGTTTTTTAGATGTTTATTATTTATGAAAATCTATTTTTATATATCATTGAGGAACAATCAGCTTCATTTTTTTTGTACAGTTTTTTTTTTATTGGTTATTCAAAACAATACAAAGATTTCAGAATCACATCGGTTACACATCCACATTTTTACATAATACCATAATAGTAACAGAATACAACAATCAGCTTCATTTTAGAATACCAGGTTGAATACTATTTTTCCTTTAAATGTTGAGGTTATTCTATATTTATCATCTATAATCCATCATTATGGATAAATACTTGGGTTTTATTCTTGCTTTCTTGGAGCTGACCATGGTTTTTCATTTCAGGATATTTTCTTTGTTTTAAGCATAGCTACTTGAGAAAATCTGGAGATGTATTTAGCATATTTAAATTTTATTTTCTTGATTATAGCATTCAATCAAAATGAAAGATTTCCAGACATAATTTTATTTTCAGTATATACATGTAAGAAAATGGATAAAATATGGAAAATACTATAACTGTTTTTCAGACACCAAAAACAGGCATAGCAGGTGAGTGAAACCATAAGCAATAAGTGCAGACTGGTTAGGCGAACTATAACTTTCTTTTAAAAATGGTTCTTAATAATTGCAGTTTGATAAAATGCTATTAACACTTATGAGTAAAGGGGAAGTAAAAATAATCAAAGTATATCACTGTAAGAAATACTTGAGGAGACTATGGGGGAAACTTCATGTTAAGATAGGAAAGAACACCACTTTCCTTTCACCCTCTCACCCACTTAACCTCACCAGAAACCACCAGGATGCCCAGAATAAAAGGTTTCAAGTTCAATAGTCACACTCTTTCCAACTACAAAAAGCAGTTACAATAATGTGCAAAGTTAAGAGGATCTGAGACATCATATAAAAAGTTAGATTAAAGATAATTCTGTTTTTTTTTTTTTGTGTGTGTGTGTTTTGTTTTGTTCCAAGGGTGTGGCTATTCCTTGGTCACATGAACTCAGCATAGAAACTGTTATTTTGATGAAGTGTTAGTAGGTGACCCTCATTAAAAACAGACAAATGTTTAAAAAATTTTAAAAAGCCTAATTACCCCCCCAAAAAGTTGCTACTTTCCCCCTCTACATTTTGCTTTTTAAAGTTTCTTGTTTAATAAAAGAATATTGCTTTTTTTCATTTTAGGTAGACAATATCTTTATTTATTTATTTATTTTTTATTTTTACATGGTGCTGAGAATCTAACCCAGTGCTTCACTCATGCTAGGCAAGCATGCTACTACTTGAGACATATCCCCAGCCCTAAAGTATTTTTTTAAGTTTTTATTTTTTATTTTTAATCTTGAATATTGGAGAGTAAAACAGCTTTGGGGACAATTTACAACCAACTGCATGAGGGTCTGGGAAGCTGAGAGGCTGAAGCAGAGCTGGGAGGAGCAGACTGGAAGTCTGACTAAGGAGCAGACTTTCCTTAGTGACTGGAGGCCAATTATAACTAAAAAAGAGACAAAAATCAATAAGTATTTGTAAACCAGGAAATGACACAGATTATCAAGTTAGTATCAGTTTTAAAGAATTAATATAATCAAGAAAAGAGAAATCATGAACAGGATTAGAAAAATAAGAGGTGTAAATTTTATTTTTTAGAAGCTTATTTTATTTAAAAAATAATGATGAATTTTATATTTTGATTTTAAATGGAAGGCAGAGAGATATGCAAGTCATATAGAACCTTGCAAACCTTACTTCAGTTACAAAAGTATAATCAATTGATAACTTCTACTTATTTTACTCTCTATCTTTCTTGGCATTTCACCTGAGGTCATACTTGTAAAGTGTGACCAATAACTAAGCAAATAACTAACCAATAAGATAGTCACTTAAGTTACAATCTTTCTCAGAAAACTCCAATCAATTTCAGAGCAAAGGTGTGATACAACATCTATTCACTTCCTTCTTTGGGAAAAGTTTCCTTTTGCGAATCAGATAGAAGAGGTAATTGGCCAACCTCTATCAAAATATCACTAGAAATAAATATGAGTTATCTTCATTTAGAAGTAAAGTGAAATAAAATAACACCATTGTACAGTATCTTTCAGGATTACCCTTGAAAAAAAATGAAAAAATAAAATCTCTTTCTAAAGAGCAGAATACTTGGTAGCACACTTCATCCTTAATTTTAAGTGGAAAAAGAAGTTACCTCAGGTAAGAAGGTACATAAGAAGGTACATAAAATAATAGGAAGAAATCAAGACTTGGTCAATGGTTTAGAAGGAATATTTGAAGACTATAAAATTTTGAGGGCACAGTAATAAGGATGGATCTCTGAGAGAGAGACAATTTAGTGTAAATATCATGGGATTTCATGCTATCACATACCAAAGCGCATACGTCATGGACATTATACACGACAAGCAAGTTGACAACTGGACTTGGGTAGTAGTTTTTACCCAGCCTCTGGTGCTGCACAGAATGAATGAGGACTGAGTACCATAGTGGTTTCCACTCACCATATTTTATCTATCAAATGCTTCTTCCAAATATCTAGCCAGCTAGGAGGAGAGGTCTACCTCTAGGTTCTTGTTACAGCATCATTCTTTTCATCATTTTTTCAAAATAAATTACAAGTGGAGTCTTTTAACCCAGAAATAATTTTAACCAGAAAAAAACAATTTTTTTTAAATTTTGCTTTTATGGACAATAAATGCTCAGCAAGAACCACTAATAAAGTGTCAATACATCATGCCTAAAATTGAATCAGACCACACTTAACTAAAATAAAGATATTACTATTGGTCTATGATCATGGTATCCACTGTATTATCATCTAAAAAAGAAACAAAAAGCTGCTGGCCTGGTAGAATTCTTGACAGGTGATGGTATTGCTAACACTAATTAAATTTCACGTCATTATATCAGGTTGTGCTAGCAAGAGAAACACTATATAGATCCAGGATCCAGAGTGTCAAAGTTTAAGAGTCTTAACTCACCATCACTCCTATTAATGCACTTGGCAATTATATTTTCTTACGCCATGCCTCTGCATCCTCCACTTTTAGAAATCCTAATTATTTAAGAGGACATTTTTCCAACAGGATGTCTAACAAAATTCCTACTAAAATTTAAACTGTGCCTGAGGACTCTAAATTCTATATAGTAAGAAAACAGAAAGCAAGAGGAGAAATTACAATCCTAGCTAGGTCAACTCACTCTTCTCACTAGAAGGACATTGATTCCATGTTGCAATGCCAAGCAAGTACCACTAATAAAGTGCCAATACATCATGCCTAAAATTGAATCAGACCACACTCAACAAAAATAAAAATATTACTATTGGTCTATGATCTTGGTATCCACTGTATCCAAATATAAAAGTCTATTGTATATTTGAAGATAAAAATCAGATGATTCAATTTGAAAACAGATGATCCAATTCTCTACTTTTTAATATTCACTTTCCATACAGGAATTGTAAAAGGATCAGTGCAGTAGTTGTGTCTTGAGAAAATTATAGTGAGGAGCCTCAAATAATTTTGGGATGAGTATAGAGACCAAAAAAATTATGTTTAGTGGATCTAAAATGAATAGCAGAAGAGACACAAGATGACTATTAATTTGACATTCAGTCTACACAGCTGTCAAAATTGTAATTAACTGCACTGTTTTCCATTCTTATAAGTTTTCTTCAAGCATAGAGTCTCACAAGTACCATAAACTAAGTACAGAACTTAGACTGAAAAGTGAGTTTTTGTGGTGTCGCTAAAGGGAAATATGCTTTATGGCACAATTAGGACTGAAGGATTCATTTCCCAGACAATTGCTGAAAGTGGTCTTTTCAAAATATTTTCATTAGTAGAAGATCGTTTTTCTGGCTATTACCATTTAAGGCTTCCTAAACTCAAGACTGTTTGAGACTCATGTAAATCACACTCAATGTCTCAAGTACGAAAAATGAAAGAGTACAAGACAGATTCATAATTTCACTTTCAGTAAGTAGAAGCCTCTTTTGACATTAGACTTCAACTCCAGATTCTGTGAGCCCAAATGTGCTTCCTTCCCTTTATTTGCATTGTGCTGATCTGAAGCACACTAACTTATGGACTTCCAAGATACCTAGTCATAGTCTTAATCCACCTCCTGGGAAGCCCTAATTTGGACTCAAATGCATCCTTCATCTACTTCCAGACTTTGCTTTCCAGAAGTTCTTTGAAGTCTTTTGTCACTGGAGATTACCTCCTCTTTTCAATGTGGATGTTTATCTCATTTTATGCTTCTCTCTGTTATTTTAATTAATTGTGCGTAAAATAGACTTGGATATTTGAAGATCCAGATCTCTAAGTCAATTAGTTAGCTTAGTTTATGGGCTTATAATACACAATAAAAAATGTTCAATACATTTTAATATGAATTTAGATCCATGATTAAAATTGGAGGAAATAAAATAGGCTTCATTTGGATGTAATTCTGCACTGAAAAATTTCATTGTTTTTCACAAAGGATAAGAATTTTGGAAGATAACATGACACCAAGAAAAAGAATCACTGTTTTTTATATATAGTTGTGCTTGAAAGAGAATAATTATGTCACCATAAATTGATGTTATAATATAAAACAAAAAGCTTTATAACCAAGTTCTCTTTATTTTTGACAAAACATATTTGAAGCAAAAATAACAAATCCATGAATCTCAAAATAATATAAAGTGAATAGCATTTCTACACAAATCATATAATTTTATGATATTATGTAAATTTTCTAGACATAGATGTAGAAGTTAAATACACTAATATTATTTTTCAAGGCACATTTATTTTGAAGCACAGTTCCATAAATCTGCAAATACAATTAAATTTTACTTATATACACAGATCAGTACCTCAAAAATGACCAAATACCTAGATATATTTCCTTTGACAGAATTCTATTTCCTAGACAATAAGGTCAGCTTTAATATCTCCTACCTTTTCAGTGAAACAGAATTTTTAAATTTTAAGTAAACTTCTCCTATAGGCTCAAAATTCACCATATAACTATGGTACTAATACAATTAGTGATGGATGTTACAAGAAAAATTCTTAGTCCTTTTAAGAGAGTTTTTTGAAATGAAACACTATATCAACACATGATCCTTCAAACAAATTATGATAATGCATGCACAGCAATAAATTTGGAATAAAAAAGGTATAGATATTTATTAGCTACAGGGCTTTGAAAACACATGCTTTGGACCTAAACACAGTTATTTTGCTTTATAATTGCAGCACGTTTTATAGCCATGTGAGGAGTTTTAGGTCTATGTTTTTGTTTTGTGATCTCACGTGCTTCATTTATTCCGATGTATTAATGTAATATATGCTTATATGAGTTATATGCCTCCTTCTAATTATAGAATATTTTTAGAAACTCTTGGTAATCATACAGTTTCTAAATTAGAGACCAATTACCATGCGAGCTAGAAAATGCACAGTGGCTTAAAGAAATTCTCATCCCAGAGTCTAGCCTTAGAGTTTTCACATAGTTGATGATCAATAAATTTATATGGATCATGAAGTTAAGATCTGTTTGATCTTAAAGTAAAGAAATAGGAAGCCAGAGAGGTGCTTCTTCTCAGATGTCAAGCTTTCATTACTGGGAAACCCAAGGAGTTCTAGAGGGCAGTCTGTCCCTCTGATTGATGTAGTTATGTAAAATTCAAGTCCTGCTTTTCTTCCCCACAACTTTGGCTTTCCTGTGTCATCTTGTTCTTTGTGTTTCAGTAACCAGAGAATGAGATAGGTTCACAATTATTTGTTCATGCTAAAGACAAAAAAAAAAACAAAAAAGAAAAAAAAGAACTAAAAAACAACTGAGTTTGTGAAAACATCAGAAATTTAAGTACAGTGATCAGGGTAGGATGAGATTCCACTGACCTAAATGTTCCTTTAAGAAAAATTAGATTCAGACATATCCATTGTGACAGAAATGGGAAAAGGGCATAAATGTATGTATATAGTAATATATATATATACACACATGAAACTAATACATAAAAAACAAATGAACACAAATATTCCTCCTCTAAACTTGGAAATTATATTCCTGTGTATTTTTAATCCAGAAATGGGAAATTACTAGGACATTCATTTGATTTTCAAAAATATTTAGTGTGCTTCCAAAACCATTTTTCATGATCCTCTCATTTGTCACTTCCTAACTGAAAGAGTACAGGATCAAGAAATTTTTAATCTTTTGAGTTAAATTGGATCCAAAGACTTTATGAGAAATACAAGTATTTAATGGCATTGTGATATTGCCTTCTATGAAATGAAGTTTTGAACATAGAATATCATTTCATTCTAAAAATGTAAAAACTTATAATTACTCAAATTATAGAATCCACATCAATTGTAGTTCTATTTTATTTTTTAATATTACAGAAGCAAGTTTACAAATAAAAAATGCTAAATTACAGATGGAGGCATGGCTCATTGTTGGAGCACTTGCCTAGCATGTGTGAGGTCCTAGGTTTTATCTTCAGCACCACATGAAAATTAAATAAAAGTTTATAAAATAACAAGTTAAAACTCATGTCTTCTTTTATAATATGTATACAAATAAGTAATTTTTAAAATCTCTAGATGACATTCCATATGTAAGTTGTATCACTAGAACTCATTAAACTTAAAACAAATGGAAAACTAAAATTAATCATTATTAACAATTTAAAAAATGACTCATTTTAAGAGGATATAAATTAAAGAAACAAACATTGTTAGAAGAAAATATTCACAATGTATTATACAGCACACAGTTTTCTTGATTGAGTAAAACTCTTGGAGCTGAAGTCTCTGTTCTGCATCTACAAGAAACCTCACTAGTATGCTAAAATTTCCTTTTTCCACAGCCTTTCCATGACCCAACTGCACACTACTTCTCAATCTAAGAAAGCAGAGGCACATATCCAGATGGATGATGCAAAGAATGATGTGTGCAGGTAATAGCCTAAAGAGTTGCACGTTTTAAGGAAAGACATCTTTAAGTTCTGTCTCTGGAGGCCTATAACATTTTTTTAAATACTTTATTTTATTGTTTGTTTTATGTGGTTCTGGGGATCAAACCTAGTGCCTTATACATGGCTGTCAATCACTCTACCACTGATCCACAACCCCAGCCAGCCTATAATATTATTGTCTAGAGAAATATGACAAAAATCTCCCTGGTAAACACATAATTGTGGCTTTCTCAGTGAAACATGTAAGCTGTCTCTGAATTTTACTTCTTCTTTGGTGGATAACAGCAATCCTGGGAGAGCTGGTCTCCAAAAATTTTTCTGGAGATATTTAGAAAGGCATCCCAATTGGAATCATGTCCAAACAAAATTGGTATTGCTCTGACCATAAGTTCAAATTAGTGCAGTCCAATTAAACAATTTACAATGCCTCAACTTTCGGGTGAGGAATTTCTGGCACCTCCTTTGGTTACACCATGGCTCTTAGGATCCTCTCTCTATCATGTGTGATAGGCTCCTCTTCCCTTGCTAAAAAGCACCTGGATTCTGGGTAGTGCTGTTTCTGCAAGCCACCATTTCTAAACTGGCTTTTTTATGATTCAGGCTCAGTGTAAAATATTAAAATTAATCTGAAATTTCAAAAGAAGAAGAAGAAGAAGAAGAAGAAGAAGAAGAAGAGGAAGAGGAGGAGGAGGAGGAGGAGGAGGAAGAAGAAGAACAACAACAACAACAACTTAAGGCCACAGGCTGAGGAGATCAGAAAAAGATTGAGCATGGAGCTGAGTCAGAGCTCATGCTGAAAGGCAACCCTAATGTACCTGCGATGAGCCCTCATATTCACTAATGGAGGTAGAGAGGAGGCCTGCCCTTTCTCTGAGACAAATTATGTAATATTAGCTTAGTCTTGTCTGTAGTATATATAAAGATATATAAAGCATAAAAAATAAAATGGAGACTTGTGATGTAGATTCAAAAGAAGTACAAACATTTCAAGCAGGTCACTGAAATTCCAGTGTTGGAGTCAGAAGATACTGCTTTATCACAACAATTGTCGATGTGTGAAGAGTTAATAAGAGTATCAAAAAAGAAAAAAAAAGTATTTTGAGAGAGATTTGGAAACTTGAATTAAATGGTAATAAGATAAAATAAAAACTATAACCTCTACAGGTAATTTTCCACATGGTTGAATTTGGAGTAGTTTGAAAGCTGCAGAAAATAATTTATAAAAAATGCCAAAGCATGAGACCTCCATGTGCAATGGAATATAAAATAGGAGAAGGGCATAAATAGTTGAACAAGCATATGTGTGATAAGGCAAGGGTCATTTGGGGTGGAAGAAGCCCTGGGCTTTATGTGCCATGGAAACGTTTATCCTCTAGGCCAGCCCCCATCCTGGCCCAGCCCACTCCTCTGCCTTTGCTGAAGTGGGTTGTGTCCTATTTTCTTGTATGTCATTGTCCATTGATCACCAAGGTACCACTTGGAATTTTCTCCTCTATGTACACTTATTCCCTGGGAGTATTGTGGGGTGAGTTCTGTCAGAGGGGTTGGCTTGTGTCCTCCCCCACCCAGCTTCATGGAGTCTTCTTTTGTTTGGAGCCACAGAGAGCTCTTTGGAGAGCTACAGAAATACAGACACACCCCTAGTTTTCCTGTGGACTTGATGCATCACATTGAGCAGGTGAATCCAATCTCATTGTCTAAGTTTCCATGATTTTTAATAGAAAATAATTGCATCCCTAACTGTGATCATTAGAGTAAATTACCCTGATACCTTAACTTTAGCTCCAGTCAGTAAAACAAAAATCTCTGTGGAGTACTCTCACTCATTAGATTTATGAAACTTGCAGGGAGGTTCCTAGATGTTATGACTAGTATAAAATAAATGTTAATGGACCAAGGTCTTGAGTACATATCATACATTTGTATTCTGGCTTTTATATATTCATAGAGGCTTAAATAATTTCTTTTTTCTTTTGTACTTAGGATTGAACTCAGGGGCACATAAACACTAAGTCATATCCCAGGTCCTATTTTGTATTTTTATTTATAGACAGTGTCTCACTGAGTTGCTAAGCACATCATTTTTTTTTTTGAGGTTGGCTTTGAACTCACAATCTTTCTGCCTTAGGCTCCCAATCTGCTTGGATGGCAGACATGTGCCACCTCACTTAGCTTGAGTATTTCTTTAATTTATCTTCTATTTATTTATCTTTAAGATGGGGCTAATGCCACTTGCTTCCCAAGACAACAGTGAAAATTAAAGTCATAGATAGTTAGTACTTAGTTCCCAGTGAGTACTTCATAAGCTAGAGGGATGACAGGCCTTTGTATTTTTGCTTTGTGGGCACCCAGCTTTAGCTCTTTTGGCAAAGCCTTGAACAACTTAGCAAAACCCTGTTTCAAAAAAAAAAATACAAAAATAGGACTGGTGATGGGGATGTTGCTCAATGGTGAAGCATGCTGAATTTCAGTCACTGGTACCCAAAATGTCATTTAATTTAAGACATAATTATTTCATTAGTATGTTCATTTGTGATTTATACACATATGGGCATAACATCATTGACCAGTGTCTTTTTTCAGTGCCTGAATCATCTCTCTTATCCTCTCTTCCATCAGTCTATACTCAACTGTTCTTTCTCCAATTTTTTTGAGATTCACTTATTTTTTAAACTCCAATTTTCTTTTACCTTTCACATATGAGAGAAAAGACTTGACAATTGACTTTTGGCATCTGATTTATTTCATTTAATCTGATGTTATCCAGATTCATTCATTTCCTTCAAATGATATAATTTCATTCTTGTTTATGGCTGAGTAGAATGAGTAAACTTTTGAAAAGATGTGTGGATGCTATTTTCTGGGCATGTCACCTGCCAGCACGGAGGACCTTCAGTGTCCAAGCTCAGCCTGCCATTGTGTGATCCAGGGAATGAAGATGCAGGAAGCAAAAGGTCAATTTTGAGGGCTTCCAATCTGTGTCTCTGACTACTTGTACATGCACCAACCAGCCTGGTAACTTCCAGTGTGTCCTTCATTGTCTGCATTGATGACTAACCTGTCTTAGTGGTCTGTTTTAAGTACAGTTTTATTCTCAACAGGAGGGAGTCAATGTGAAGGTAAAACCTTCTGATTCTCCAAGTGTCAGATGTAAGATTTGGCTCCTTCCCTCAATTCTTTCCCTTTTGACCATTCATGAAACTCCCTTTATCTGCTTTACATTAATCCTCTCCTCATGCAGCACCTTTGTATTCATTCTGCCCTGAGCTCTGTTTGGGGGTAGGGAATCTAGAATCAGAGCAGACCTGGGCCCACTGGCCACATGAACTTAATTATTTTATTTTATACTTTTCAAGGATTCATGTTTCCCATGTTGTGAAGTGGGATTGACAGCTAGTAATGGTGACACTTAATGACATCAGGAGCAATTGAAGATCATGTACTGGACTATTGTTTTTGAGAATTTTATCCCTGACCTCTTCACTGGCAATAGGAACTCCATGAGTTGAATCCTTGTTTACACCCATGTTGCAGGACAGGATTGCTCAGCTGTGTCGAGTTAACTTGCTTAAGGTCACAAAGCTAGCAAATGGCAGCTTCATTGTTACTTTGGGAACAGAGAAAAAAATGCACATATGAGCATTGTAAAGTGTTGGCACATAATGATCAGGTCATAGAGCAGGAAAATGATGTAGAGGTTCAATGGGAGGCCTGGCTCTAACCAGGATACAGGCAGGGCCCCTGAGGAGGTGAGAGTAGAGTCCAGAATGCAGGGTAGAAGGAGGCTTCACTCCTATCTTAAAGAGGTAGCTCAGAGAGTAATACCACGGGAGGCCTGCGCCTGCCTTGTAAGGATGGGGCCAAGTGGGAGATTCCCAAATTTGATATGTAGAAATACAGAATATGAGGATCGGGCTTGGCGGAAAGCCCCAAGCTCCTTGCTTTTGTATGTGAATGTACATAGGCACATACATGGTGGGATGCACAGATAGTTGATAACCTGTGTTAAATTCAGGGAAGAGTTCATATTGAAGGAACAATTGAAAAGACAGAATTATCACTTTAAATACATTTTAGTCTGTTTGGACTGCTCTAATGGAGTACTAGGAACATATGCCTTACAAGAAAAAAATATTCATTTGTGGACTTCTGAAAGCTGAGATGTCCAAGATCAAGTTTCCAACAGGTTTATTGACTATTGAGAACCTGCTTTTTCATAGACAGCTCTAATTTGAAGGTTTGTGTTTCCTTGGGTACCTTGGTTGAACTCCTCTCCATTAAGGTGATTGTATGAAAAAGTTAGTCTTTGGGGAGGTGTTAAGGTCCTGAGGCTGAAGACTTCCTCAGTGGAATTAATGCTCTAATGAATAGTGCTACAGGCTAGCTGGCTTCTTCCACCACATGATGACACAGCCAGAAGCTTCTTCCTATTAGAAATGACCTTTCCAAACATTGAATTGCCTTGTGCCTTGATCTTACACACTGAGAAAAATGAGTGTCTGTGGATTATAAACCACCCAGTCTACCATTGATTATTAAAGCAGCTTGATGAGAGTAAGGAAGTACACCATCTCTGTCCTCACAAAATAAATTGAGAAGTTTCTTTGCAGCTTTCTTTTAATAAATGACAATAATTCTATAACATGACTTAATAACCTGCAGGACCCCACCTTTGTCTTCCTAGGCTCTTGAGAAACTACCACAACATTAAAATACATACTCACACAGGGTCTA